>NC_092142.1:59264310-59573879 GCF_043159975.1 Macaca nemestrina
ACCAAGGACCTCTGTTAAAAAATTTGCACAACTATTAACAGGACTGGTCCTGAATCTAAGTTGCTTCTCTTCCTTTGAACTTTATTAGCATTATCTCTAAAATAACCATGACAATGCAACATGTTCTCAAGTTTGGAGGAGTCTTAGGATGGTCAAAAGAGAGCTCATAAATAAAAGCACCATATTAAGTGTATGCTGCTGAGGAGCTGTTAGTAAAGCTAGTTACTACTTCTAAATACTCCAGTTTCTATGCAAAGGTTATCATATTTGATCTCTTTTGATTGACCCAGTCATCCTATGAGATAGGTAAATTAGTAAAGACAGTTTACTCTGCCTTGTCTTGATTTTCTTAACTGTAAGTCATCACAGCATATGTAGCAGAAGTCAAAGACAAGGGTTTATGTGCAAATAAGTTATTAAAGGAATTGTTCCCAAAGGAAATCAGTAAGAAACTAGAAGAAACAGGCTAGGGAAGGGAGGGAGCTAAGCAGGGGAATGATTTCAGACAAAATCCTGAAAAGTGTAGCTTCATCCTACAGACATAAATGAGACCTTAGAGTTGTCCTATCTGAGGAAGCTGGTATTTTCATATTTTGATTTCCATCGGTCTTTGGTTAAAAGTACCTACTCCTTCTGCCCATACATTTACATTTCAGAGATGGCAATTATTTTTGAATGAATGAGTAAATATTTATTGAACATTGTCTATGTTGCAGATGCTGATCCAGGTCCGAGTGGTGAAAATGACAGGCTTCCTCATGGGACATATTAACAACCAATAAACAGATACATATTTGTTTTCAGGAAATAATAAATGATATGAGTTGAAAAGAGGGTAAAAGGAAAGAAAAATACAAGTGTTAGGGAGAGGGTGATATTTGAGGTATGTCAGTTACCCCCCTTCCTGTCTAGACTTATGACAGATATTCATACCTCCACATCCATTAAGACAAGTTGAAGTCTACAAATCTCACTTTTGGGGTTCTTATAGAATGATTCTTGCAATTAGTGCTATATTAGACAAGACGGTGTAAGAAGAGTTTGCTTTTGATTTTCTTTTCAAAAGAAAATAGATATATTATGTTTTATTCCTTAGTTTTATCCAGGACCAGTCCTGAACCTATTTTACCTTTGTTTCGTTCCCAAACTTTCCCCTGCTCTGCTGGGCACAGCAGATGAGCTGAACCTTGAATGCTGTAAGGATCCTGCATCAGATAGATTCTGGTTGGTTCAACCAGAGAGACAGGGTGACTGCAGGGCTAGAGGAAGGGAGAAATAAGTAGTTTTCCCTAGTCTTCTGCTTCCAGAAACAACTCTAGCAGCAGCTGTACCTCCTCTGCATCTCCGGATTCCCCTAGAATGAACTGTGGTTCCAGTGTGCATCATGGGACCCAAGCTGTGGGCTTTGCTGATTCCACTTCTTCCTTCCTTTGTCTCTCCAGCATATGGAATGATGGTAGTGGTTTCTTGTTGCTGATATCTGGACTGTCTCATTTTCCTTTGTTGGCTTATCTCTTCTACCACCTATGAAACAAATTGTCTATACTGAACCTCCTCTTTTTTCCTGGTTTGACCCTTACTATGGTAGACAATATTGGGACTCAGAAAACAACACCCCCAAAATGAGGGCCTCAGTAGCAGCCTCAGAAGCAACAATTTCTCTCTGCCCTCCTCCTTTCCTCTTTCAGTCCTATTTTCACCCAAAGCTACCCATAAAAACTAGAAGAATCCTTCTTCTCCAAGGTAGGTCACAGAAACCAGAACCTCTTTTTCCCACAGCCAGTCAAAAAGCCTAAAAACATTACTCTTAACTTTCCTCCACTTTTCTCTGTAGAAACTGGCCATAAGGAAATTATCTGACCTATACCTTGTTTGACCGAGGTCATAAGAACCCCTATTCAAGAGAGGGTCCTGCCCCATGTGCAGAAGAAAGAAATGCATACTCAGAGAGGTCAAGAAGAGGCTAGACAGGCCAACCTCACTGGGTTTCCCCGGTCAGTCTATTAACATTAGATCAGACCCTTTTTGTCCAATTATATTTCTTCACAGCTGTTCATACTTTATTGAACTTAAGCATTAAAACAGGCAATTTTCCCTGTATGTTTGAGTTTTCATTCTGAAGGTTCTTGTGCATATGCGCTAAATAAATTTGTATCCCTTTTCTCCAATTAGACTGTCTTTTGTGAGTTGACTTTTCAGTGAACTTTCACACGGCAAAGGGGTAATTTTTCTTTGACCCCTACACCAGAGTCCAGAGGGACACTAATGAGCCTCACCTCCTTATGCCTCTCCTCCCACATGGAAATATGGCTGGCCTGTATGTCCAAGAGAAGTACTGAGTGTCATTTCTGAAGCCAGGTCCAAATAGTAATTGTGATTCCAACCTTTGTCTCTCTTAGATTACCTTCTCTGGGGAAAGACAGTTGTGGTGTCATAAGGACACTCAAACAGAATGTAGAGAGTCCAGTGTGGGAAGAAACTGAATTAACTTGCTAAAAAAACAGCCCCAAACTGCCATCCATGTGAGTAAGCTACCTTGGAAGCAGGTCTTCCCATCCCAGTCAAGCATTCGGAGACTGAAGCTCCAGCCAACATCCGGAGTGCGACCTCATGAGAGACTTTGAGCCACTTTTAAGCTCCCAACCCGTTGAAACCATGATAAATGATTATTTTGCTTTACGTCTTTTTGTTTTGGGGTATTACATAGCAATAGGTAACTAATGTTCTTACTAATCAGTGCCCTAAAAATATAGACTTAAGGATGTCAGAGAAGTAGACAAACATCAGTGGAAAATATGCAATATTTCAAATGTGTCCTTGTCACCAAATTTCTCAAGTCTGTCCACAGAAAAGACATTCCATACTGGACAAGGGTATGACTGTAGAGTTAAAAGGACTTAAATTTAAGTCTCTGCTTTATCTCTTGTCAGCTTTGCTTCCAAGGAAGTTTATTAACTTCTCAAACATTTAATCTTTACTATTATAAAATGGGAAAAATAATGAAATTCTCATAATCATTCCAGGAGTTAAGTTCTATGTGATGGAGAAAAAAACAAACTTTGCACAATACAAGTGCATAATAAATATTCACCATTATTTTTGGTTTTGTTACATTCTGAGTCTTCTGTGTGAACCTGAATTTCAGTGTCTACATGTGTAAAATAAGAACCACAATACCTACCTTTCTGAGTTGCTGTTGGGTTTGATTTCCAAATTCGTGGTAGTAAGGAAGGGGTCATCTCCAGTCTTTGCTGAGAAAGGCTATTCCTCAGTGTGTGGAATAGATGAACAAAAGTGAACAGGGAATTTCATGCATCAATTTCATGAATTTTCCAGATAAACAAAGATGGATACAGGGAATGATTTGGGGATATCCTAGCGTGAAATCATCCTCAACCTGGTGAAAATCCCAAATCATCTAACTCTTGCAGGCAACCTCAGCAAAACTTTGTAAGGTGGAATCCTGACCAAAACTTTATAAGGTAGAGCTCTCCCCAAAACTGTATAAAGTAGAATTCTCACATAAACTTTATTAAATTCATGATATTATATGCATATTGTAGAAGTTGAATTTGAGGTTCAGTTTAAACAACTTATGAAAGATTGCACAGCTAAGAAGAGTGGAACCAGATTTGAAGCTTTGCTATGTATTTCATACCACAAAACTTCCCATACAGATGAATATTCCAGAATTAGTTTAATTCAGTATTTTAAGAGCTCAGGCATTTAAAATTAATATTGCTATCATTTTTTTCTAGTAAATACACAAATCTATAATCAAATAAATGAAAATGCTCCTACCTTGGAATTCTTTGTTTTGATTTGTTTTACTGTTTACCAAAAAAAAAAGACTTGATAAAGATTTCTCAACATTAGCTTAGCCATTCCCAATTTTGTGGTAGCGACTCTTCCTTCCTCTCCTCTCTTTCTTTCTTTCTTTCTTTCTTTCTTTCTTTCTTTCTTTCTTTCTCTTTCTTTCTTTCTTTCTTTCTTTCTTTCTTTCTTTCTTTCTTTCTTTCTTTCTTTCTTTCTTTCTTTCTCTTTCTCTTTCTCTTTCTTCCCTCCCTCCCTCCTTCCTTCCTTCCTTTCTTCCTTCCTTTCTCTTTCTTTCTTAATTTCCTTCCTTCCTTCTTTTCTTTCTTTCTTTATTTTTTCTTTCCTTTCTTTCTTTCTTTCTTTCTTTCTTTCTTTCTTTCTTTCTTTCTTTCTTTCTTTCTTTCTTTCTTTCTTTCTTTCTTTCTTTCTTAATTTCCTTCCTTCCTCCCCTCCCCTTCCTTCCTTCCTCTCCTCCTCTTCCTTCCTTCCTCTCCTCTCCTTCCTTCTTTCTTTCTTTCTTTCTTTCTTCTTTCTCTTTTTCATTCTCTTTTCTTAATGTTTTTTTCCTTCTCTATGTGAACACTGAGTATTTTATGAGTCTGCAAAGTATCTGATAAAAGCAGAACTCCTGAAGAATCTGATACTGCAATTGAGAGAGAAAATTAACATGCAACTACAGGTGAATGTAAAACTGCAGGATACTAACAATAATGTAAAGTCTGGGGTCAGACTGAGGGCAGTCTGAACGCTACCACCTCCACTCACTAGTTGTGTGACTCTGATCAAGTTCTCTAAACTAACAGTTAACAATAGTGCCTACCCATAAGATTGTTGAGTAGATTAAATTATATAATCCATGCAAAAAGTACAGTCTTGAGGTATGAAATAGCTTGTAATAGCTAACATTTATAACATTTTTCTAAGTAATATAATAGTGGTATGCAGAATCATTACCTTTCTTTCTTTTAGAGAAGTTTTGGAAATAACTGGGTTGCTCTTCCTGAGTAATAAAACTAAGGACTAAAACTGGAGCAGCAAAGCAGTGGATTCATTACAATAACAGCATGGCTTTCCTGAAACTCTAGGCAGGGAACCCTAAATTGTGCTCAGCACTAACTGCATATATTACTGGAATTACATTACAATTAGGTTGACACTGTAGCTAATGTCTCCAGTCACTGTGCTGGGTACTGAGTCACTTCCAGCTCTTGACTGATTTCCATGGTGGCCTACACTGGCTCAGTGGAATAGGAAAATCACACTTTAGGGACTTAGAAAGTGTGTGTGACTGCCAGAAATCAAATCGCCAGTTGATTGCAATATTTACTTTTTAAAAAGATTCTTTAACCGGACTTTGTTTTGTTTTTTTCCCAAGACTGCCTTTCAAGAAACTGTTGTTACAGTTGGGAGAAGGAAGGCCATATTTACACTATCAGGTATAAGTCAGCTTCATTTGGAATAAATAGAAACTATTCACTTGCATAGGAAGAAAGCATAAGATACTGGTCCCTAAAAAGAGTCTCTACACTAGGATCTAGTTTTACATTATTAAAATAAAGTACACTATTAAAATAAAGTCTGAATTAACTCCCCCACCTCCGGGATTGATTGCAGGGCAGTTCATTTAACACTGTTCTAAAATGATTTTCTTTAAGTGATACTGATTAGATAAAAAGTCAGATGTTTGAGCCAAAGCTTTCCTTGATCTGAACCATCGCTAATGTTAAAGGCTTCCCTGCTATTGAGTCAATTCTTGCGTTCTGTTTTGCAACCAAACTAACCAACGTGCCAAAATGTTTTGAATTTAACTTTTTTGCAGCTTTGCCTTTTTTCTTCATTGTTCCCCTTGCATCCAGAGTCGGCCATTTGCTCCCACCCCCAGCCCTTGTGCTAGGGTTGTATCTAATGGCAAACATGTCAGCTTCCTTCAGTTTCCTTCCCCAGCACTTCCTCTTTGCCTGACCTTTTAATGATGGAACTCCTCAGGGCTCAATTTTAGCTCTTTTAATTCTATCCTCCTTGCCTAGATAATTTCATCCATTCTTTAAGTTAAATTACTATCTATATGCTGATGACTCAAAAATGTATGTCTCTAGCCCAGACACCTCTTCCAGCTGTAGAGTCTTACATCCACCTCCTAGCTTGACAGAAGCATCTGAGTATTTTCCAGATATTTAAAACTCAGTGTGTCACAAATGGAACTCCTGGCACATCCCACACTCCAAATGGAATGTCTGCAAGTGGTTCTTCAGTCCGTAAAAGGCACTTTCGCTCACCTACGGTCTCACCCCGGAAATTCGAAGGCTTTCTTTGACATCTCTGTTCCCCTCACCTTTATATTGTATGTATTTTTTTTTTTTTTAAGATGGAGTCTCACTCTGTCTCCTGGGCTGGAGTGCAATAGCGCAATCTTGGCTCACTACTGCAACCTCTGCCTCCTGGGTTCAACCAATTCTCCTGCTTAAGCCTACTGAATAGCTGGGATTACAGGTGCGCATGACCACGCCTGACTAATTTTTGTATTTTCAGTAGAGACGGGGTTTCACCATATTGGTTAGGCTGGTTTCGAACTCCTGACCTCGTGATCTGCCTGCCTCAGCCTCCCAAAGTGCTAGTATTACAGGTGTGAGCCACCGTGCCCAGCCTGGATCTAATTTTTATTGATGCAACACCTAACACACTTCTCAATCTTCACCTTATCTCTTTACTTCCATTGATACCACTTTAGTCAAATTGACAACTGTATCTTCTTTTAAACATTTAAATATTCTAATTTTCTTCATTTCAATTTATTTTTCTCTTTTCAGTTTATTCTCAACTGAATGGGGAATGCATTTATGATCATACCAACCTCTGAAATAAAACCATTTAATGACTTCACATTGCCTTTAAAGTATGGTCTGAAATCCAAGGCAGGTCTACAAAGCTCTGTGTCATCAAACACCTGCCAGCTTCTCTTGCCATATCTGACACTTTTCTTTCACACTTTTATGCTGAATTCCTGGAACATGATATTATCTCCAACTTGCAATCCTCCTTTCTATGTTCTTTTCTCTCTGTGTGGGGTACTCTTTCCTCCATTTTTGTTGTCTAAGGTTGTTTAGTCCTTGGTTTGTCTTGAATGTTACTTCTGCAAAAAAAACATTCTCTAAACCCTGAACCAAATTGGGGCCCCTTATTTACATTCTCAGAGGATCTTGTGCTCCTCTTAAGAAGGCTATACTTTTAAGGTCAGGCACAGTGTCTCACGCCTGTAATCCCAGCATTTTGGGAGGCCAAAGAGGGCGGATCACCTGAGGACAGGAGTTGGAGACCAGTCTGGCCAATATGGAGAAACCCTGTCTCTACTAATACAAAAATGAGCAGGGTGTGGTGGCACACACCTGTAATCCCAGCTACTCAGGAGGCTGAGGCAAAAGAATCACTTGAACCCGGAAGGAGGAGGTTGCAATGAGCCAGGATTGCACCATTGCACTCCAGCCTGGGAGACAGAGCAAAGCTCTGTCTCAAAAAAATAATTACTATACTTTTATAAACAGATTCTTTATAATAATTGTATCAAAGTCAGCCTTGCCTAATAGGCTCTAAAGTCTACAAAACGCAGAGCTTTTCCTAATCTGCTGACCATTCTATCCTCTATACCTAGGGCAATGCCAGACCAACTGTCAACACATAATACATTTTTGTCACTTTTTTTTTTTAATTATACTTTAAGTTCTAGGGTACATGTGCATAACGTACAGGTTTGTTACATATGTATACATGTGCCATGTTGGTGTGCTGTACCCATTAACTCATCATTTACATTAGGTATATCTCCTAATGCTATCCCTTCACCCCTCCCCACAATAGGATCCGGTGTGTGATGATCCCCTTCCTGTGTCCAAGTGATCTTATTGTTCAATTCCCATCTATGAGTGAGAACATGTGGTATTTGGTTTTCTGTTCTTGCGATAGCTTGCTGAGAATAATGGTTTCCAGCTGCATCCATGTCCCTACAAAGGACACAAACTCATCCTTTTTTATGGCTGCATAGTATTCCATGGTGTATATGTGCCACATTTTCTTAATCCAGTCTGTCACTGGTGGACATTTGGGTTGATTCCAAGTCTTTGCTATTGTGAATAGTGCCGCAATAAACATACAAGTGCATGTGTCTTTATAGCAGCATGACTTATAATCCTTTGGGTATATACTCAGTAATGGGATGGCTGGGTCAAATGGTATTTCTAGTTCTAGATCCTTGAGGAATTGCCACACTGTTTTCCACAACGGTTGAACTAGTTTACAGTCCCACCAACAGTGTAAAAGTGTTCCTATTTCTCCACATCCTCTCCAGCACCGGTTGTTTCCTGATTTTTTAATGATTGCCATTCTAACTGCTGTGAGATGGTATCTCATTGTGGTTCTGATTTGCATCTCTCTGATGGCCAGTGATGATGGGCATTTTTTCATGTGTCTGTTGGCTGTATGAATGTCTTCTTTTGAGAAGTGTCTGTTCATATCTTTTGCCCAGTTTCTGATGGGGTTGTTTGTTTTTTTCTTGTAAATTTGATTGAGTTCTTTGTAGGTTCTGGATATTAGCCCTTTGTCAGATGAGTAGATTGCTAAAATTTTCTCCCATTCTGTAGTTTGCCTGTTCACTCTGATGGTAGTTTCTTTTTCTGTGCAGAAGCTCTTTAGTTTAATTAGATCCCATTTGTCAATTTTGGTGTTCGTTGCCATTGCTTTTGGTGTTTTAGACATGAAGTCCTTGCCCATGCCTATGTCCTGAATGGTATTACCTAGGTTTTCTTCTAGGGTTTTTATGATATTAGGTCTAACATTTAAGTCTCTAATCCATCTTGAATTAATTTTCGTATAAGGAGTAAGGAAAGGATCCAGTTTCAGCTTTCTACTTATGGCTAGCCAATTTTCCCAGCACCATTTATTAAATAGGGAATCCTTTCCCCATTTCTTGTTTTTGTCAGGTTTGTCAAAGATCAGATGGCTGTAGATGTTTGGTATTATTTCTGAGGGCTCTGTTCTGTTCCATTGGTCTATATCTCTGTTTTGGTACCAGTACCATGCTGTTTTGGTTACTGTAGCCTTGTACTATAGTTTGAAGACAGGTAGCGTGATGCCTCCAGCTTTATTCCTTTGGCTTAGGATTGTCTTAGAAATGTGGGGTCTTTTTTGGTTCCGTATTAACTTTAAAGCAGTTTTTTCCAATTCTATGAAGAAAGTCATTGTCACTATTTTTTATGGGGTGAATTGTGTCTGCCAAAAAGATATATTGAGATCCTAACTTCCACAATGTTGGAAGGTGAGCTTTGTTAGAAATAATGTTGTTGCAGATTAAGGTCATACTTAAGAAGGCTGGGCCCTTAGTCCAATATGATCTTTGTCCATAAAAGAAGACAATGGAAGCTACAAGGGAAGAAAGTCATATGAAGAGGGAGGCAGAGATTGACGTGCTATGTCTGAAAGCCAAGGAGAACCAAGGATTGACGGCTACCCCTGAAAGCTATGAAGAGACAAGGAAGAATTCTACCTGGAGTCTTAGAGGGAGCATGGTTCTTCTGACACCTTGATTTTGGACTTTTCATCTTGCAGAACTGTGAAACAATAAGCCACTCAGTTTGTGGTACTTTGTTAGAGCAGCCCTATAAAACTAATACACTGTTTACACCTAAGTGCATTCTTTTAATATACTATGCATTATTCATCTCTAAGTCATCAGTACCTAGCACTATTGGAATGTAATACATACTTCATAACAAAATACTGATATATTGATTATGTATAGACACAGTCAGAATCTAACCATATGGTCAACTCTAAATAAGAGCAAGTAGTAAACATCCAAAAGTTATATAACCCCAAAAATCTTACTCCTAGGTCTTTATCCAAGAAAAAAAATGTGAACTTCTATATAGAAATGTTTATAATGGTATTATTCATTATAGACCAAACTGAAATCCACCAAAATGTCTTTTAATGACAAACTGTCATTCCTCCATGCAATGAGGTTACTACTCAGTAATCAAGAAGAATGAGCTATTGATACACAATGCTGATAGATTTCAACTGCATTATGCTAAGTGAAGAAAGTCAGACTTAAAAGATTACAAACTGCATGAATTCATTTATGTGACATTCCAGAAATAGGCAAAGCTATAGGAACAAAGAACAGTTAAGTATTGTCACAGTTTGAAGTGAGGAGAACATTTGAATACGAAGGTTCAGCACGATGGAATTATTTGAAAGTTGCAGTTGTTCTGTATCCTGATTGTGATGGTGGTTATGTGAAGGGAAGTAGGTGTTCAAACCCATAGATACTCGTATAAATTTAAAAGTTAAAAAAATGGGCTGAGCCCAGCAGCTCATGCTTGTAATCCCAGTGCTTAGGGAGGCCAGTGTAAGAGAAGCACTTGGGGCCAGGAGTTCAAGACCAGCCTAGGCAGCACAGCTTGTCTCTACAGAAAAAAGTAACAAACAAAACAAAAGAAAACAAAAACTGAATGTTGCGCCACACACCTGTAGTTCCAGCTACTTAGGAAGCTACCTTAGGAAGCTAAGGTGGGAGGATCACCTGAGCCCACTGTAGCTCGTTTGTGTCACTGCACTCCAGCCTGGGTAACAGAGTGACATTTCATCTCTAAAAAAAAAAATGAAACAAATAAATAAATGAATAAAATGGAGGGGCAATAATAAGGAATAGAACCACATTAAATGTACAGATCAAATAAATTTTTTAAAGCAAAAAGAAACTATGTGTACTATGAAGTGGCTATACTTCATGAGAAAATAACTTCAAATATTTCTTACATGAGTGTCTACAAGTTTTAAGGGTACCGAGGACTATGCACATCTAAGATGAAAGCCTGGTGTAGGCAAATGGTCTCTGCCCTCATGCATCATTATATACTTAACTAAGGAGAACATTTTGCGGGATTTGTAAAAGTACTTAAGGCCTTTTTAGTTCCTCACCACTAATCCAAAACTGGCTCTCAGCAATAGCGGCTGGAAGCCATTACTTTGTAATAGTTACTTCCCATTCTGTAGCCTAGGTAAAATGGATAGTTCTAGTTCAATTCCTAATAAACAGGTGTCTCCATATGACAGATTGTGCTAATTGTCACCCTGCTGTTAGATTTAGTGGATCCCTCAGAGAATGAGCCTCAGAGGCTAAAACACGCTATAGGACAGTCTTGAATTTAACAATTTACAATACATGATTCTGCCAGTCTCACTGGGTGTTCATAGGCCTTGAGTCACTAGTGAGTAGCTTTGCCATGGTTTGTGGAGGGGTGGAGACATTACTGCTTTTTCCAGCATGCCTGCTGTTCTGCCAGTAAATGGACTTCAGGACCATTGAACCAACACCTGTCATACAGCAAACACAGAGATCGTGACTTTGGAACAATTTTCCTTCTTTAGTGTCTGTAAGAAATGCAGTTTTCTGGTCTGAATTTCCCTGTTTGATCACCTAATATTGTATATTGTTTTCTTTAATAACCTGATGCTAACATAGCCCCTCTCGTATCCTAAAGCGTCATTGGTATTTTCTTACTCGTTATCTAATGATGATCTTGAGGTAGGAGGCAGGACTTGACTCCAGAGGTAGGGCCTGGACACTGGACCAAACTGAAGAGTAGCTAAAACAGGTCAGGGGTGGAAGCACCGCCCCACAAGATATGCCCACCAGTGTGCCATATCAGTTTACCATTGCCATGGCAACACCTGGAAGTTACCACCCCTTTTCATGGCAATGACCTGACAACCTGGAAGTTACCATCCTTATTCTAGAAATTTCTGCGTCAGCTACTCCTTAATTTGCGTGTAATTAAATGTGGGTATAAATAGGAGTACAGAACTCCCTCTGAGTTGCTACTGTGGGCACACTGCCTATGGGGTAGTCCTGCTTAACAAGGAGTGGTAAGTACCCGTGCGCTGCTGTACACTCTGCTGCTTCAATACAAGTTACGGATTAACACCACCAGCTTGCCCTTGAATTCTTTCCTGGGCAAAGCAAGAACCCTCCTGGGCTAAGCCTCAATCTGGGGGCTTGCTTGTCCTGCCTCGGTCCTTCTCTATAACCTCTCCTTTCCATAGAGTGTGATGGCTGCAATTAACTGCTTACCACTATCACTGAGATAGGCAGACTGTGTTTCAAGATTTCTGGTTAGACAATATCTTATTTCAGTCTCTATGACAAAAGATTTTGTCATCAGCTGTGCAAGATAAGAAACCCAAATTTGTCAGTGTCCTCAGATTGGTAGGATTCAGGAGGCTAGCTTTAACTAAACACCTTAATAAAAGATTGCAGAACAATCCAAAAAAAATAAGAATAGCTTGTAAATATTAAAGTAAAATTAAGTTATCTTGTTGGTTTTCTGCTTTCCATGGCATCTTCAATGTTGCCCCTGTCTATGGAAAAAATGTATACGGAAAAGCCAGCTGTCTTCTGTAATATACATGTCTCCCGTATAAAGTCTACTTAGTATGATCCCTCAATGAGAGCATGAGAGGTAGTACAGATATCTTTAAATATATGAATTGTATTGCCCATTTCCTAAAAATAAGACAGTTCTATGCTACAGTGTATGTGCATTTTTTTAGTTTGGATTACTACACAGTGTTAAGAAGTAGACTGATCTTCTAATGTCTCTCTTTTGATACCACAGAAGAAAAGCAATCCTTTGTGACAAAATATCAGAGTAATCTTTTGAAGAGGATACATATTCCCATTGCCAGTCACCCAGGGGAAGGGAAGTACTCAGACACAAAGGAGAAAACTGGGCAGTTGAGAGAAGCTCCTTACTAAGCCTGGACATGGTTGCACTTGTTATTAATTAATTAATTTATTTATTTATTTATTTTTTGAGAAGGAGTCTCACTCTGTTGTCCAGGCTGGAGTGCAGTGGCGTGATCTCAGCTCACTGCAACCTCCGTCTCCAGGGTTCAAGCAATTCTACCTCCTCAGCCTCCCTGGTAGCTAGGATTACAGACACGCAACCATGCCAGGTTAGTTTTTGTATTTTTGGTAGAGACAGGGTTTTACTGTGTTGGCCAGGCTGGTCTCGAACTCCTGAGCTCTAGTGATCCACCCTCCTCGGCCTCCCAAAGTGCTGAGATTGCAAGCGTGAGCCACCGTGCCCGGCCTGGACTTGTTATTTCTTATTTGACTCTTGAAACTTGGCTTTGCTTTGTGGCAATAGAGGCGTAAATAATACTATAGGGTGCACCAAGCAAAACCTGTGGCCATTGAACTTCGTAAGTAGAAAACTGCAGTTGAATATTTCTTTGCTTATCCTACTAAGATTCTTTTTTCATTTATTAGACTATTTAGTAAGGTCTTATTCAATATTCTGTCTTGTTATCAGCTGTGCAATAGAAAATCAAAGAATAGGCTGCTGGCTACATCTGGACAGGTGATCAAATACGGCACCATCTCATTGGGGTCATTACAGTCATGGCAGAATAATTATAGAGACATCTCCAAATGCAAGGTGAATTTCTGGGAATTATTTTTCTGGTATAATATGGCAACATTTTAAGGCCTGTACATGGTCTTCTTAAGCTTGAGGGCAAATTTCCTGTAATACCCTGATAAATCTATTTTATCGATTTACCACTTTGTTAGTGTAGAACAGATGACTTTTGCCAACATAACTGCTCACTGGGTTTTTCTTATTTGTGTTTCATCAAGAGAACTTCCTTGTCCAGGCGCAGTGGCTGACGCCTGTAATCCCAGCACTTTGGGAGACCGAGGCGGGTGGATCACAAGGTCAGGAGATGGAGACTATCCTGGCTAACACGGTGAAACCCCGTCTCTACTAAAAATACGAAAAATTAGCTGGGCGTGGTGGCGTGTGCCTGTAGTCCCAGCTACTCGGGAGGCGGAGGCAGGAGAATCACTTGAACCCGTGAGGCAGAAGTTGCAGCGAGCCAAGATTACACCACTGCAGTCCAGCCTGGGTGACAGAGCAAGACTCCGTTTCAAAAAAAAAAAAAACTTCCTCTTTTATTCACACTGTCTTTTTCTAAACAGTGTTTGATGCAATTGTTTAGACATGTCCTTTCTAAGTTACTTTATATTTTAGTTCTATCTCCCTGAGATTACACATAAGTCACCTTGAGTGGAACAATGGATATTTTAAAACTACTTAGTCATATCTTTATTGGAAGACTGAAAGTTTATTCCTACTAATGGCTTATCTCATACATTGTGTGCACATTTTGCTTATTCAATTCTGAGAAAACAATTCCTTCCTTTAATTTATATAATTGTTGACAGTGATCTATCTTTGGCAATGTGGTCTATGCGTGTTTATGCACTTGCTATATTTAGAGGAACCTTACCAATTCCAGTTATATTTAACATAATAAAATCATTTGTTTTCTTTTGCATTATCACTCTTAAAGACCCTTGGTATTTTTAGAGAAAATTTAAAGGAGATAAGACAAAGTGATCTGAGAATAAATTGTAAAAGTTTTATTCCAATTCTCCCTATGGAATAAAAGATTTATAATTTTTTTCTATTATTGATTTTTGTACTGTCTAAATGTAATCTTCTTTTGAATTTAAACTTCTGTTTTCTTACAGCTAAGAGAAAAACAAGTTAATATTATTTTGATTAAATATGACTTTTCTAATAAAAATGCATACAGAAAATAAATCCCTATGGGAGAACAAAATAATTTCTTTCCTTCCTGGTAGTTAAGCCCTTCAGTGTACAAACTCTGCCTAAATCCCAAGAGTCTCACTTTTAAAAGTGAACAGATAGCCTCTGACCACCACATGTATAAATAAATTCTTCAGGTGAAAAATAGAAGTCAAATAAATAATAACAAAAAGGGATTAGAGGGAACAGAGATAATAAAGGGAACAGAAGGAAAATCTAACAATTAATATCTTAAGAGACATAAGTCATTACAAACAGAACTTAAATAGAAAATTCTCTCTAAAAAGGAAACTAGAAAAAACCGTTATAAAAAGAACTCTTGGAAAGTAAAAATGAGATGTCAGAAATATTAAGAAAAAAACAGATGACCAGGCATGGTGGCTCATGCCTGTAATCCCAACACTTTGGGAGGCCAAGGTGGGCAGATCTCTCGAGGCCAGGAGTTCAAGACCAGCCTGACCAACATGGCTAAACCCTGTCTCTACTGAAAATACAAAAATTAACCAGGCATGGTGCCATTAGCCTGTAATCCCAGCTATTCAGTAGGCTGAGGCAGGAGAATCACTTGAACCCGGGAGGTGGAGGTTGTGGTGAACCGAGGTTGCAGTGAGTTGAGGTTGCTCCACTGCACTTCAGCCTGGGCAACAGAGCGAGACCCCATCCTGAAAAGAAAAAAGAAAAGAAGGAATGACGGAAGATAGAATTGAGGTAGTATCTCAGGAAGTAAAACATTAGAGAGAGAGAAAATTAAAGAGAAAAGAGTGAACAAACAAGAACCAGTTTAGGAGGTTTAACATCCAATAGATAAAATCCAAGGTCCATTTTATCTCTTTTATGTTTTCTAGAATTCCTGTAAAAGAACTGAATGCAATAAAATGTACCCAAAGTTAGGACACATTTTTCCTTTTTAAAAGGACTCACCATGGACCAGCACAATGAATAATAAAATAGTCCTGCAACAAGACTTACTGTCATAAAAATTTAAACACCTGAGATAGAGATGATCTTCAAAAACTCAGAAAGTACTGTGACTCATGAGGACATCCGATATTTCTGAGAAAAACAGAAAGCTAGATGGCCATTGAGAAATGGCCTTCTACATGCTGAATGTGGGAATATTTATTTTCAAACTTGGTTTCAATGCTTACACTGTTAATTTGGCGGAAGGGAGAAATGGGGGACACTTTTAGACGTGCAAGGTCTCAAAATGAAATTGCCCTCTCATACACCATTTTTCAGGAAGATACTAGAAAATGTGTTCCAGAAAATGAGAAAGTAATCCAACAAGCAAGATTACAAAGAATTCAGGAAGAAAGACTGCAGTGCATAAGAGAAATGAAGCAAGTCATCAAGAAGCAGAGAAGACAAATTCCAGGATGACAGTTGTAAAGAGGCCAAGAAAGAGGACTTACAGTGCAGGCAGAGATGGACAGAAGGCTTTAAGAAGGATGTGCCAGAACCGGTGACAGATGAGAATGCAGGGATAAGCATTTGGTGATATTACCTGATAAATTTTTCTGCATACGTTTATGTACCTGCTAGAGTTTGTGATGAACTACTAATAGGGGCAAATCAACTCATAAACTTTAGCAAGAGGTGACTCTCTGTTCATTCTTGTTATTGGACTGAACTGGAATCCACTTACCTGGTGCAGTAATGCCAAACATCCGCACTGAGGTTTGCAGCAGGAAAAAGGAGGGTGTTTATCTGGAGGGGGCCACACAAGAAGAAACCAGCAGCTCACACTTAAGACCTGACCTTTCAGACCGGGCAAGGTGGCTCACGCCTGTAGTCCCAGCACTTTGGGAGGCCGAGGTGGGTAGACTGCTTGAATCCAGGAGTTTAAGACCAGCTTGGCCAACATGACGAAACCCTGTCTCTACTAAAAATATAAAAATTAGACAGGCGTGGTGGTGCATGCCTGTAATCCCAGCTACTTGGGAGGCTGACGCCCAAGAATCGCCTGAACCTGGAAGGCTCAGGTTGCAATGAACCAAGATCAAGCCACTGTACTCCAGCCTGGGCCACAGAGCGAGGGTGTCTGGGAAAAAAAAAAAAAAAAAAAAAAAAAAGGCCTTAACTTTTTCCTTTCTGAGAGCTTTCAAGTAAGGGTCTTTAAAGGAAGGGGTAAACTTTAGGAAAGTAGAAGTTACAGGCAAAATCCTAAATGAATACATTAAGGTGATACATTGGTTTGGCCTAAAAGGGCAGGATATTTTTATTTGGGGGCTTGCTTACAGGTTATAGATAGATGCAAAGGTTTCCTTATTTGTAATTGGTAGGAAGAGAAGCTTTGTTTAAAACATGGGTTTAACAGAAAAGAAAGTTAGCTCTGGCTCATGGATATGATTTTCTCCAGGCTTTTCAGGAAGACCTTTAGAGCAAAGACCTGCAGTCAGAATGCAGTCCTCAGTTTCCCTTTATCCGAGGTCTATGTGACAGCAGATCTGTCTGGTGGAGGTCCAGATTTCTGAAAGACTCATGGACATATGTTAAACTGTTATCTTTAGTTTCTGTAGGGAACCAAACATCCTACAATTTTAACTTCCTTGGCTATTGTTTTAAGCTCCTATGACCTTCTCACTTGTTGAGTTGCCTGTTTACTTCTCAGGGCTAGCTTAGGTAGCTAGAATTTCCTTTAAGGAACTCAAGATTTTCCTTTCTTTTTCTAAGCTGGCCCCTACAAGGGGTCCCTACTCTGTCTCATTTTGAGGAAATCAGTATACCATGATTATTTCACTACTACTGCATAAATATTGCTCAATAAAAAGTAACTTTAACTGCTTATTATTTAACTCATAACTGTGATATAAATATGTTGAGAGATACATGTAAAAACACTAAATATTCATCATTTATATTGGGAACTTGACAGTGTCTAAAATTGATAAGCCTTGAAATAGCAACATAAATACACTTTTAAAATACAGAGATAGCTATCAGAAGAAAAAGTTAAAGAAATTTAAAGTAGTGGAGTTTAGAAAAGGCATTTTCTAAAAACCTATTGGTATTTGTATACTATTTCATCTTTATGAACTACGGTTTTTATGTTACTTTAAAATATAATATGTATTATATTTTATATTATAATAATTATTGAAGGTGTGAGAGGTTAAAATATGCCACCCAGAATATACTTCTTTGGCATATTTCCAGACGGCTATTCAGGGAAACAGGCTTAGCTTTAAAAAAATGTCCTTTTGGAAAAGAAATCTACTTCTAGAAAGAAAATCTACATTAGTGAAGCAAAGAGTAGATGCAGTCTTTCTCTTAAAGCCCCTTCCCTGTCTTATCTGGATCTAGGAAGGACTAACTCACAGGAAAAGAAAATTAAGAGTCTAACACATTTTAAGGTCTGACAAAGACACTTTTACCAAAGGCTATCACCTGTTCTTCTGGACCTGAGAGACTTTATCTGCAGAATAAGACAACAACTTTTGTTTGCAGTGTGTTTCTTTTCCCAGGATCTCCAAGCTCCTTCCCTTTCTGTACAATATAAAAACTTTAGTCATCTGGGCCTTCTGAGTTTCATATTTTCTGTGGCTCCCATGCAGATGTGCACCTTGATAAATGTTTATGCTTTTTTTCCTGTTCACCTGTCTAATGGTCTAATGCCAGTTTATTTTAGTAGGTTCCTCCTGCCCTACAGGGGAAAAGCAGACCATTTTTTTCTTCTACTCTGTATTCTCACATGCCACTCAATACAACACCCTGACACCAGGTTTTTGCCTGACACCAGGTTTTTCCAAATACCAAGCAATCTTCCAGTAAACAGCAGCTGAGTGTCGTCCGATGTAACTCAATTCTGGAGCTATATACCTGGGGATAGTGTGAGATCCCACAGGTTGAGGGCTCAGTCCCAAAAGACTGTCCCCCACTTCAGCTGTCAATCATAAGCTGTGGGTTGTAACCTGTGACCAGCCAGCTACGTATCAGGATTCCCATGACCTCCTTCTTGTGTTGAATTAATTTGCTAGGATGACCGACAGAACTCAGGGGAAGACTTATTTACATTTATCCATGTATTATAAAGAGTATTTCAAAAAATATAGATAAACAGCCAGATAGAGGAGATGTACAGGGCAAGGTATGGGAGAGGGAGCTGAGAGCTTCCATGCACTCTCAGGGAGCACTACCCGCCAGGTACCTCTGCATATTCAACAATTTGGAAGCTTTCCAAATTCTGTTCTTTAGCTTTTCATGGAGGCTTCATTACATAAGCACAACCAATTAAATCATTGGGCTTTGAAGATCAACTCAAATTTCAGCTTCTTTCTTCTCTCTGGAGATTGAACAGGTGGGACTCCATCTCAAGAAAAAAAAAAAAAAAAAGAAGGTAGTCTTCACCCAGAGATCCCAAGGATTTTAGGAACCACTTTCCAGAAATCAGACACAGAGATCAAAGATATATTTATTATCACACAATTATATACATTGTTAAAAAGTGTGGATATAAATTATAATTAATATTTTATTAAAATGTATATTGTATGACTTAGATAATTATGCAGTTATATAATTATTTAATTTATAAATTATTATATAGTATATTCTAGATCTTTATAGATAGTACCTTTTTATCAGATCCATTCTGAAAATAGCCAATTTCATGATATATTTTCAAAATATAATGTTAAAACTTATGTTTAGTATTCAATTATCTTTATGTAGACCTAATTTTCTTAAATACACCTTCCTACCAATGGGTTTGTGGCAGGACAAGCCACAGACAAAACCCCTCAGACACCGAGTTAAAGAAGGAAGGGCTTTATTTGGCCGGGAGCTTCGGCAAGACTCACGTCTCCAACAACTGAGCTCCCCGAGTGAGCAATTCCTGTCCCTTTTAAGGGCTCACAACTCTAAGGGGGTGCGCGTGAGACGGTCGTGTTCGATTGAGCAAGCAGTGGGTACGTGACTGGGGGCTGCATGTACCAGTAATTAGAACGGAACAGAACAGGACAGGGATTTTCACAGTGCTTTTCTATACAATGTCTGTAATCTATGGATAACATAACCAATTAGGTCAGCGGTCGATCTTTAACTACCAGGCCCAGGGTGTGGTGCCGGGCTATCTGCTTGTGGATTTCATTTCTGCCTTTTAGTTTTTACTTCTTTCTTTGGAGGCAGAAATTGGGCATAAGACAATATGAGGGGTGGTCTCCTCCCTTAGGTTCAAGCTGTATTGTTTCTTCTCTGCTCATTTAAGATGTCAAATTTATGCCTTGCTTTGGGATTAATGGACGTTTCTATTTTTTGCATCCACTTTCTGAAAATGAGCCAATCATGCAATGTCATAAAGCAGGTTTGTCATAAAATGTCTCTGATGAACAAGAACAATTCCACAGTGCAAAAAGTCTTTCAAAGCAGAGTCACTCAGAAGCCCAGGAATAGAGAACTTGAATTTTATGATCCATATCAATATTTTACTGTGGTTACAAATCTAACACAGATGCCAAGATATTTTATGTTGCCAAATGCTTCTTTTATTTTTCAGCACATGTTGTGTGTTCTATTTAGTAGTGAACACATCTGTTAGAACGTTTTTCTTTTCTCTCTCCCTGCGTTTTTTTTGTTTGTTTGCAATT
This sequence comes from Macaca nemestrina, assembly GCF_043159975.1. NCBI lineage: Eukaryota > Metazoa > Chordata > Mammalia > Primates > Cercopithecidae > Macaca > Macaca nemestrina. Next base: position 59,284,382 of record NC_092142.1, read on the forward strand.
CTAGTTCCTCCAAAGATACAAACTCATACATCAACCCAATGCATGTTTTATGACTTATAAACATTGTTAAACGATGCTAGTCTAAACAGTTGTGGGTTAGGAAATGACTGCTTTGGGAAAGGTATTTTTAGTGGCAAAAGTACTTTTCATTAATCTAAATTTTCCAGGTTTAGAATCCAGACAGATTCAGGCAGGAGAACTCTGAAAGCCGCTGCATTTCAGATTCTCTGGGAGTATGCATATAGGGCAAGGACAGACATAAACAGGTGTTTTGTGTGATGCAATGTGATGAATTTTCTACTTGCCCTTCTTTACTTCAAGTTGAAATCACTCGCCAGGCTGGCAGAAGTTTGCTTAAAAGGTGCGGGGGTGGGGTTGGAGGAGCCGATGTGCTTGCTTTTCCTGCCAATGAAAATTAGGAGCTACGTTGTTTTCAAGAGTCTCTGCCAGTCCTCCCCACTCCGCCTGCACCAGCCCATCTTCCCCACCGAGTTGAATCAACATTTTCAGTGGCAGCCCCTCTGGAGTAATCAATGAGAGGTGTTTCTGGGAGAGGAACTGAATGATTTAGCACAGTGGGAAGGCAGCATATCGACCACCAACAGCAGGAGATGGGGGGCCGACTGACAGTGGCTTTTATAGCCTCTGCCTCCTTGTGAAGAATAGTTCATAATGGGGAAGAGTGGAATAGTGCAAGGGACTCTGCATCTGTCAGGCACAGATAATCTTTCCCTTTTACACAGTCAGTTGGGATGTCATTTGCATTTTAGATTGTAGGGAGATGAACACACAATTGAGTTAAGGAGCAGAAATCCCTCAAGCCAAGTGAAAAAAAAATTAGAATTTCAGAAGATGTGTGTATGTGCCCGTGCATGTGCTTGTGTGTGTGTTTGTGTGGCAGGGAGAAATATACTGTTCCTTGGTTCGAACAAATTTGACCCACAGAAGCCTCCTCAATCCAGCCTCACCTGAATCAAACTTCCAGCCTTTATTATTTTAACAGAGGCACCGGAGACTTAATTTGCTCTAAAATTTGTCTTTTTAAAAAAAGTTTATGGACAATCAGAGGAACACTAAGGTTTTTTACAGATGGCGAATCAGTACGGGTCTACAGCAACCTGAATTGTTACCTCCTCAGAAGAAAGAAGGGCACAAGGCAGAAGGAGAGACCGAGGCAAGTTTTAGAGCAGGAGTGAACGTTTATGAAAAAGCTTTCGGGCAGAAATGAACAAAAGGAAGGAAAGGACACTTGACAGAGGGCCAAGTGAACAACTTGAAGAACAAGAGCACGGACTGACCTTTTGACTTGGGGTTCTAGATGATGGCATACCTCTGAGGTCAGGTGTCACTTCTCCCGTGATTCTTCCTTTGGGCTCAGCCGTCCTCATGTGCAGTGACCTACCAGCACTTGGGAAGTGAGCATTCTCGTTGTGTTTATTGGAGTTGTAGCATGCTCACTTGAGGCGTTCTTCCCTTACCAAATCAATGTCCCTGCGAGGTCATTTACTGGTTAAACTCTGCCATTTTGCCTCTTACTCAGCAAGCTTGAGTCACTCACCCCAGATCTTATCAGGAAGCTGTTGATCACCACTTTCAGGTTTTTTCTATGTGGAGGCTGCCTTTCCCTGGTGCCATCTGCACGTATTATTATTTTAGACAGCGTAGAGAGACAGTTAACAACCACCTGACCATCGCCTGAGTCACCTGATATTCCTGGATGGAGGGATGAGGGCGGAGCCCTCTCCTGCCCTGTTTATGTCTGACTAGCTACTGTGAAAGGAAAATACTTTGGGCCCTGAAAATCACTAAGCTAAAAGTAAGATCCAAGCTGGAAACTACTCAGGGTAAACCTACCTTCCATTCTATTCAAAGTCATCCCTCTGCTCACTGAGAAATGGATACATGTTCTGTGTCAGGCATCTGAGCCCCAGCTAAGCCATCATAGCCCCTGTGACTTGCATGTATACATCCAGATGGCCTGAAGTAACTGAAGAATCACAAAAGAAGTGAAAATGGTCTGTTCCTGCCTTAACTGATAGTATTACCTTGTGAAATTTCTTCTCCTGGCTCATCCTGGCTCAAAAGCTCCCCCACCGAGCACCTTGTGTCCCCTGCCCACCACCCCTGACCTCCAGACAACTACTCTCGCCTTCCGTCCTCCCCCCGCCATTGACTGTAATTTTCTATTACATACCCAAATCTTATAAAACGGCCCCATCCCTATTTCCCTTCCCTGACTCTGTTTTCGGTCTCAGCCCGCCTGCACCCAGGTGAAATAAACAGCCTTGTTGCTCACACAAAGCCTGTTTGGTGGTCTATTCACACGGATGTGAGTGAAATTCTGATTGCCTCCTTTGGAAAGACTTATCAGAGACTCAAACAATGCAACAATTTTTCTCTTACCTACCTGTGGCCTGGAAGCCCCTCCCTGCTTTGAGTTGTCCCCGCCTTTCTGTACTGAACCAATGTACTTCTTACATGTATTGATTGATGTCTCATGTGTCCCTAAAATGAATGAAACCTAGCTGTGCGCCAACTGCCTTGGGCACGTGTCATCAGGACCACCTGAGGCAGTGTCACAGGTGCACGTCCTTAACTTTGACAAATAAACCTCCTAAAATGATTGAGACTTGTCTTGTCATTTGTCTCAACTGACAGTACCTACTGTAACAGTTTTGGTCACTGATTAAGACTGAGTTTGCAGATGTGCATTCCTGTAAATATAACTTTTAGCTGCCTTGACAAGAAGGATGGTGTAAAAAGATTGCCCGACAGTCCTGAGCAAAGGAGTCAGTAAGTGTGTGTGTGTGGCGGGGGTGGGGCGGATTCTGATGTCCTGATTCTACAGCATCGTTATGAATCTTGAAAAACCAGATTTTGTCTTGCCAGGTGCAGTGGCTCACACCTGTAATCCCAACACTTTGGGAGACTGAGGCGGGCGGATCTCCTGAGGTCGGAAGTTCGCAACTAGCCTGACCAACATGGAGAAATCCTGTCTCTACTAAAAATACAAAATTAGCCAGGCGTGGTGGCACATGCCTGTAATCCCAGCTACTCAGGAGACTGAGGCAGGAAAATCTCTTGAACCCGGGAGGCAGAGGTTGTGGTGATCCAAGATCGTGCCATTGCACTCCAGCATGGGCAACAAGGGCCAAACTCCATCTTAAAAAAAGAAAAATCACGTTTCATCACTGTAACTTCCACAAATAGATGGGAAGCCAAAATCTGGGTATTTACTTTCCTTTTCTTTTTCCTTTTTTCCCCAAGAAAAAAATATATATATCCAGGATAGTTAATTTTCTTCCTTTACAGAATAACACACAAATAACCTGCTCATTTCAAATGTGGAGTGCTGTGAGAGTTTTTAAAAATTATTTTTAGTTTCTACTATCTAGCTTTTGATGTTAAAATATGTATGATTATAAAGCCTCAAGTAAGAATTAACTTTAAAGCCGTGATAAGTAATTAATTCATTCAAGTTACCAGCTTTGAGTAGCACTCCAAATTGTAGCGTTTCATTCCTAATAAACCATATTTACAGTAAACTCTGAGTTCCTTTGGCAAAACAAATGTGTGGCTGGAGATAACCTGTTTTAGCTAGTTATGATTAAAAAGCTAAATACGTAACTGTCTTTTAAACAATCTTTATCCAAACAGCAGTTTGTGCCTCAAATTCAGAGATCTGTGATATATTATCATAATCTATTCCCCTAGATCTGTATCTTGTAAATCACAAACCTGATTCTGAGTATAATGTATTCAATTCAGTAGTGAACATGGCATGGCATACCTGTGAAACCTGGGGATAATGATCAGTTATCAGAAACTACACACTAATCTATTATATCTGACCAGAAGTTTGACTGAATGTATATTAAAATTGTCAGTGGTGAGTGAACCAGAGAAACTCCATCTTAAGTAGGAGCTGGATAAAATGAGGCTGAAGCCTACTGGGCTGCACTCCCAGACAGTGAAGGCATTCTAAGTCACAGGATGAGATAGGAGGTCAGCACAAAATACAGGTCACAAAGACCTTGCTGATAAAACAGCTTGCAGTAAAGGAGTCAGCCAAAACCCACCCAAACCAAAATGGCAACGACAGTGACCTCTGGTAGTCCTCACTGGAACCATTTGGAAATCGTTAGCGCCATGACGATTTCCAAATGCCATGGTAACCTTAGGAAGTTACTCTATGTGGTCTAAAAAAGAGAGGCATGAATAATCTATCCCTTGTTTAGCATATAATCAAGAAGTAACATAAAAATGGGCAGCCGACAGACCTCGGGGCTGCTCTGTCTATGGAATAGCCATTCTTTTATTCCTTACTTTCTTAATAAACTTGCTTTCCATTTTTGCACTGCGGGCTTCCATGAATTCTTTCTTGCATGAGACTCAAGAACCCTCTCTTGGGGTCTGGATCGGGACCCCTTTCCTGTAACAATATGACTTCAGCTGAGTTTGGCTCAACGTTGTTTTGAGATTTATGAAATGAGTGTTATAAGGATAATAATGAGTTTAAATAAATCAATACTAAATTCATGTCATTTACTTTATTAACACTGGTCCTGCAGAAATGTAAACTCTGCCATTTTAGGTATTCGTGTTTGTGTTCTTCGTTGAATTTGCTTGTTGTCATTTGTTTGTTCTAATGGTTACTGTTTACTATAGGGAGGAGGAAAAAAGCAAAATTACCTCCCTATGCGAAGCTGTCAGAATGGTGAGAAATTCATTCTAGATTGTTGACTTTTGAACAGAAATTAAACTACTGTTTTTCAACTTTGAAGTTAGTGCACTAAAGGAGGGTTGTGATGTTAGTAATGATTTTATATGAGCTTTCTAGCTGTCCGTTTTGGGGATGATTATAAATTTTCAAACTGGATTATGAGAAAGTTGGGGATTTGAGAGGTTTTTTTTTTTTTTTGGTTTTGGCAGCAGTACACCAGAGAGCCACCTGCTGGCTTCCACGAAGAAACACATCTTTGATATCTGTGATTGGAAGGAGAAAAGGGAGGAAAAACAAAACAAAACAAACAAACAAACAAACAAAACCAAAAAACCAGTAACACCAATAAGCAAATCGTTTGAAGAGAATTGATTATTTGGAGGAAGGATATGTGACTCTAACATCTACATTGATTGCTGACATTTGTATTTTACGTGGTTTTTCATATCCCTGTTAAAGGAATTGTTTTTAAAAAGTGATTCAGAGGACCTTTTTCTCTCGGAAGTCCCCTCTCTCTCACTAGAGAGGGGAGTTGTTTTCCTTTCTCCTTTCTCTTTCTTTTGCCTATTAAACCTCTGCTCCTAAAAAAATAAAAAATAAATAAAAATAAGTGATTTAGATTCATTAAATGTGGCAACAAACACCATCATGGTGTTGAAAAGTGTTTTCGTTTTCATTATCTTATGAACATGAGTGTTCTTCATGTTTTATAGTTGGGGAAGCGTAACTGGAAACTGAGGCCAGCTGCTTTTCAGTTGAACAAGGACCTATGCCATACATATGGCAGAGCCAGGACGTCTGATTAAATAGCAGCTGTCCTTTTCATCTTATTCAGAAATCTCATGCATCATTCTTCTTTGTATTACAATTTCGAAATTGCATTTCACCATGTATTCATACTGCATGGTTACTAACATCATCGTTTCGAGTCATTATGATGATAAATTAAGATTGCCTTGTTAAATCCAGAAGCATGAACTGAAAGGGGGGATTGGTTTAGATATTATTTGAAGAGTATAGCTGCCCTTTTATTCTATTTTAAATGCTAAATACCACTAGATTTAATTTCTAGTTGGAATGGCCTTACTAATTTTTAACCAAGTGAGGTTTTTGTTATTATTCAAATGTAGGTGATTTGGTTTAATCCCATTCTTAGTCCCATGGGAGCTGAGGTTTTGTTGTCTTCTGTTGTCATTAGGCCAGTCAAAATACTAAATATTTCACTTGCATAATCTTTTTTTTTTTCTTTGTTTGAGATGGAGTTTTGTTCTTGTCAGCCAGGCTGGAGTGCAATGGCCCGATCTCGGCTCACTGCAACCTCCGCCTCCCGGTTCAAGCAATTCTCCTGCCTCAGCCTCCTGTGTAGCTGGGATTACAGGCGTCCAGCACCACACTTGGCTAATTTTTTTGTATTATTAGTAGAGACTGGGTTTCACCATGTTGGCCAGGCTAGTCTTGAACTCTTGACCTCAGGTGATCCACCCGCCTTGGCCTCCCAAAGTGCTGGGATTACAGGCATGAGCCACAGCGCATAGCTCACTTGCATAATCTTTTTACCTGCTATCAATTATTGGTAACTTTACATTTAATTGCCTAGTTAACCTGCTCTTTTTTCTACTACTTGCATTGTTTTCTATTTCAAATGAAAACTACAAGAACTCCGCAGTCTATGAATTTATAGTTGTAAATACAAGAAACAGTGATATGGCTTGTTTGGTCTTCCCAGCTCTCATTCACTAGCTGGATGTCATTGGAAAAGTTACTTAACCACCCTGAAGCATACCCTCTTCATCAGCGAGCATTAGTTAATGATATCCACCATGAAATTAACAGAGTAGGTATTTAGCAAATTTCTATTCCATATAGGCTTTAAAGTACATAAAAATGTTTTGTTTAAAAATATTTTATTTCACTCAATATTCCTTAAGTACCTATTTTCCCATTCTATATTTTGAAACAATGCCCTTTGATATTTTTTTCAGCATTTGTAGGAAATATGATCAAGTCACAGATATGAGAACTGGAGTATTGTATAGATTGGGCCATTCCAATTTATGTGACAGTCAATAATTTGATGAGTTCCTTAACTAATGTGATTCTGTTATTCTGTCACGTTCAGGGATAGAAAGCTTAGTTATACTGGGAATCTGAATCATGACTTCTGAAGAACTACTATTCATAGAATACCTGTTATATACAAGAAACTGTCATATTTAATATCACTCTCGTAATTAGAATATTCTTTTCCCTTTAAATAATTTTTCATTATATTTAGAATAAAACCCAAATTCCTATCTCTGGCTCCTTAGGCTGTTAATGATTGTGCCACTATTCAACTCTCCAAACTCCAAACTTACTGCTTTTTCCTGGTGCCATTGGCCTTTTCTCCTTTTCTCTCCTTGGTGAAGTCCCCACTAACTCAGGACCTTATTCACATTTTTCTCTACTTTGTATGCCATTTCCAACTGTTTGTCTGCTTAACTGTGTTCCCCCAAGTTACTTCCCCAGGAAGATTCTGCCATTCTAGGTATTCCAATCTCACCCTTTAACCATTGATATAATCTTTTATTGCATCTCTTACTTCATGAAAGTTACCATAATTTGAAATTGGGCATCTAGCTGTTTTTATCAGCACTCCTTGTCTTCCCAAATTCCAAAAGGCAGAGACGCTGACTGTTTCTTTATGAACAGACAGCCCCTCCAAGCACACTTTATTAATAATCATATAGCCCATCCTAGCAGTGTGCTTGGTCCTTAAAAGTGAATCAATGTATATGTGCACATTACAAGAATTAACTTTTTGAGGGCAGATTTACTATTCTCATTTTACGGATGGGGAAACTTGGAGGTATCAAGTAGCAAATGTTAGACACCTAGTAAGTGGCCAATCCCTTTTTGAACCAGGTCCACCCCACTACAAGCCTTTCTATCAGTTTCTCACACACTCAGTGTACTCACAGATTTTCAGAAAGACATTTCTGTGGAGAAAGATTCCATCATTAATCCCTGGATTACAGGCAGCAAACAGGCAAAGTGAGAGAGTGATTTTGGAGAAGAACATATCTACACCTTAGAGGAAGGCCTCTGCTGTCTGACAGTTCCCAGAATATCAGGCCCACACTGGAGCCTGGTGCTGAGAGCCCCTAAAGAGGACAGAGAAGCTTGCTTCACTCCTCTGGGGAAAGAGGGCTGATAATCATTAACACTTAAAAGCCAAGGCTGGTCCTGACGTTGATAGCTCCACAGCAGGGAGCCTTTAATATAAAGCACTGCCTTCATTAGCAATGCAGAGAATAAGCTCTGCAGATCTTTCTCAAGATTGAAAAGGGAAAATACTCTTTGGAAAAAAAAATACTTTTTGGAAATCTTTTTTTTTTTTTTTTTCTTTAGTGGCATAGTTCAACAGTCCCCTGGGCACTCATCAGTCTAATCACATTTCATGGGTCGTACGTGCATGAAGAAATGCTTCCCAAAATTGGTGCTACGGTTGCCTAGAAATCTGATAAAATAGAAACATAAATACATAGATTCTAAGTTCATACAGCAGATCTATTAAAGCTTAATGCCTGGAGTAGGCCTGGCAACCTGCATTTCCCCACATGTTCTTAAAGTGATTCTCAAACTTTAAACCAATACCTAGACACTGGTCTGCTCCTTCATCCTTCTGTAGCGGTAGTAGCTTAGTCAAAAGCCAGTTTTACGTCTGTACTGAATAGCTATCAATCTGTCTCACAGTTTCACAGAAGATTAAAGTGAGCCCCAATGACTGCACACATTAAAAAATAAAGGAATGGATTCTTCTACCCTGCCACTCACTACCAATATGCCCTATTCACATGAGGAAGAGATTCTGCATCCAAGAAGATTGACTATGTTTTCTCTAGCACCTATGTGAGCATTTAGCACTTGATTTTAAATATGTGCAAATGAATATTTTGAAGCCTTTCCCTTATTCTTATCAGATAAGTGTTCTAATAGGTCACCAGACTTTCACTCTTGTCCATGTGAAGAGACCACCAAACAGGCTTTGTGTGAGCAACAAGGCTGTTTATTTCACCTGGGTGCAAGCGGGCTGAGTCCAAAAAGAGAGTCAGCGAAGGGGAGATGGGGTGGGGCCATTTTTATAAGATTTGGATAGATAAAGGAAAATTACAGTCAAAGGAGGTAGTTCTCTGGCGGGCAGGGGCGAGGGTCGCAAGGTGCTCAGTGGGGGAGCTTTTTGAGCCAGGATGAGCCAGGAGAAGGAATTTCACAAGGTAATGTCATCAGTTAAGGCAAGGACAAGGATGGGCCATTTTCACTTATTTTGTGGTTGAATGTCATCAGTTAAGGCAGGAACAGGCCATTTTCACTTCTTCTGTGATTCTTCAGTTACTTCAGGCCATCTGGGCTTATACGTGTAGGTGACAGAGGATGCAATGGCTTAGCTCGGGCTCAGAGGTCTGATACAGACCATCATGTGAACTTTTTCTTCTCTGAGTTCCCACAAGTGTCAAGTTGGCCAATCTAAATGTTCATTCATTCATCCATTCATATCATCAGCCTGCATAGGTGCCTAGTAACAAGCACCCCCAATATCTCAAGGGCTGACTTTGTGTCTTCCACATTGCTGAATCCTTAGGAATTAGAATTATCCAAGAAACGAACTCTCATACAAAAGAAGACAAAAATATGTCAACAATTGGTTAAGTTCTACGACAGAAGTATGTATAAGAGACAATGGTGAGACCACCTAGCATATTAAACAATTGCTGAATGAATAAGTATAGGAAAATAGAAGGTCGGGTAATTTCTTAGCCAGTAGAATGGAATTAAAACCAAACCAGACAGTGAGGACACCTTGTACAAAGACCAATAAGTACTGCAGAGGATTCCTAGTCAGGTTTCTAGATAATGTCTGAGCATGGTTGGAAAGCAGAAGATATGCTTTTTGCAGACATTCACTTTCCCCCTTTTCCATCATATTTGGATTTCTATTGCTGCTCTGTTCTTCCACCTGAATTAGGACTTAGACAACCAAAAGACCATTCTGGGATGAAGGCGTACGCCACACTGGACAATTGGCCTTACCATCTTCTCCAGATGGAAATGATCAGTTACATTTATAACTGCTATCCACGAAGACTTGTCAAGTGTTTTAACACTGTTTATGGGTTTATTAAAGACAAATTCTAGTAGTGGAAATTACACTGCTTCTGGTTTGCATCTGGCAATGACACTTAACATGCTGTTTTCCTAAAGAAAATACTGAAACTCTATAAGCCTCAGTTGCTTCATTTGTAAGACGTGCATAATACGACTTCACAGAGTGGTTAGCAATGGAGTGAATGGCATGCAAATAAAGTTCTGATATGTTGTCTTTCCTTAATCAATGTATCTCCCTCCTTTTTGATGCTGTAAAATCAGTAACTGTATTCTCAAAGGAACACTCAATAACAGAGTTTTGTTTTTGTTGTTTTCATTTGATTTACTTTACTGTCTCTTCTCAGCTGTGATGTTGTTTAAGTTTGACTAACTGAGGAGATTAACTGAATTTAACAATAGAAATATACTTTGTTCCTGTATTAAGAAATCCAAAGTTTACTTTTTGCTATGTTTTTTCAGTTTTACTATGAGAAATACACCTTCTACTGGCCTTTATTTGAAAAGATGATAGAATTTTACTATATGTTAAATTGGCCTGAGAATAAATTAAAACTGTTTTGTTTCATAAGTAATCAGTTTTGTTAATGTATACATCCTATATTTGTATTTTTTAATATTTTGTTACCCCCATATGTCACCTTGTCTCTCTTGACAGTGACTAACAGAATTACTTACCATAAAACAGAAAAAAAAGAAAATGCACGAACACACACTCACAAAGGGTATGCATGCACATACCTGTAAACATACAAACTAAAGTCATAAAACAAACATAGATTTGAATGAAACTTCCCAGTCTGTACAACATAGTGAAACCCCGTCTGTACTAAAAATTCAAAAATTAGCCAGGTGTGGTGGCATATGCCTGCAGTTCCAGCTAATTGGGAGGCTGAGGTGGGAGAGTCGCTTGAACCCAGTAAGTGGAGGTCGCAGTGAGCTGAGATTATGCCATGCCACTGCACTCCAGCCTGGGGGACAAAGCAAGACTCCCTCTCAAAAACAAACAAACAAACAAAGACCAGGCCTGGTGGCTCACATCTCTAATCCCAGCACTTTGGGTGGCCGAGGTGGGCAGATCATGAGGTCAGATTGGGACCATCCTGGCTAACACAGTGAAACCTCGTCTTACTAAAAATGTGAAAGATTAGCCAGGCGTGGTGGTGCACGCCTGTAATCCCAGCTACTTGGGAGGCTGAGGCAGGAGAATCACTTGAACCCAGGAGGCAGAAGTTGCAGTGAGTTGAGATCACGCCACTGCACTCCAGCCTGGGTGACAGAGCAAGACTCCAAGAAACAGAAAGAAAGAAAAAAAGAAAAGAAAAGGAAAAAAGAAAAGGAAGAGGGAGGGAGGGAGGGAGGGAAGGAGGGAAGGAAGGAGGGAAGGAAGGAAGGAAGGAAGGAAGGAAGGAAGGAAGGAAGGAAGGAAGGAAGGAAGGAAGGAAGGAAGGCAGGCAGGCAGGCAGGCAGGCAGGCTGGCTGGCCAGACCTCAAGACTCTTGCAATTTCTCCATGCTATGTATATTAAAATGAATTTTGTATGCCTTTTCTCCTATTAGTCTGCCTTTTGTCAGGTGATTTTTTAGTGAATATTCAGAGGGCAAAAGCACCATTTTCTCTTGGTCCCTACAGTTTTGGTGCTATCAGCAGAGTAACCAATATTGCTCTGCTCTTCTGGAAGCCACAGTTGTAAAGGAATACAGGGCTTGACTAACAGGCAAAGGTAAGAAATTCTTAGCAGTCCTGGTCTCTTCTCTGTGGAATCCAGTGCGATAGATAATAAAAATCACTGTTTTTCCTTTTCAAATTTGAGATTAATGAGAGAAAAGCATTTGTATGACTAGTCTTAGGTGTAGTGACTCTGGTCTATGTTTGGTATAAATACTCCTATTGTCCGATCCTTTTCCTCTCCGAAATAGTCTCTACTTTGTCCTTTGTCTCTGTCTTTCTGTAGATTCCTTCTCATTTTATGTCCATGAGATGGTGACTTGTGACCAAGTGGGAGCACTCTCTCTTGATCTTCACCATTTGGAAGGCATGATTTTTGCATCATATACAGTGGCCACTCTGAAAGGACTGGAGTACTGCGACACGTCAGATATTAGGCAGCATACTCTTCGTTCCTAATGGGCAAGGCTGTCAGGATAATTTTTCTTTCTTTCTTTTTTTGTTTCTTTTTTTGTTTTTGTTTTTTTGGAGACAGAGTCAGTGCAGTGGCATTATCTTAGCTCACTGAAACCTCCATCTCCCAGGTTCAAGCAATTTTCCTGAATCAGCCTCCCGAGTAGCTCAGACTACAGGCACATGCCACCATGCCCAGCTAATTTTTTGTATTTTTAGCAGAGACGGGCTTTTGTCATGTTGCCCAGGCTGGTCTCAAACTCTTGACTTCAGGCATTCCACTCGCCTTGGCCTCCCAAAGTGGTAGGACTCCAGGTGTGAGCCACAGTGCCCAGTCAGGCAAATGTTTCTTAATAAGTCCTATATATAAGAAGCTTCTGCTGTCTTAACTCTTGTTGCCTAGTCAGTCCTGGGAAAATCTAATCCCAAGAAGATCTACCCAGTATCCCAGGTTAACAGTTCTGTGACTGGAAGTCTCCACCAATTTGTGAGGTACTAGAGACACTGTATGCACAAAGACTGTTTCTAACTCTCTGTGGCTATAAGAGTCTTTGTGCTTTCTTACCCTATTTCTGGGAGTAATTTTTTTTTTTTTTAAACATGATGGCTGCATATTCCGTACCCATTTTTAAAGTGCCACCTTCAAGAGGTGATTAGGTCAACAGGGCTCTGTCTTTATGATGGATTAATGTTTTTCTTGTAGGGGTGGATTTGTTATTGTAAGTGTGGCTTTGTTGTAAAAGCAAGTTTAGTCATTTCTTGTTCTCTTGGTCTTGTCCTCTCTTGCCCTTCCACCTTTCATTGTGGGATGATGATGACACAGCATGAAGGCCCTTGCCAGATGCTGGCACCATGCTCTTGGACTTCCCAGTTCCAAAACTGTGGGCTAAATAAATTTCTGTTTATTATAAATTGTCAAAGCTCTGGTATTCTGTTGTACAGCACAAACCAGACTAAGACAACTTCTCATCACCCAGACTCATATCAGTGTTGCACAGCTATCCAGAATAGTTCTGGGTCCAAACTGGGAGTTAAGAGTAACTTTGAACAAATTTGAAAGTTATAGCATGAATTTTAGGCCATGGGAATGATATGTCATTTAAATACAGTATTAAACAAGGGAAAATGTGATAAAAAACTGAACCTCAAAGATATTAACATTTAGAAGTTTGGAAGATAGGAACTAACTATAGTTCACAAAAAAAAAAAAAAAAGAAGAAAAACTGCCGGGAAGAAAGAGGAGGTTAGAAAAATGTGGTGTCACAAAAAGCAAAAGTGGAAGAAACTATTTTCAGAAGGAGAGTTAGGTCAATTTTAAAATATAAGGTTGTTGGAAAGATGTAAAGATAAAATTTAATGTATATCCATTAGTACAGTGTGCAACACATAAATATATATCAATATATAACAAATTATTATTATAAAATTCTAAAATAGCTGGGTTTGGTGGCTCATGACTGTAATTTCAACACTTTGGGAGGCAGAGGTGGGCGGATCACGAGGTCAGGAATTCAAGACCGGCTTGGCCAACATGGTGAAATCCTGTCTCTACTAACAATACAAAACTTAGCCTGGCGTGGTGGTGGGCACCTATAATCCCAGCTACTCAGGAGACTGAGGCAAGAGAATCGCCTGAACCCGGAAGGCAGAGGTTGCAATGAGCCAAGATTGCACCACTGCACTCCAGCCTGGCGGACAGAGCAAGACTTTGTCTCAAAAAAAAAAAAAAAATATATATATATATACACACACATACATACACATATATATATGTTGTACCACACTAAACAACAAGTATCTCCCACAAATTAAATGCTAAAATTGAGTCGACAAAATCTTGGTGAATGAACCAAATATCAGATCATGTATATCTCAGGAAGCACATTAAGCATAATCATGAAAGAATATCTGACATTCACTTTGGGTGAGGTAGATTGCTATGGAGTAAATGTTTCCCCCTAAAATCCATGTTGAAACCTAGTCCCTAGTGTAATAGCATTTTGAGGTGGAACTTTTGAGAGGTAATTATGTCATGAGGGTGAATTCTTTATGATGGAATTGGCACCCTTGTAAGAAGAAACATGAGAGCTAGCTTCCTACCTTTCTGCCCCATACCATGTGAGGCGTCCTATTGTTGTGAAGATTAAATGAGCTAACAAGGTGTATAATAAGGCCTGATGTATAGCATGCTCTCAGTAAATGTTAATTGTTATTTCTGTTCTTCTTGCTGTTATTTTTGGTGCTGTGTTTGTTCCTCTTATTAGACTGATGAGATCCATTTACACGACATTTAGTGACAGCCCTTTGTGCACACCTCTATCACACTTACTCTATGATGATCTGATGGCTCTCCACAACACCAATGCCTACTTCTTCCATCTAGGAGGGAATCTTATAACTTAGGTTCAGTCACTGAGTGCGTTCAATCTTCTTGACAGCAATTGGTTCAGATGTCATAACCATGGGATTTAAGTTAAGATCATTGGAAAAGTCAGAGAAAACCTGGGGTTTTTGTTTCAGCTTTTCTTTTCTCCACTAGTCAGTCATAAACCTGAGACATGGAAGGCTCTAGTTAGAGCATCTTAGTTCCGTGAAGTGGTGGGATTTAAATGACCAAAGAAAGGCAAACCTAAGAGGCAGAACAAATAAGAACTGATGTTATAATTTGAGTTCTCAATCAGTTATGCTGGAAACCCTTAATTCCTGGTCCTGTCAGTTACCATAGCCGTCAAATATCCATATGACTTAATCCATTTTGGATAGAATTCTATCTCACTTGCAAACAAACACGCAAGAAAACACTCCCAAATGATTTCATTTCTTTTCTGTTTTTTTTTTTTTTTTTTTTTTTTTTTTTTTTTTTTTTTTTTGAGATGGAGGCTCGTTCTGTTGCCCAGGCTGGAGTGCAGTGGCTTGATCTCGGCTCTCTGCAAGCTCTATCCCCCAGGTTCAGCCCATTCTGCTGCCTCAGCCTCCTGAGTAGCTGGGACGACAGGCGCCTGCCACCACGCCTGGTTAATTTTTTTTTTCTTTTTTTGTATTTTTAGTGGAGACGGGGTTTCACAGTGTTTGCCAGGATGGTCTTGATCTCCTGACCTCGTGATCTGCCCACCTCGGCCTTCCAAAGTGCTGGGATCACAGGCATGAGCCACTGTGCCCGGCCACAATTTCATTTCTTATTCTCACTTGAGGAATGCAGATATATTCACTATTGCTTATCTTTTTCTTTTTCGCCAATTTCCTAGTCACAGAAATTGCCACCAATTCTTAGCTTTCTTACCAAGATGATCTACTTCACCTACCACTTTATTTTTGCTTTCCCTTTGTCAACAGAATGAATTTATTCTTTAAGCTAATGTTGAATTTGACAGTGGTAGAATATCTCCACTTATGACACATCTGTAATCTTTTAAATCTAGATAGGATAAATTAGGATACCTTGCAAGTAATACGGTGCGAAGAAGAAAATTTGGCCATAAAAGGTATAACCAGTCCAATAAACAGATATTTTCTGTTTTGCATTTAAACATCACTAAGACACAAAAGACAAACTACAGTGCCCCAAACAACATTGGAGTATATGCCTATAGAGTTCTTTCTACCTTAATCCCCTTAGTTATATATGAAAATAAATGAGAAAACACCTATGAACATTTAAAAACTAAGTCGTTTATAAGAGTAGAGTTTAATGGTGATGATGGAATAAAAAAGATACCGAGTATCTGAGCAAGCCCCTGAAGAAGATAAGGTCTTTCAATTTTAGAGCTATTGGATGGATGTTTGCTTCCCCCCTTTAAGTTTCTTCATTTCTTTGTACAATGATCTAGCTCTATTTTCCACCAGGTTTGTAGCTAAGCCTTTCACTTTAAATCTGTTCATCTTATTTGTGATCCAGATGACAGAAAGCAATTGCACTAAGTCCTTAAGTCTGTTTGCATTCAAATGGTGCCTCCCAGGCCTGATTTACATTACGCAAGCAGGTTTTGTCTGGAAAATTCACTTTCCCTGAGACTTGCATGTGGGTGTCAATTTTCATCAAGGTTGAATCTATTAGTCTCCTTCATTTCCTGATTACTCAAGGTTTTATCAACTAGAAGGGATTTAATACGCCTGAAGGATAAGCACTCTATCCATTTCTCTAGATATGGTAAATTTTCTCTCTGGGTCTACTCAGATAATCACAAAGTCAGGTACCTGGGCCATAATCTTTAAGCCTATGATGGAATAGCTTTTACTGAACGGGACTTTGTTCCATGGACTTGCATTAAAGGCCATAATAAGAGTCAGTCTTAGGAAAACATAGACCTTACTTGTATCAAGGCTGAGAAAATTTGTCAACAAGTGTGTCTTTTATAAAAAAGCCCTTAATCATGATTAAGGCATAGTCCATGGCACACTGGTGAGCTGGGAGGTATGACAAAATATTGATTCATTCAGTATTCAGAGACAAATGGCAAGGTCCTAGGGCTCATCCTTCCTGGCTGAGAGAAAACTCATTTATCACAGTGCATCTTAAAAATAGACCACTTTCCCTTTGCTCCTTGATAAGAAAAAGTTTAGGAGCACTGCTTAATGACTATGCCAGTAGATTTCCTAAATAACTAGTTTTTATTTTGTATTGTAGGGGCTAAGTAAAACATCCCCTTCACCTTCTGAAGTTTCACTGAAAATTAATTGACAAAGGGAAGATTAATAGAAGAAAAAGCATAGGCCAGGCGTGGTAGCTCACGCCTGCAATACCCACACGTTTGGAGGCCAAGCCAGGAGGATTACTTGAGGCCAAGAGTTTGAGATCAGCCTGGGGAACATAGTTGGGACCCCATCTCAACTAAAAAATAAAAAATTTTTTTTATGTGGTGGCTCCTATCTGTACTCCTAGCTACTCAGGTAGCTGAGGCAGGAGGATCACTTGAGCTCAGGAGTTTGAGGCTATAGTGAACTATGATCATGCCACCACACTCCAGCCTGGATGAAAGAGTGAGACCTATCTCATAAATAAATAAATAAATAAACAAACAGCATACTAAATTCATTTTAACACACATAGCAGTGGGGACATTGCAGAAGAGTGATTATCCAATAACCCAATGGGGTACAAAAGCTTATCTATCCTTCACGTAGGGTAGGGGGAAGGCGGGGCACAGAGACAATTCTTTTGAGAGGCAGTAATTGATTTTTAGAGAGGATGAATGGGCCTGGAAGGCAGAAATTAACTTTTAAGTAATTCTGTCTGAAATTTGAAAGACCCCAAGAGGAAGACATTATCATGTGAAAAATTCTTTCCTGGTGTGGTTGCATTCCTCAGTCTTCTTTTCTACCATAGATAATGAGAATTTAGGGAGAGGATGGAAGGCGATTGCGTTTGTCTTCGGGGACCCAGATTTTAGGTAGGTAAGAGAACTTCAGAGAAAAGCCTCCCAAAATGCTTTGGGAGACACAAAGGGTGAAGAGGCAGGAGTGGAGGAAGGTCAGACAGATGCTGGTGTCGTTTCCTTAGTTCAGCCATATTTCAGGATACAATATTCTGGTTTCCTTCAGTTTCCCATTTTAAATAATGTTTTTAGAAAGTTTCACATATTAAAATAGGATTGGTGGTTATGAAGAGAGAAATCAGGTTGGTAATTAAATGGCAAGGGATCTGAGAAAGAAGAAAACAAAATAGATTAGGATGAGAATGAATACATAGAAAAGAATGAATCTGAGCACTTTTCTTCACACCCAATTAAACCAGTCTCTCATTTCTGGGAATAGGCCAGTCAATTAAACAGTTGTCTCTCATTCTGTAAGATGGTGTTGCAGATATATTCTCAAAGCTAGGCCTCTATATATGATACAGGCCAAAAGACTGTTAATAAGAGGTATTTTTATGAAAACAAGGTGGAAAAAAAAAACACCAAAGTTTACAGTGTACAGTAGTCTATAAACTAGTTTTTCTCTGGTTTGGAAGGCAGCCAGTTGCAAAGACAACTGCATCTAGGCTGAAGCATCTTTAGTTAGAGAAGGGAGGGTAGTGGCAATCTCACAAATTTTCCTAGCATAAAGGTTGTCTATACAAAAGCCATTGTGGTGATTTCTGTGGTTCCTATTTCTCAAGCTGTCTAACTTCAGTTTATAGAGTGTCAGGAAAAAGGAAGTTTTAATTTCTGCTGATTTTAAGTCAGAAAAGTGGGGGGAAATGGGAAACAGTATGGAGAGTTGCAGCCAGATATTGGAGGAAGCTACAAATTCAGTATTCAGTCCAGATAATAAAACATAACTCAAAAATTATGGACAGGGCTAGAATCTAATAGTAGGTGTGCAATAATTTTCTTCTGAAACATAATTTTTCTTTCTCTGGTCCCTCATTTCCATCAAAGTTATTTATGGAAAGACTAACTTGTTTGTAAAATAACTTGCATTAATTTGACCTGTAACTTTCTGTAAAGTTATAGATCATGATTTATCATACAGGCTCTACTTATCAGCTTTGCTGTAACTTCTCAAAAGGAATCCAAGATTAGACTTTTAAAAGCCACTAAAGGCTAAGAAACCAAGCCAAGGATTTGACTCACCTTCAGACTCTTCTTGAGGTCTCTAAAACTTCTCTTGAGTTTCCTCAGCCTATCAAAAAGTGACATTATTTACTTACCACAGGGCTAGGAATTTTATGAGGGTACTGTGTATGTAAGGTTCTAGGCAAGTCTTTCCAAGGGTATGATGTTGGCTCTATAAAGTCAACCCCAGCTTCTCAAAGCTGTCTAAAGACATGACATTCCAGTAAAAGTCTGGGTAAAATAATTTGCATCTTCAATTGTGTCCTGTTACAAAAGAAAACAGGTCTTTAGTGAGCTTATGCAAATAACTGTATTGCCATGAAATAGTAATACTCATGAATCGTCCAAATTCTGGAGGAATCAAATAGAAAGACAAATGTTTCAATTTTGTTCAGAAAAGTATAGTTTACCCAATTGCTGTAAGCTATAAATAGCTTAAAAGAAAAAAAGCTTTTTGTACTCTGGAAAACAAAATATAAAAATTATTGATAAGGTTTCAATGACTGGAGGAACACCAGAGTCCTTGGTTTTGGGCTGATTTAGATAAAACGACATGGATATACGTGGAATGGTTTGAAGGAGTGGAGAGTTTAAAAGGCAAGAAAGAAGGAAGAAGCTCCTCTTTACAGAGACAGAGGGAGGCGGGCTCCAAGTTGAGAGAGGAAACCCCCAGTGCAACGGCAAACAGCCAGTTATATGAGGAGGCTGAAGGAGGAGGCGGTGTTTGATTTGCATAGGGCTCAGGGGTTTGGTTTGCCCGGGTGTGTCATTCATTTAGCCTGCGAAAAAACTGGCCTTCCCACCCTAGCCTTTTAATATGCAAATGCAGGGCACTATAATGTTTAACACACGTGTGGATATGTGGAGGTGGCCATGTTGCCAGGCGCATGAGGGGACAGTGGAAAAGATGGTGGGAATATCAATGTTAGGGTGGACCCAGTTTTTAATGGCTGCATTTGCATATCAAAACTTGTCCGCCCAGCTCTAAGAGTCAGGACTTTCCTGCTAGACAAGAAACGTTTCTGGAGCTGCTTTAAAAGAAACAAAAACTTCCCAAGGACCCCTTTTCTTCTTTATCTGCCTAAAATAATTTCTTAATAACTCTTATAACATGATCAGCAGTGTTTCAAACAAAAAAAGTTATAAAAAATCATAATTTTTCATCAGTTCGGTCCCATGTGATTAATTCTTGTTCTGCTTGATGTTTGGTTAGCAGTTTTATGAATCCAATTTTTCTCCTGTTGGAGCTTTTGAAATTCTTACCCTGTTTAATTGAGTAATTTCAGTCATCAGCAGAAGCCTGTATTTCAGAGTACCTGTCAGAGTCTTTTTAGCCTTTTTGAAGAACCTCCATGAAAACACAATACTTTAGAATTATAGTTGCTTGCAAAGATTTTTGAGAAGAATCATCAGAATTAAAGCTCTTAACTGTGGAGAACAAGACTTACAATGGCCATAGTTAAAGATGGAACTGACAAGGAAATTTGGTTACTTTCTGTTACAACAATTTAACGTATCAGATTTTTAGGAATCATAAACAAGTTTGAGGTGCATACCAACAATACATTTATACAAATATAACTCAGAGAAGGCTAAGCGTCATTTTTTATTTGCTAATGTCTTCTATATTATTTAACATATTAAATAAGCCTGATTGGGTTTATTATCTTTCTTTCAGATGTTTTCAGGGTTTCTCTGTATTTTTCTATTTGAAGTCAAAAAGACTTAATTTAGAATACAAAATTTGATTTGGGGAAGATTGTCAAATATTTCAAAGGTTTATAACACTTGATCAAAAAAAGATTATAGGTCACTGTAAATTAAGTCATTCATTTAGCCAAATTGATAAGTAAAACATTTTAAAAATCAAAAATCTTTTCTCATTGAGGAGAGAGAAAACTAAATTTTCCAAGTAATCAAAAGGCCTAATAAAGACAATGTGAGACACACAAAATCTCTCCTCTTTCTCAACTTTCCCCTTTTGTAGTTCACTCAAAGGTGAATAAAAATCTTTTGCTATCTTGTATTAATATTACACAAAAACCTTGTTGAAAAGAGAAAAACAAACTTAACTTTTGTACAAATGTGTCTTTAATACTACAGCTAATTTTATTTTATTTTATTTATTTATTTATTTATTTATTTTGGAGACGGAGTCTCACTCTGTCGCCCAGGCTGGAGTGCGGTGGCCGGATCTCAGCTCACTGCAAGCTCCGCCTTCCGGGTTTACGCCATTCTCCTGCCTCAGCCTCCCGAGTAGCTGGGACTACAGGCACCCACCACCTCGCCCGGCTAGTTTTTTGTATTTTTTAGTAGAGATGGGGTTTCACCGTGTTAGCCAGGATGGTCTCGATCTCCTGACCTCGTGATCCGCCCGTCTCGGCCTCCCAAAGTGCTGGGATTACAGGCTTGAGCCACCGCGCCCGGCCACTAAAGCTAATTTTAACTAAACGTTGTAAACAAATCTGTCTAATATCATTCAACGTTGACCACACAAAGATACCCATACACTTTTCATAACCACTTAAAATTTTAAAAAATTTCCTAACTTTTTATATCCTCTCACTTTTGCCTGCCTTTTTAAAATTTTGAAACAACATCTAGATAACTCTCAAACTAAACAAAATAAATTTTCTTTTAATAAAATCCACTTCTTCATGACTTCCTTAAAACATTTTTCATCAAAAACATGTCTTTCTTCGTTTGTTTTTGGTACTTAGCATGTGAAATTGTTTCTCTGAATTTTACGCTTGTAATTACATATATTAACTATAGTTTTTTTAGACCGAATCTTACTCTCTTACTCTGTCACCCAGGCTGGAGTGCAATGGTGCGATTTTGGCTCTCTGTAACCTCCACCTTCTGGGTTCAAGCGATTGTCCTGCTTCAGCCTCCCCAGTAGCTGGGATTATAAGTGCCCGCCACCATGCCCAGCTAATTTTTGTATTTTTAGTAGAGGTAGGATTTCACCATGTTGGCCAGGCTGGTCTCGAACTCCTGACCTCAGGTGATCTGCCAGCCTCGGCCTCCAAAAGTGTTGGGATTACAGACATGAGCCACCACACCCGGCCAATTGTAACTCTTTATAACCTTAATTTTCCGTAAAAATATAGGAAGTAAGAAATTTTAATTGTTATGTACCAAAACATTTTAGGAATACATATTTTATAATTTCTAGAAGCATAGGCTCATTTGTAGAACAATTTTTTCAATGTGAAACAGATTACATTTACCAACAAACTCAAATATCTTTTGTTTCTTTAAAATAAGACAAAAGTATATATGCTTAAACTCATTTAGTCATGATTGTTTTGGCATTATGTTAAATTTGGAAATAATCTAGATATTAAATGAATATTCCTCATTTAATTTAGCTAAGCGTAACTGTAAGTTTACCAGTTATCAAAGAGATTTGAAAACTTTTAAGTAAACTGATCATGAAATGTAATTATTATTAAAAAGTTTATTTTGTTTAGACTTATCTAATTTACTCTTTTTTTTTTTTTTTTTTGAGACGGAGTCTCGCTCTGTCACCCAGGCTGGAGTGCAGTGGCCGGATCTCAGCTCACTGCAAGCTCCGCCTCCTGGGTTCACGCCATTCTCCGGCCTCAGCCTCCCGAGTAGCTGGGACTACAGGCGCCCGCCACCTCGCCCGGCTAGTTTTTTTTGTATTTCTTAATAGAGACGGGGTTTCACCGTGTTAGCCAGGATGGTCTCGATCTCCTGACCTCGTGATCCGCCCGTCTCGGCTTCCCAAAGTGCTGGGATTACAGGCTTGAGCCACCGCGCCCGGCCTAATTTACTCATTTTTAACAATTATATTTGAATTGTTCATGAAAAATAAAGCTAGCCATTTAAATTATATTATATTTTTCTTTTGAAAAAGCAAAACCAAGCTAATCCTGCATTCATCAGTCTTATTTTAAGCAAAGTGTGTGAGATACTGGACACAGGTACCCTCCCCAGTGTCTTCTCCAATCGTCCTGGGTTTACACATAACATCCAGGGTAGCTATGAAGGACAGGGCTTATCTGTGTCCTAGATTTACCCACTAGAAACACAGATGGTATACAAACACAGGTACATGCGTATACATAAAAATGCAAACAGAAATATAAATTTTATAGCTTTAGTTTTACAATTTTAGCCGTAAGATAAGTAAAACTCACTAGCTTAAAATGACAGTTGGATTCAAACTGTGACTTAAATGGAACGAAGTTAATCTGTTGCACATAGTAGAAGCTCCTGAGTTTTAGAAAAAATAAGGGAGCAAATTTACATCTGAAAGCACAGAGAGACACTAAGTTTTTTGTTTTGTTTTGTTTTGTTTCTTTTGTGACGGTGCGATGTCGGCTCACTGCAACCTCCGGCCCCCATGTTCAAGCGATTCTCCTGCCTCAGTCTCCCGAGTAGCTGGGACTACAGGCACGCGCCACCACGCCTGGCTAAATTTTTGTATTTTATTTTGTTTTTTTAGTAGAGATGAGGTTTCACCGTGTTAGCCAGGATGATCTAGATCCCCTGATCTTGTGATCCGCCTGCCTCAGCCTCCCAAGGTGCTGAGATTACAGGCATGAGCCACAGCGCCTGGTCCAACACTGTTAAGTTTTTACAAGAAAGAGTTGGGTGTGTCAGAGGAGACACAGAGGTTGATTAAAAATGGATGCCACAGCAACACAAAATCATAGGAATTTATGAAGGGGTGGCCTGCCCCTCCACACCTGTGGGCGTTTCTCGTTAGGTGGAACCAGAGACTTGAGAAAAGAAATGAGACACAGAGACAAAGTATAGAGAAAGAAAAAGTGGGCCCAGGGGACCGGCGCTCAGCATACAGAGGACCCGCGCTGGCACCAGTCTCTGAGTTCCCTCCGTAATTATTGATCATTATCTTTACCATCTTAGAAAATGGAAGTGACAGGATAATAGGGTCATAGTAGGGAAAAGGTCAGCAGTAAGACATATGAATAAAGATCTCTGTGACATGAATAAGTTTAAGGAAAAGCGCTGTGCCTTGATATGCATATGCAAACATCTCCATAAACCTTTTTAGTGCATAAAGAGCAGTATTGCCGCTAGCATGTCCCACCTTCAGCCCTAAGGCGGTTTTCTCCCATCTCAGTAAACAGAACATACAATGGGTTTTACACGGAGATGTTCCATTGCCCAGGGATAGGCAGGAGACAGATGCTTTTCTCTATCTCAACTGCCAAGAGGCCTTCTTTCCTCTTGTACTGGTCCTCCTCAGCACAGACCCTTCATGGGTGTCAGGCTGGGGGACGATCAGGTCTTTCCCATCCCATGAGGCTATATTTCAGACTATCACATGGGGAGAAACCTTGGACAATACCTAGCTTTCCTAGGCAGAGGTCCCTGCGACCTTCTGCAGTATATGTGTCCCTGGGTACTTGAGATTAAGAGAATGGTGATGACTTTTAGCACACCCTGCACAGCCCAAATCCGTTAAACCTTGAGTCACCACAGCACATGTCTCTTGCAAGGACAAGGTTGGGGGTAGGGTCACAGATTAACAGCATCTCAAATACAGAACAAAATGGAGTCTCTTATGTCTACTTCCTTCTATATAGACACAGTAACAGTCTGATCTCTCTTTCTTTTCCCCACAATGTATCATAGGATTTTATATGAAGCTCAATTTTAGTTAGATAGACAGCTTTCAGTTTAGTCTCCACTTTTCAATTGTACCACTGAAGTCAGAAGCAACAAATAAATACATAGGGCCGACAAAGCGTTTGAAGCTTCTCAGGCCCAGTACTCAGACATGTAAAAGGCAGGTACAGCTGTAAAGTGAAGCACCTGGATTTCCAGAAATCAAGGATCCCATTCCTGAACTGAATCTCAGGTATCCCAAAGCGGAGGCAAAGGCGCAAGGGGAAAATACCACCAGCTGGGTCTGATACCTCGCTGCAAGGACATTGCCCTGAGGCTGGTGGGTGACCTAACTCCAACCAGCCCTCTCTGTGATTAGCTCATCCCCGTAGGCTTTCTTTTCCTGGGGGAGGTGTTTCCACAGCCTCCAAACGACCAAACAGCACTCACTGTCAAGCCGTCGTCCTGGGTCTGAGATTCCTCACTGACCAACCTAGTTAGTGACTTTCTCATACCAAATTGCCACTTACTGTTAGTTTCTGTTTGACTCAGTCAGAAATCCGAGGCTTTTCTTATCTAAATATGCAAAGAAATACCTGGGATGTCCTTTCTTATTATTTATCCACTGACCACCAATGGAAAAAAAAAGTAGAGGCTTAACAGGGAAAATATTAATGATTTAAAATAACTGAATGGAAGGTCATAGGTGGTACGAAAGAGGAGTAGAAGCAAATGGAAGAATAAGTCTTGGCGGAACCAGTTTGGGAAGATCATAAGCTTCCCCAAAAGACCAACGCAATACAGTTTTTTGAGCAAAAACATGTCAAGAAAGGAAACAAACCAAACATACACACACACACACACACACACACACACACACACACATATGTATATACTTCAGGCTGTGAGTGTGTGTGTATAAAATATTTTATATAAATATATATCAACTTTTAATAATATTAGCTTTTAATTAAGCTGACTTCTGATCATAGAGCCCTTAAAACAACAACAACAACAACAAAAAACCCCACGAAACTTTACATCTCTTACTATTCTTATGCAGCCTAAACAGTCAATATTCCTGGTTTTTGAACTTTCTTTTTGCTAACCAAAGGTATCTACCAAGTGACTCAGAAATAAAATTAAGTTTTTTTGACTTAACCAAGAACACATGAGATGTCTCCAAAGAGGTACAAAGACGTAGTCCTCACAGGATCCAGAGCCATCCCCAAAAACACCTAAAGAAAACAAAACAAAACAAAGACTTAGAGATGAACAGGAAACAACAACTGTCCATTGGAGGCAAAGGATCAATAACACATGAGTACCCCAAAAAGTCAAGAGGCAAACAATACACATTCAAAAGAAATGATTTGAACCGATTCTTGTAAGTGTTTCATCTTATAAGTGTTTCGTTTTCAGGGGACTAGTTCCCTGACCAGGAATCGAACCCAGGCTGCAGCAGTGAAAGCATAGGATCTTAGCTACTGGAGTACAAGCTGGAGTGCCCTTCATTGTGGATCTGCAGAGGATCCAGAACTGGTAGTTTGAGCATGCAAAGGATTTTAACTTGTTTTAGATCTGATTTCTGCTTTATAGAAAATCTTGCCAAGGGAGTTTTTAGGGTTATATTTCTGCTGTATCTTTTTATATGTACCAATAAGATAGCTGTTTAAGATGAGAGCTCTCTACAGCTTTTTTGTTTTTTAAATATAGTCAATTTGTGTATTCCATGAGTGATTCAAGCCCATAAGTCTTTTTCATGGAAAATCACAGAAGTAACTTTCCAGGTTTAGAATACCGTGGACAGGTCCCCATTTATAACAATGAGTATGGATTTTCTAATTATATAACCAGATCCTCATTTAAAACCCATATTCTCTTGAAATCTATAATCTACAGTTGGTTTGCCAAGGTTGATTTAAATAACCAATGAAACAATTATAAATATCCAAAAAAAATTTCTAAGTCTATTCTATTAGGTGAACCCAATATGTTTTATTTATATACAGTTGGAAAACATTATTACTGCCTAATAACCTTCCCCTAATTTTCCACTCAATAAATATCCTCCTGTTAACAATTCAAATGCTTGATCAAAATATAATATTAGTCAACAGTATTTTACAATTGAAGAAGGACTGAAACTCTTTGGGGGTGTATGAAAATCAAAGCAAGCTTGAATCAAACATTAAATAACATCAGAAAACACAAAACAAAAACTGCCTACAAGTTTGTAATTGTGGATGTGGATATGTGTGTGCACATGTGTGCATGTATTGTGTGTCATGTATCTGAATTTACACTAGCTCTTAATTTAGAATGAAAATAAAATTATCTTCATTATTTCCTTTTTCCTTCACTGAAGAGGCATTCCCTGGGCACACATACAAAACTTGTACCTTTGTAATTTTTGACTTTTAATTTCTTAGAAAAAATGCCTGCCATTTCCCCCAAAGCAATACGTACTTGCAGTTATTAATTCACATAAATTCACTCCATCCCTTAAAATTGATTTTGTGAAATTAAATCATATACTTTTATATTTAGCTAAATTTTGAAAAAGGTGATGTATTAAACTATTATTTGAATTATTTAATAATTTGCTACTAAGGTGATTTGGCCACAATATGGTAACCTCATCTGAAAAATATATATTTCTTGGTTTTCAGCGTGCGCCCCTATACTTAACATCCACAATTCTCCAAAATGAATATCGCCATCATCTGAATCAGATTTCTTCTCCAGTGTAGGTATTATGCATTAAGAAGCCAAGAGCCCAAGAGTTTAATTACTATTCTTATTTTGCAGCCTCTCAGACTTAAACTCAATGTATGATGTACGTATCTTCCAGGCACTGTTGCATCAAGCAAACATCAGTTGTCACTTGTTGGGGCCGTTAACTAGACAAGTCCAAAACAAAACTCAGAACAGTGAGGACATGTTGTGCATTCTATAAATTATGTGTTCTGAGAACCTATTAAAGCTGACAGTGAAGGGGGCCTGCTATTGGTGAGCACCTTATTATACCTTGTACTTTTATTCCCTGTTGACTTTGGTGATGCCATACCTTTCCATTTCCTGGAGAAATAAATTAAAAGTCAGAAGTAATTTGCCTGACAGAGGGTGCAGGTGGAATTTTGTTCAGAACAGCCTTTGCACACTGTGAAATCCAATTTAACCCCTTGATGGGGGGACAGCTTATTTTCTTTTGTTGACAGCTTTGTGGCAGCTAAAATAGGGACCTGATTAAAGAGAGACAGTGAGAGATTGAGGTCTTGTTCTAACAGCAGGGGGATCAAGGCCTCTAATCTTATCTCCCACAGCACTGAGATGAACTGAGGATGTAGGCGGGAGAGATTAGTCCAGGTATTTTGTGTGATAGGAGGGGAAAATACTAAGGAGAGAAAATACAGGTAAAAAGGGATATGAACAACAATTTTTAAATAATAAATATTTATTAGGAGTTGAAAATAAAAAAGTCTAGACTGCAGTAAAAGAAAAAAAGAAAAAGA
The DNA here is from genome assembly GCF_043159975.1 of Macaca nemestrina. Classification (NCBI taxonomy): domain Eukaryota; kingdom Metazoa; phylum Chordata; class Mammalia; order Primates; family Cercopithecidae; genus Macaca; species Macaca nemestrina. The sequence goes on from NC_092142.1 coordinate 59,312,023, forward strand.
GCTCTAAGTTAACAGCTTGAAAAGGTGAGCTTTGTGTAATTTTATCCTCTGATGATTGTTTCTTTAAAAGTGGGTGCTTTTTAAAAGTAAAATATTGTAAATGTGAAATGTATCTAAGACAATACACTATCATTTGGTTCTATTTGTGTGCTGCATTGCCTAACAAAATTATTATTCACACTCATATTCACCACATTTAAATGAAACCTAACAAATATACAATGTCTGTTTCATTAATTCAGAATTATTTATTTATTTACTTATTTACTTATTTTTTTGATGGAGTCTCACTCTGTCACCCACGCTGGAGTGCAGCGGCGCCATCTTGGCTCTCTGCAACGTCCGCCTCCCGGGTTCAAGTGGTTCTCCTGCCTCAGCCTCCCTAGTAGCTGGGATTACAGGCATGTGCCACCATGCCCAGCTAATTTTTTTTGTATTTTTTTTTTTTTTTTAGTAGAGATGGGGTTTCACCATATTGGCCAGGATGGTCTCGAACTCCTGATCTTGTGATCTGCCTGCCTCAGCCTCCCAAAGTGCTGGGATTACAGGCATGAGCCACCTTGCCCAGCCCCATTCAGAATAATTTATTATGGATCCACCAAGTCCTATAAATAGTATTCATCTGAGATTGATATTAATCTTTTATAAAATTGCTTTGTCAATGTTATCCAGAATGTGGAACATAAATTGTATCACTTGCTAATTGTTATGATACATTTTGAAATTTCAGTAGGTCTAAGTAAGTGCTTTTATTGAGGGTTCCATCTAGGGTAGAAGACCCTAACAATTTTGTTTTTCTCAAAGAATACTCAAAATCATATTTTTCCTTTAGGTATATATATGATTGCTTTCTACCTGGCCTTCCATATGCTTTTTGCAGTATGTCTCCTGTGACGCGCTTCCCTGTACCATATCTAGTGTTGTCTGTTAACTGTTGGAGTTGGAGGGTGAGTCAGGTCAGAATTTTTACTTTAGTGTCTTCGTATCTACAGAATGTGAACAAGTATTATGTAGATATAGGTATAGATTCAGATACATGACACACACACATGCACACATGCACACACGTCCACATCCACAAATGGTTCACTGGTCAATAGATTTGAGAAAAACTTTGTTAAATATGTGTACAAACTTTGATTTTAGAGGATCTGAGAAGTCCTGTGGGAATGTGAGGGGCAACCCTTTAAGAAACTGAGTGGATTAAGTAGTATCTCCTTAACTAATTTTACCATGGAATCCCTTTCAAAGAATACCTCTCAGCTCTGGTGTGGGAGGTCACTCACTTCATACCCACAGGTCCTTCTACCTTGGAGACATACAGGTCCTAAAGTGACCTTCTCTTAGTATAGCCTAGGGTTGTTCCCCTAATCTGTACTTATAAATTCAGGGACACACAGAAATATGCATAAAAATGTTGCTCAGGTGATCCTTCCTTCCTTCCTTCCTTCCTTCCTTCCTTCCTTCCTTCCTTCCTTCTTTCTCTCTTTCTCTCTTTCTCTCTTTCTCTCTTTCTCTCTTTCTCTCTTTCTCTCTCTCTCTCTCTCTCTCTCTCTCTCTCTCTCTCTCTCTCTCTTTCTCTCTTTCTCTCTTTCTCTCTTTCTCTCTTTCTCTCTTTCTCTCTTTCTCTCTTTCTCTCTTTCTCTCTTTCTCTCTTTCTCTCTTTCTCTTCTTTCTTTCTTTCTTTCTTTCTTTCTTTCTTTCCTTCTTTCTTTCTTTCTCAGAGTCTCACTGTGTTGCCCAGGATGGAGTGCAGTGGTGCAATGTCGGCTCACTGTAACCTCCGCTTCCTGGGTTCAAGCCATTCTCCTGCCTCCTAAGTAGCAGAGACTACAGGCGTGCACCACCACACCTGGCTAATTTTTTTATATTTTTAGTAGAGATGGGGTGTCACCATATTGGTCAGGCTGGTCTCGAACTCCTGACCTCAAAAGATTATCCTGCCTCAGTCTCCCAAAGTGCTGCCATTACATGCACGAGCCACTGTGCCCAGCCTGGTGATGAATATTTCTTGACACATTTTCACATATTTTTGTCTAATATACTTTCTACTTTCTGAGTCTCTGGGGCAAATCTTCTTTTCTCACATAAGCTTTCAAGTGACTCTCCTTCAGCTCTTGTCTTTTTCAGCTTTGCTTTTCAACTATTAATTTTTTCAGAACAAATGACATGATTTTATGGGAAATTTGCCTTTCTGAAGATTCTCTTGTGGGCATTTGGGAGTACACGTACATTTCTATATTCAGTTGTTTTGTTCTGGGATTTTGCAAAACGGTATATTACATACTATGTGCAGTTTTACCCCCATGTTATTGAGCTACTGAGTACAGCAAGAGTGAAATAAATGTGAGGGTGTCACACATATGGCTTTCATAACTTCACTAAAATAGGTGAGCTAAGGTGCCAGAGTATCAAGAGGCCTGAGATGTAAAATGGAGTGAGTAGGAATTTTGTTTTTTAATGTTGAAAGATTGTGACACTTCTCCAAGCCTCAGAATTCCCATCCCATATGGACGTTATAAACATTAAATAAGATGCCTTACCTAAAGCCTACATATTATAGGGCCTCTATATTCATTCACTATCTCATTTTTCCACTGTTCAGGCCAGTCTTGCTAAAGTCAAAGTTTTTGTTTATACCAAAGTCTTTCTAGGATGAGAATTTAACCTCCAAAGACACTTAAAATTTCTGTGGCTCCCTCGAATCAAATACAGAAGCTGTATAATCATATTTAATATCTTTCCCTTCAGACAGGGAGGTAGATACTGAGAATCAACTAGCTTACATTACATTTCATCCCTCTTCAAGCAAGCAATGGTGGGAAAGTTTAAAAGTACATTTTCCATATTCCTAGACAGAGGGGGCAACTCTGTTAGTTTAGGTTCTGCCAATCAAATAAGCCTGAATTAAATTTGATCTGGAACAAGTCAGGTAAAGAGGCAGGGAAGGAGACATTCATTCTTTTCTGTTATATATTATGGTCCAGGAGACATATGTTTATGGAGCTGGTTGCCATGTCAGGGATTCATTCAACAGATAACTTTCTCATTCTGCAGCTTCCTCATTCAGGGACAGCAGCTCCTTCAGTAAACTCCTCCTACATTGTTGCTTGGGAAGTCATTACTAGAAGCTCAGCTAGGGACCTGTGTCTTCAGGCTTTCCAACAATTCTGAAGCCAGCATTTTTATTGTGTTGTGTTTTTCATTTTCTCTTATTTTATTTTATTTTTGAGACAGAGTCTTGCTCTGTTGCCTGCTGGAGTGCAGTGGCGCCATCTCGGCTCACTGCAACCTCTGCCTCAGCCTCCTGAGTAGCTGGGGCTACAAGCGTGCGCCACCACACCCAGCTAATTTTTCTATTTTTAGTAGAGACGGGGTTTCACCATGTTGGCCAGGATGGTCTCGATCTCTTGCCCTCATAATCCACCCACCTCGGCCTCCAAAAGTGCTGGGATTACAAGTGTGGGCCACCACACCCGGCCTTTATTTTTATTTTTTTTATTTTTTTTGAGATAGAGTTTCATTCTTGTTGCCCAGGCTGGAGTGCAATGGCATAATCTCGGCTCACTACAACCTTTGCCTCCGCGGTTCAAGCAATTCTCCTGCCTCAGTCTCCCAAGTAGCTGGGATTAGAGGCGCCCGCCCACCACCATGCCTGGCTGATTTTTTGTATTTTTAGTAGAGACAGTTTTGCCATGTTGGCCAGGCTGGTCTTGACCTCCTGACCTCAGGTGATCCGCCCTCCTTGGCCTCCCAAAGTGTTCGGTTTACAAGCGAGTCACTGCACCCAGGCTGTTGTGTTTTTAAAATGTGATAAATCCCTTTACGATTAATAGTGTATATTGTGTCCACTGTTCTCCGACTGATACAAAAGATAGTAAGACTACTGTAATTCAGGTTGTTGCTCAAATGCTCAGTGAAGGTGGAAGATGAAAGTATTTTCAGGGAAGAACCATACCACAATTCTGACAGTCTAGTCTTGTATGAAATGCGGGAATGACTTTGCTATGTTAATTTTCTCTTCTCAAGACCCCTTTTATTTTATTTTTCAAATAAGGTAACATTTACCCTTTCCAGGAATTAAGATGCGTATATCTTGGAGGAGGGGTATTTTCTAGCCTTTTACAAAAGGGATTGAATTTAAGGAGATCATTGTTTTTCAAACTGTTTTCCTCAGAGAGTTTCTAAGGGTTTCTTAGGGAGATATTAGAAACAAGTGTGAATCTGACCTCAATTATCATTGCTTCAAAATCCTATTGAACCTTCTCCTCTTTTCATTTAATAATTTGTTTGTACAAAGTTTATCATGGTAGAAAGACCTTTCAAGACTGAGAGAGAGCACCTAAATTGCTATAACTCATGATCATCAACGTGAATTCTGAAACACAGTTTTCTGATTCCCAAGCCTGCAAGTACTTTTTACCAAATGAAAAGTTGCTATCGAATACACACGAGGATATTACGCTGAGCCGATTAAGAGATACTCTTCTACTGAAAATAAAGTCTCTCTCTAGGGAAGAAACTCACTGATTAAATGGTTACGAAACAAAGATCCATTTGTGGCGATTAATCACAAGGTCACAAAACGTGAGTTCAAAGTCCAATTCAAATTCCATATTGTAAACTTCACTCTAAGCAATAATTTCTGTCATCAGTAAATGATTTTATCACGTTGCCATTTCTTTTTCTTCTCAAAGTTGTGTTGTTTATGTTTGTTCTTTGAGCCTTTTTGAAATTATTTGCTTTCAGGGCAAGTTTTCACCAAGGGGAGTGATGATAATGACTACTCTTGTGGTCAGAATGTTTTAAAAACAGAGAAACATTTGCTTCATGGTTTTGATAACCACATTTGCTACCTGTGCCTCGGGTCATTCTGACATATGCAGGAAGAAAGCAGTGTTTAACAAGAGATGACTAGAGATGACACTATTTTACCACTCTTCCTCCTAACTCTTATGATAGGAAATGAAAACAGGAACAACAATAGAAAGGCAGGGAACACTATTCTGGAGGAAAAAAATAATGTCCATGTTTCACAGTAACATCCTCTCAGTTGACATGAGTGTTTGTAGAGTTTCTGCCACATGAGTTTCTGGAAGGTTTTGACAGTATCGGTGGCCAAAGAAAAATTGCTTTCCTGTGGAAACCCTAACAAAAGGAGCTCTTCAAAATGAACCCGTGTACCATTTCTGTCCCAACCAGTCGTTGAGTGCTATGTAGCTCTAAATGCTGATGGGACAGAAAATTTTAACCTGAGATAGAAGCGTTGCTGAGACTTCATGGAGAAGATTGACAGCAGATATTCACTTAAAGAAGCTCTCCTTACACTTCATTGAGTAGACTGCAGAGAAGCACAGGACAGTGAGGGAGATGCGGCTAGTGCTCATAGATGTACCAGCAATTTATAATCATGGCCTCTTGAGTGCAATGGTAGGTGTTAATAGGGAAGTAATATTAATATTTATTCATCATTATACTATGATATTATTAGCATTTTCTCCTTGCTCTTTACAGTACTGTCAGCAAGTAGATACCATTATTCTCTTTTACAGCAAGAAACTGAGAAACAAGGATGGTGTGTAATGCAAGTAATGCTTAAAAAACCCAATTCTGACTAATTTCTATTCTGTAAGTCAAATAACACAAGAAAATAGTATTTTAAGTCTCATAAGATATCATAATAATTTTCCGATCTGTCTCTTTGCTGTTATCGTTGTTGGTTTTATGCATAGTTTTTTATGGCATTCTTTGATTTTTTTTCTTTTTGATAGAGTCTTACTCTGTCGCCCAGGTTGAAGTGCAGTGGCATGATCTTGACTCACTGCCACATCTCCCTACCGTGCTCAAGTAATTCTCTTGCCTCAGCCTCTCAAGTAGCTGAGACTACAGACCCATGCCACCATGCCTGGCTAATTTTTGTATTTTTAGTAGAGACAGGGTTTTACCACGTTGGCCAGGTTGGTCTTGAACTTGTGACCGCAAGTGATCTGACTGCCTCGGTCTCCCAAAGTGCTGGGATTACAAGAGTGAGCCACTTTACCCAGTGAATATAGAAGCATTTCTATGTAAACTAAAATACAACTGCATTGTGAAGTCTCCCACTCCAGATTGCCAAAAATTTGTTTTGCTTTATGTTTGCCTTCATCAGAAAATAAAAGAATACAGACACCTCATTCTTTATAAAGCCAACTTGCTTTGAGTAATGGCTTTAAACATAGAAAACAAATTGATATTTTTCATTTTTCTAGTAAATCTTAGTGTTTGCTGCTACAATATTTAGTGGGAAATTGTGTTCTTTTCCCTATCATATTCTTTATTGATGCTAACGAGACAAGAGAGGAATGACAAACCACCTTGAGTACCTCTCCAAGCAATATATATCTTGAAGATTATAGACTAAGCTATATACAAAATCAATCTTTTTTTTTTTTTCAGCATGACTCTGTGGATCTGTCTTTTCTTGCAAAGATATTAATTGGGCCAAAGGGGCTTTCAGGAAGTGGTTTAGTGGGACTTAACATCTATCAACAAATATTTATCAAGTGCCTACTTCGTAATGTATTGCCTTGTGAACATTTTGCAAAATTCTTGCTTTACTGCTGCATTATTTGTATGCTACAGGAAAAGATGGTGAGAGGAGTTTAAACTGAGAAATTCACTTTTTGTGTTGTTCACAATCTTTCCCACTATGTCAGTATTAATAACTTCAGGACTGTGGCCCTATACCTTGGTGGAAGGAAACATGATAAGTAATTAATTTACAGGGAAGGGACATGAGCAGGAATGTAGAAAACTGAGGGAGAATAAAGTAATCTGAAAATGAAGTTGTAGAAGACATTTGCTGTTTGCCTTTTACTAACCCTTCCTTCCTATTGAGACCTACATTTTACTATGTAGATCTCATTTACTACATTTTACTATGTTCATCTCATGTTAGTTGGAGTTAAGTTTCAGGCCTGTAGCATATGACCCCAAGCCAGGTATATCAAAGACCCAAATGCTGCTGGCAACAGAAATTGGTTCAGTGATCAGTATACATATAATGTAAGCCAATTAAATGAGAGTGAAACTCAATTGGTTTTGGAAGGACTAATACAAAGAGGATCTTCTTTCTCAAAGGTACTTCTATCTAGGAGGATTTAAAGATAATGCTACCTTTGGCATCTTGCCATCATTTTCAGGCTGAGAATAAGATTAATACAAGGTAAAGAAGACAGCAAATAAAATACCAAGGCACCGAATCCAGCACTTACCCTGAACTTTTTAACCTCAGGGCACAATGGCCATTGGCCAGTATATTTTTTGTTTTGTTTTTTTGAATAATCTAGTTTAGTTGATTTTCTGTTACTTATAACTAACAGATTAATAATTCAGAGAGGATGAACAATACTTACAGTGCCCATACAACAAGAAGTTAGAACCCAGATCAGTCCCAGGCAAGTTTGAGAGATGATCTGAAGCAGTTTCAGAGTTGCATTGTAAAAGTCGAGTGCAGGTGGAGGTCAGAGAAGGGAAGTTCCTCCAGACAACATCCTAGGGATAAAAATCCCAGTTGTAAGATATGAAAGTGTAAGGAACAGGAAAGAAATAGACTCTTAGGTACTCTGCTAGGATCTTAGGCGAAAGCTTAGGTGGGACATGCAAGTAACCTGACTCCTTTGTAGGAAGTTAGAAGCAGTATGTATGTAACCACCCAATGGGTTCACCTTGCCCGCTGCCCAGAGAGAGCCAATTTATCAAGACAGGAGAATTGCAATAGAGAAAGAGCTGTTCACGTAGAGCTGGCTGTGCGGGAGACCAGAATTTTATTATTACTTAAATCAATTTCCCAGAGCATTCAGGGATCAGAGTTTTTAAAGACAATTTGGTGGGTGGGGAGAGGCAGTGAGTCAAGGAGTGCTAATTGGTTGGGTCAGAGATAAAATCATAGGGCGTCACTGTCTTGAGCTGAGTCAGTTTCTGGGTGGGGGTCACAAGATCAGATGAGCCAGCTTTATGGATCTGGGTGGTGCCCGTTGATCCATCAAGTACAGGGTTTGCCAAACATCTTAAGCACTGATCTTAGGAGCAGTTTAGAGAGGGTCAGAGTCTTTTAGCCTCCAGCTGCCTGACTCCTAAACCATAATTTCTAATCTTGTGGCTGATGTTAGTAGTCCAGTCCCCAGGCAAGAAGGAGGTTTGTTCGTGGGAAAGGGCTGTTATCATCTTTGTTTTAAACTATAACTTATAAACTAAGTTCCTCTCAAAGTTAGTTCAGTCTATGCCCTGGAATGAGCGAGGACAGCTTGGAGGTTAGAAGCAAGATCGAGTTGGTTAAGTTAGATTTCTTTCAGTGTCTTAGTCATAATTTTGCAAAAGTGGTTTCAAGTATTCACAAGTTATTGTCACAAATATTTTAAATTCTGTTGACACTGTAAAATGTAATGTAAAACTGTCTCTGAATTATTTCCAGAAGAGAGGAGTTGCTGATTTCAGAGATAAGAAGCACTTTTTTATTTTTTTGAGAAAGGGTCTTGCTCTTTCACCCAGGCTAGAGTACAGTGGCATAATTTTGGCTCACTGCAACCTGCATTTCCCAGGCTCAGTTTATCCTCCTGCCTCAGCCTCCTGACTAGCTGAGACTACAGGCACACGCCTCCATACCTGGCTAATTTTTGTAATTGTAGTAGAGACAGGGTCTCACCATGTAGGCCAGATTGGCCTCAAACTCCTGACCTCAAGTGATCAGCCTGCCTCAACCTCCGAAAGTGCTGGGATTAAAGGTGTGAGCCACCAGCCCCGGCCTCAGAAATAAGAAATACCTTGATATTCCCTTTGGAATAGAAGATAAGTCCATGAAGGATTTTCAAACACACAGGTAACTGGGTCAGGCACAATGGCTCACACTTGTAATCTCAGCACTTTGGGAGCCTGAGGCAGGCAGATCACTTGAGGTCAGGAGTTCGAGACCAGCCTGGCCAACATGGTGAAACTCTGTCTATGCAAAACCCACAAAAATTAGCCAGGCATGGTGGTGAACCTATGATCCCAGCTACTTGGGAGGCTGAGGCGTGAGAATCTCTTGAACCTGGGAGGTGGAGGTTGCAGTGAGCCAAAGTCGTGCCCTTGCACTCTAGCCCAGGTGACAGAGCAGGAGACCGTGTCTCGAAAGAAAGATAGAAAGAAAGAGAGAGAAAGAAAGAAAGAAAGAAAGAAAGAAAGAAAGAAAGAAAGAAAGAAAGAAAGAGAGAGAGAGAGAGAGAGAGAGAGAGGGAGGGAGGGAGGGAGGGAGGGAGGGAGGGAGGGAGGAAGGAAGAAAGAAAAAGAAAGAAAGAGAAAGAAAGGAAGGAAAGAAAACCACAGGTAACTAAGGGGTGATGAAACTCCATGCATTAAAAAAACAAAAACAAAAACAACAGAGGATATCTGTCCTTTTATGCCTATACAGTTGAAAGTGAGGAAAGTGGAAGTGAGAAGATTGAGAAGTAAGATAGGTTCTTTGAGGTTATTTCTATATGGGAAATTGGATAGTAGAAATTTGCTTATGGGGTAACTTAAATTCTCAGTGCTTCATGTTCAACTCAAGCTTCTTGGTTATGTTTTGCTAAAATTTCTCTTTCACTTTTATCTCCAAATCTTCACTAGCTCAATCTGCTTTGTTAATAAATGCTTTATGAAGATGCTATTCTTTGTTACATTTGCTCCAAAATTGTAGCTATGTTCTTTCTCTCATGAGTCTGGAGCACAGAGTCAGACATGAACAGAGATAGTCTAAAAATAATTTTTTAGAAATTTCTGGCCGGGCACAGTGACTCACACCTGTAATCCCAACACTTCGAGAGGCTGTGGAGGGCAGATCACCTGAGGTCAGGAGTTTGAGACCAGCCTGGCCAACATGATGAAACCCCATTTCTACTAAAAATACAAAAAAGTCAGCCAGGTGTGGCGGCAAGCGCCTGTACTCCCAGCTACTTGGGAGGCTGAGGAACGATAATTGCTTGAACTTGGGAGGTGGAGGTTGCAGTGAGCCAAGATAGTGCCACTGCACTCCAACCTGGGTGACAGAGTGAGACTCTGTCTCCAAAAAAAAAAAAAAAAAAAAAATTGTATGATATTACAGTTTAAGGTAGGGTGATAATTAATCTCAGTTCCCCTGGAACAATTCTAGTTTGCCTCTATTGTCCTAGAGAATTATTAACAATTCCTTTTTTGTTAAATTAAATATAAGCAGGAGGCCACTAGTCTGAGGCTTATTCTGTACTTTGAATTCCTATATAACAAACTACAACCTAACTTAGGATGTCAACAAACTAAAACCAAACTCAGAAGTATTGTTTTGAACAAATCTCCAAGTTTCAGCCAATCAGAAATAGCTGAGCTTCAGCCAATCACAGGTGACCAACTGCTCACACCATGCCCAAACAAGGCAGACACCTAGTTGTGGCCAATCATCTACTTTGCTTTTGTTCAACCTATAAAAGCTTACTGCTCACACTGCTGGGCAGGGCTCTTTGAACCTCTTCTGGTTCTGAGTACTGCCTAATTCATGAATCATTCTTTCCTCAAATAAACTGTTAAATTTAATTTGCCTACGGTTTTTCTTTTAATACTTTTCACTTTCATATTTGTTGCCATTTGTAAAATAAAGTGTATGGACATCCAAATTCAAGCCCATCTTATGTAGATTTCAAAAGTCTCAGGAAAGATCTCTTGAAAATTTCACATACAAATAACTTAGAATGCTTGTTCCATAATCATTTCTTGATAATAATCATGGCATGTAATATTTTATCAATATTTAATTGAGCTACCTACTCAATTATTTACTGATATGTTCACTCAGTCACTCACTTAAACACACTCTCATTCTCTTTTTACCAGTTCATACAGCTATCAAGAGGTTGCTCCATACTTGGAGTAATGCTAGAATCTGAGGATAAAAAGGTTAATCAGAAATCATTCTTGCCTTCAAGCAACTCATGGTGTTAGGGGAAGGGACATGAGTAGAGAAATAAATTGAAATGTGCAGTATACCAAATTTGCAGAACAGATGATAATATAAATAACAGCATTGATTCCAAGATAAATTAAATATGTTTTGACAATGTCAGTATTATGAACATGAACATGTATGTCATGGATAATTTCTTTCTGTTTTAAAAAATAATTTAACCACAGTTCTCAGTGAGTCTCTTCTTTCTAGTAAAGGGACATACTTGCAGGTCTCAATAATTTGTTTCAAAGAAATTATAGGTATAATTGTCTATTGATTTCTGAACGTTCAAAAAGGAATATCACAGGATTATGTCAAAGATGGCATTGTTTGTGATTCTCATATGCGTCAACACTCCCAGAAGTATATTTTATGCCACTACTAAAGACAGTTTGTAACAAAAATAATAGATGTTTCACCTCTGATTTCTTTAGATTAATCATTTATACAGAGCGCGCACACACACACACACACACACACACACACACACACACACACCATTTGCAAAATTAACCAAGGGAATTCAGGATTGAGATCATGAGGTCATAGCACATCTGCTTTAATCAGTGCTTGGCCCAGAGAAATTAGAAAAAACACATTTATATTACTCTTATACATAAAAGATTCTTTAAATAATTTATAAAAATGGATAATGCAGACCTTTACTCAATACACATTTATGTGAGTAAATGAAGGATGAAATCTTAAATGTTGACTTAAGCAGCTTTACGGCTTTGTGATAATGCAAATTTTGTCAGACCTCTATGAGGTTATATTTCTTAATCTTTTAAGAGGTCCTATGATTATATTGGCTGAAAGATCCGTGTCTGTGTGTGAGTGTGTGTGTGTGTGTGTGTATACTGAATTTGATTACTTGGATAAAAGAAGATCCTCAATAATTGTGAGTTACTGTATAGGGTTAGCATTTTGATTTTTTTTTTTAATTGAGTAGAGATTGTAGATAATATGCCATGGATACAGGTCAAAGTCTAAACCTTCTTTCGGTCCTGGTACTATATTGATGTAGGATTTTTCTTCTTGGTCACTTTGCAAGCCAGGGAACCCCAGCCAACAATGCCTCACAGGAACTCACCTCACCAACTGATATCCTCACCTGGATATCACTTGGCCATGCTGGCATGCCCCAGCTTGTCTGTGTCATAGCTTGTACCTGTGTTCAGTGGTGCCCGATCTCTTGTATCACACCCAAGAAGAATAAGGATATGCTAGACATTGAAGGATGATTAGGGCAGAGAAGGATTTTATTGAGTGACTGAATAAGCGGAGAGGAGACACAGGGAGTGGTCTGGTCCCCAATCCCTGCAGTTGGGTGGTTCTCTCTGCCTCATCAACTGAGTCTGGGAGCTTTATAAGCACAGGATGGGGAGTGCATGCTGATTGGTTTGTCAGTGTGCAAAAAAGGTTAAAACGAAGCCACCACTCAAAGGTGAGCGTGATACTGCAAAAAAGCAAATAGGAAAGGGTAGGTATATGTAAAATAGGAAGGGTGGGGATCAATCAAGGGGAAGTGCATCAAACAGGAAGACAAGTTCTCAATCTGGTCTGAGGATTGAAGTTGTAGCTTGGTTTTCAGACTTTAAACTGTCTTTGGCTTGGAGGTGGAGATTCACTGGGCACCCATCCCTATCTGTCTAGGCATTTGGCTGCTTCCTGTCATTATAAATATCAAACTTGGTTTATCAAAAAGACCAATAAAGATTAATGGCATGGCCTAATGCCTTTAACTTTCTGTTAAGAGAGCTAAGTAAGAAAATGTTATTGATGTGATACTTAGAAATCCAGTGTTTTAACAGTTTCTTCATTTGGTTTTTGGCCTTGTCTCCTGTTTCCCTACCCTTTACCTGTCCCCTTTCCTCTTGCATTCTCTTCACAAAGTACTTTATACCCTTTTCCCCCACTAATTACCTCTGCCTGAAATGGTATTCTTGCTTTATTTTAATGAGATAAACTCAAAATTCCTATCTGTCCTGTAAGAAGCTGCTAAAGTGAGCTGAGATCGCGCCACTGCACTCCAGCCTGGGCAACAGTGCGAGACTCTGTCTAAAAAAAAAAAAAAAAAGCTGCTAAAACACTACTGCTTCTACAAAGCCTCCTATAAACTTCTAGGAAGCCATAGTCACTGCTTTGAAACCAAACTGTATCTTTTAACTACCTCTGCAATAGCACTCAGTTTACAATAAAGTTCTTAGGTTTCTCTCCTACTTAATAATGAACTTTTGAAAGGTGGTAATACTTCTTGAAATTGATGCTAAATCCTTTTTTAATCAAATGTTCTTCAAATTTGCCACAGTGAAATTTTTAATCATGTAGATTCTGAATTCAGCACAGCACATTCGAGAGCCTTGATTAGTGATGGTGAGTACGTGAATGAATGGGTCACCATTGTAATATAAAGCATCTGTTGAAAGTGTAGTAATATTTTGATTTTATCTGCTAATTTTCACAAAACTCAAGATGCCATTAGTTGCAAAATACAACACCATGGCATTCTGTACAAAATAAATAAGTATTTGCCAAGTGTACTCTAATACAATGCTTTTTCAACACTTGGAATAATTTTAGTAAGTTCTTATAGACATTTCTTGTAGACTTTTGTAGACAAATTTCATTTTTATCATCTGTGTTTCTCTCTCTCTCTCTCTCTAGTATGAAATGTGTTAGAATTTAGGCATTTATACATCATCTTAAGATTCAGAGGCAGACCGTTTGCAGCTCTTTGGAAATTTATTTAGAATTGTTGGTGTTTGTTTATTATCATTCAGCATCATCCTTTATGTCATCAAAAGTGTTGATAATGTTGTATTTTCTAACATTCTTGCCTTTAATACAACACGAATGTTACATTTTCTAAACGAGGGGCTTCACTGGTAACTCTGGGATTTGCTTACAAGCTGCTGAATCCAATTTTTGTGTATATGTGTTTTTAATGAGTTAAAGTTCACATAACATCAAATTAACCATTTTAAAGTGTACCATCAGTGGCACTTAGTATATTCATAATGCTGAGCCACCAACACCTCTACCTACTTCTGAAACATTTTCATCATCCATAAGAAAACCATACTCATTAAGCAGTCTCTTTCCATTGCTCCTTTCCTCTATCCCCTGGCAAACACGATCTTCTTTCTGTCCCTATGGATTTACCCATTCTAGATATTTCACATAAAGAGTTGTATGATATATAACTTTTTGTGTCTGCCTTTTTTCACTTAGCAAAATGTTTTCAAGGTCCATCTACACTGTGGCATGTATTAATTCCTCCCTCTGTTCCCTCCCTCCCTCTCTCCGTCCCTCCCCCTTTTCCTTCCTTCCTTCCTTCCTTCCTTCCTTCCTTCCTTCCTTCCTTCCTTCCTTCCTTCCTTCCTTCCTTCCTTCCTTCCTTCCTTCCTTCCGGCAAGAGTCTCACTTTGTTGCCCAGGCTAAAGTACAACAGTGCAATATCGGCTCACTGCAACCTTCACCTCCTGGGTTCAAGCGATTCTTATGCCTCAGCCACCCAAGTGGCTGGGATTACAGGTGTTCACCACCATGCCTGGCTAATTTTTGTATTTTTTTGTATAGCTGGAGTTTTGTCATGTTGGCCAGGCTGGTCTCGAGCTCCTGGCCTCAAGTCATCTGCCCACCTTAGCCTCCCAAAGTGCTGGGATTACAGGCATGAACCACTGTACCTGACTAGTACTTCATTTCTTTTTATGGCTGAATAATATTCATTATGTATACTTACCACAATTTCTTTATCTATACATTGGTTAATGAACATTGGGTTATTTTTATCTTTCAGCTATTATAAATATTGCTGCTATAAATATGTGTGTATAAATATTTGAGTACTTCTTGGCAATTGTCTTGAGTATGTAGCCGGGAATGAAACTGCTGGGTTATATGGTAATTCTGTACTTAACTTTTTGAAGAATTGTGGAACTGTTTTCAACAGTGGTTATAGCATTTTAGATCATTTTATATATCCCCAGCAACATAAAAGTCTTCGAATTTCTTCACATCTTTGCTAACATTTTTTTTTCTTTTCTTTCTTTCTTTCTTTTTTTTTTTTGAGACACAGTCTCGCTCTGTCGCCCAGGCTGGAGTGCAGTGGCATGATCTCAGCTCACTGCAAACTCTGCCTCCCAAATTCAAGCAATTCTCTTGCCTCAGCTTCCCTGTAGCTGGAATTACAGGCGTGCACCATCATGCCCAGCTGATTTTTGTATTTTTAGTGGAGACAGGGTTTCGCCATGTTGGCCAGGCTGGTCGCAATCTCCTGGCCTCAAGTGATCCACTCACCTCAGCCTCACAAAATGCTGGGATTACAGATGTGAACCACTGTGCCTGGCCAGCATCCTAAATTTTTGACAATGTAGTTTGAATTGATAACAACTTAGATTCGACAACATGGAAATTCTCTGCTCCTTTACAGCTGTGCTCTCTCTTTATATTGTTTTTTTGTTTGTTTGTTTGTTTTTTTTTTTTTTTTGAGACGGAGTCTCGCTCTGTCGCCCAGGCTGGAGTGCAGTGGCGCGATCTCGGCTCACTGCAAGCTCCGCCTCCCGGGTTCACGCCATTCTCCTGCCTCAGCCTCCCGAGTAGCTGGGACTACAGGCGCCTGCCACCTCGCCCGGCTAATTTTTTGTATTTTTAGTAGAGACGGGGTTTCACCGTGGTCTCGATCTCCTGACCTTGTGTTCCGCCCGCCTCGGCCTCCCAAAGTGCTGGGATTACAGGCGTGAGCCACCGCGCCCGGCTCCCTCTTTATATTGTTATTGCTGCAGTTTCCATTTGTAGATACTGTGAGCTCCTTGATGTAGTTTCATAATTATTGTTTAATGCATTTAAAAAAATCACATGTGAAAGAAAAAGAGGAGTTACAAAGCAAACAACCCAGTAACAATGGCTTTCATGTTTTGCTATGTAATTAGCATTCTTTATTTCTTCATATGGCTTCAAGTTACAGTACAGTGTTCTTTCATTTTAGCCTGACCCCTTTAAGCATTATTATTATTTTATTTTATTTTATTTTTTTTGAGATGGAGTCTTGCTCTGTCGCCCCCAGTCTGGAGTGCAGTGGTGCGATCTCGGCTCACTGCAAGCTCTGCCTCCCGGATTCACACCATTCTCCTGCTTCAGCCTCTGGGGCATTTCTTATGGGATAGACATACTAGCAAAGGAAGGCCCCAAATTATCTGTATCTGGGAGTGTTTTTATTTTGACTTCACTTTTGAAGATTAATTTTGCCAGTTAGAGAATCCTTGTTTGACTTTTTTTTTTTTTTTTTTTTTTTTTTTAGTTTAAGCTCTTTATGTCTTCCAGCTGGGCATAGTGATGCATGCCTGTAATCTCAACACTTTGGGAAGCTGAGGTGGGAGGATCGCCTGAGCCCAGGACTTCAAAGCTGCAGTGAGCTATGATCATGCCACTGCACTCCAGCCTGGGCAACAGAGTGAGACCCTGTCTCTAAAAATTAAATAAATAAATAGTCTTCCCACTGCCTTCTGGCTTCCAAGGTTCCTGATGAGAAATTGGCTGTTAATTTTATTGAGGATGCTGTTTATGTGAGGAATTGTTTCTCTTTTATTGCTTTCAAGATATTTCTCTTTGTCCTTGTTTCTGAAAAATTGGATTATAATGTGTCTCTGTGTGCATCCCTTTGAGTTTATCCTTCTCGGAGTTTGCTAAGCTTCTCAGATGTGTAGGAATGTGGGAAGTTTTCAGCCATTACATCTTCAAATATTCTTTCTACCTGCTTCCCTCTCTTTTCTACTTTTGAATTTCCACCAGTGAATATGCTGATAAACTTGATAGTGTCCCACAGATCTCTTAGCTTCTATTCACTCTTCTGCATTTTCTCATTTCTACTCTTCGTACTGGATAATTTTAATTGTTTTATCTTCAAATTTGCTGTTTATTTTTTCTGCTTGCTCAAGTCTGCTGTTGAAATGCTTTAGTAAATTTTTCATTTGAGCTATTGACTTGTTTCTAGAATTTTTATTTTGTTCTTTTTGGTAATTTTTGTCTCTTTTTGGATATTCTCCACTTCATATATTATTCTCCTGGTTTCCTTTAGTTATTTTCTTAGGTTTCCATTATCTCTATCTCTCTCTCTTTTTTTTTTTTCTTTTTTTTTTTTTTTTTGAGACAGAGTTTTGCTCTTGTTGCCCAGGCTGGAGTGTGCAATGGCACAGTCTCGGCTCACTGCAACCTCTGCCTCCCAGGTTCAAACAATTCTCCTGCCTCAGCCTCCTGAGCAGCTGGGATTACAGGTGCCTGTCACCATGCCTGGCTAATTTTTGTAATTTTAGTAGGGACAAGGTTTTACCATGTTGGCCAGGCTGGTCTCGAACTCCCAACCTCAGGTGATTCACCTGCCTCTGTCTCTCAAAGTGCTGGGATTACGGGAGTGAGCCACTGTACCTGGCCTCCATTAGCTCTTTAAGCATATATAAGGCATTTGATTTAGTCTTTGTCTAGTAAGTCCAATGTCTGAGCTTTCTCAGAGACAGTTTCTATTATTTTTTTTCCTGTGAATTGGTCATACTTTCCTGTGTTTTCATATTCTGTAATTTAGTGTTGAAAACTAAACATTTTGAATACTATTATGTGGTACATCTGGAGATTGAATTATCCCTCTACCCTCCCCAACTTTTTCTGTTGTTGCTGATTGAGGTTTGCAGTCATTTGTTTAGAGACTTTTCCAAACTATTTTTGCAAAGGCTGTCTTTCTTGTCAGATGTAGTCACCAGAACCTCTGTTCTGATATCCCAGCAGTAAGTTAGTAACAGATAGAAATTTCTTTGAACACCTGGAACCCAAAAGAAAATGAACTTACTATCCCTATCTTTGCAGATTATCTCTGAGCTGAGACACTTGTGAAATGCTTAGCCAGCCCACCTTGGCATTGACTTAACATTCACCTTCTGCTTGCACAGAGCTCAAAGATTGGCCAGGGGTGAAGCTTAGGGTCCTCTTAGGTCTTTCCTGAGCTCGTATCCCATCCTGATCTTGCACTCTGAAGTCCCTGATATACACAGTAACCCTTAAAAGCCCTTATTTCCCAAGAATTATCCTCTTAGCCTTCTCTTTCTCAGGTTTTATAATCCGTCTGCTTCTTGCCCATGTGCAATCCCCATCTTCTCTGCCTTGCCTTAGGGAGCTATAAGTAGTACAGGTCTTTAAATGCTTTGATCGACATCAGCCCAGGAAGCTGCTCCAGCCAGAGGAGGGCAAAATGAAAGCAAGCTTCTGTGCTGGTCGCTTGGACAATTATCAGACAGGCCAAAAAGCATAGTCATGATATTAATGGGATTCATATTGCACCTTCTGGTAACTTCAAAAACCACCATGACTACTGTCAAATTGGAGAATATTGGTGATAGGCAAGTGAGCAAAATCACTGTACCACTTTCTCACCAAAATTTAGCAGCCGCTTTTTTTCATTAAGTACTCACTTGGTTGTTGTAAGTGTTCTGTTCAGATTTTAGAGTTCCACAAAGGTTAATTCCATCAGTGTTTTCCAGCTTTATAATTGCTTCAGTGGAGTGACTTGATGCTTCCTACTCCATTTTCTGTGATGCCAATATCACTGTTTTAAAAAATTGCTGGTACTTAATTTTATTAGAAAGTGCCAGTGGAATGCTGTCAGATGACTTAGATTCATATTCTTTTCTCAAATGGTTTGTTATTTTTGGTTTGTTGACTGAAAAATGTAAGAGTTACTATTATCCAGTTATACCATTATTGCTGATAAAACCTCTTCCATAGGCTGGAGACAGTGTAGTTAAGTTACTAAGAAATCAGTAAGTGATAATCACTGCTGTTTTTTCTCTGACTCTTTTCCCCTCCTCCTCCACCAGCATTGTGTCCTGTTCTAAACCTAGCTTCAATCCCCAGACTGCAGTTTTCCCATCCTGCTGACCTGCTATAAATCTATTGCGTATGGACATACTGCTTGTCGGCTAATCCTGTATATATAGATGCTGGATTTGGCTTGCTGCTGGGTCGGTGATTTTTCCTAGCTGCCAGTATCCTGGGCATTCATGAGAATGAAACTATAAATTCTATATGCTATCCTTTTGGAAACTAAGCAAATGTTATAGTGAATGTATGTAATTGTTAGTTAACAAAGATTAAATTCTCCAGTCTCCAATCTTGTTTTAAAATAACAATCATATTAAACATTGCAGAGGCATGACATCATTCCCTGATGATCTGCTACAAAGCCAGATGGAATTATCCATGTCTCTTAGAAAAATGTAGGAAAGGGATATCTCTAAGTATATGATTAACAGATGTTAATAATACCACCATCAAGAATACACTGTCTTAGGCCAGACGCAATGGCTCATGCCTGTAATCCCAGCACTTTGCGAGGCTGAGGTGGGCAGATCCTTGAGGTCAGGAGCTTGAGAACAGCCTGGCCAACATGGTGAAACCCCGTCTCTACTGAAAATACAAAAATTAGCTGGGGGTGTTGGTAGGTGCCTGTAATCCCAGCTACTCAGGTGGCTGGAGAATCAGTTGAACCTGGGAGGCAGAGTTTGTAGACTGCAGCAGAGACCGCACTACTGCACTCCAGCCTGGGCAACAGAGTGAGTGAGACTCCATCTCAACAAAACCCCCCAAAAACACACAAAAAACCAAAAAAAAAAACCCACCATCTTGATGTCTCAAGATATATACAATCTTGTCACTAATTTTATATTAATGTGTTCTGTCTATACGAAAAAATTGTAGGCTCAAAATTTTGTAAAGTCTTTGTGTGGCGGGGGGAGGAGTTTACCCACAGCATACATTTTGCCAAACTAATTTTTAAATATATGAAGTCCCAGATTTCTTGATTATAAATTGTTCTACATGAGTTTTTAAGGAACGTAATTCTCAGACTGGGAAAAATATACCTTTGGCCTGTGGCCTAGCCTGTACCATTGAGATTTTGATCTAATCAAATGACTTAGAAAAATCTTTAGTATGTCTTCCAATTACCTGGGAAGTGAGTGATTCTGATGCACGTTGTCTAAGGACATTTTGAGATAAGTGACATACAAAAAGAATAAGCATGATTGTAGAGAAATAATGAAATAAGTCAAAAAAGAAACATGACTTTTCATAGCCACCCATGAAGCAGACCTACTTATATCCATTTCATAAGCAAGGAAAGTTCCTCTGAGACACAAGACATTAGCGAATCTTAGGGGACAATGTCAATACATGAAGAAGTGCGGATGCAAAGCCTGGTCTTCCGAACTCAATGATTTTTTTCTTCCTTTTCGGTGTTTCTGATATATATATATGTTTTTTTTGTTTTTTTTTTTTTTTGGAAAAAGTCTGGCTCTATCTCCCAGACTGGAGTGCAGTGGTGCGATCTCAGCTCACTGCAACCTCAACCTCCCAGGCTCAAGTGATTCTCCCACCTCGGTCTCCCAAGTAGCTGGGATTACAGGTATGTGCCACCATGCCTGTCTAATCTTTATATTTTCTGTAGAGACAGGGTCTCCCCATGTTGCCCAGACTGGTCTTGAATTCCTGAGCTCAAGCTATCTGCCCATCTCAGACTCCCAAAGTACTGGGATTATAGGCGTGAGCCACTGTACCTGGCCTCTGATATATAATTTAATTAAGTCAGTAAGAAAAAGACCGAGGTTGTTCTTTTCTTTCCCTCAAATTTCAGATGTAGAAATTAAGGTATATTGCTGTTCCAACAACAGCTTGCTATTGGTACTTTGCTACAGGATGTGTGTGCCACTGGGTGCCTAGTCATCTACTGCCTGCCTTCACCTCTGGACATCTCTCTGAATTAGCACAAAGTGGCTCCCTGCCCCAATGGAGGCCAGAGCCCTTGGTGTGTGTCTCCCCACTGGTGAGGAATTGCTGTTGTAAAGAGTGGAAAGAAGCGGATGTTCTCAACAAGGAACTAAGACAGACATATCCAGAGTGTGGCAGAGTGACGCCATCTGCCCTTTTGCAAGTACCAGTTCAGCTGCTTCGGAGAGGAAAGGAAAAGCAATTTAGGATCTGTGGTCTACTCTTAGGAAGAGGCAATGATTGTTCTTAGTGTGAGACCCATCAGTCTTGACTCATTAGTCAGATTTTAAAAAATACAACTGTGGGAGGTCTACTGAAGCCATTAAGGAAGGAGAGCACTGACTCTATCATCCTTAGAGATTTCCCCAAATCACTGGATTGGGGAAAGGCTACTATTCTTCAGTAGTTAAACTATGTATCTACTCTGTGTTAAGAGTTGTGCTGGTGTGGGGAATGCAATAGAGAATACAGGAGATGATAGTCATTGTCTTATTGGAGAATAGTCAATGAAAAGAAGGAACAATAAATCAAACAATTCAGAAATAAAAAATTGTTCTGAAAGGATGATGTAAAATTATTTATCACAACCTGGATATTCTGAAAGGAAATAAGATGGTAGAATATGGAATGTACTTTTGATAGGGTGGACAAGCTATTTTGGGGAAAACAAACATCTTAATTGAGATCACAAGGATGAGAAAATCCATTGGTGTGAATAACTGGGAAAAGAACATTTCAGGCAAAAGAAGAGAAAGCATTGGCAAAGGTGCCAAGGTAGAGATGAGGGTGGCAGCTCTAGGAATGGAGGAAATGCCTGTTTGTGGGGCTCAGGGCATGATGAAAGGCCTGTGGTCAGGCTGGGAAGGGAGAGATTTGCCGATTTGTAGATCATGATCAGAATGCCAATTGTGTGAATGCTTACTGCAGGACAATGTTGTGGAAATAAGACATATTTTAAATATGATTTGTACTGTTTACTACGAATGTGGCAAACAAGAAGAAATGAGAGTGATTTACCACTGACCAGGGCTACCAATCTCATTTCTTTCTTTCTTTCTTTTTTTTTTTTTTTTGAGACGGAGTCTGGCTCTGTCGCCCAGGCTGGAGTGCAGTGGCCGAATCTCAGCTCACTGCAAGCTCCGCCTCCCGGGTTTACTCCATTCTCCTGCCTCAGCCTCCCGAGTAGCTGGGACTACAGGTGCCCGCCACCTTGCCTGGCTAGTTTTTTGTATTTTTTAGTAGAGACGGGGTTTCACCGTGTTAGCCAGGATGGTCTCGTTCTCCTGACCTAGTGATCCGCCCGTCTCGACCTCCCAAAGTGCTGGGATTACAGGCTTGAGCCACCGCGCCCGGCCTCCAATCTCATTTCTTAACACAGTAGTTTTATAAGTTCTCTTTTACACATATATGCAACCCCAAATCCCTCCTGTCTAATTCTTTTTTTTTTTTTTTTTTTTTTTTGGAGACAGAGTCTTACTCTGCCACCCAGGCTGGAGTGCAGCAGTGGCGTGATCCCGGCTCACTGCAAGCTCGGCCTCCTGGGTTCACACCATTCTCCTGCCTCAGCCTCCCGAGTAGCTGGGACTACAGGCGCCCGCCACCACGCCCGGCTAATTTTTTGTAGTTTTAGTAGAGATGGGGTTTCACAGTGTTACCCAGGATGGTCTCGATCTTCTGACCTCGTGATCCGCCCACCTCAGCCTCCCAAAGCGCTGGGATTACAGGCCTGAGTCATCGCGCCCGGCTTCCTCCCATCTAATTCTTTAGAATTACTTTGGAATTCAAAAGGGAGGAAAGTCTTTGTACTCATGAATGAACGACTTGCAATATCTATTTGGAAAACGATGCTAGTCAACATTTGGAGAAGAGATTTAACAATAAGCAGAAGTAGAATATACATCTGGAAAAGATAATCTGATATATATTAGAAAAGAAAGCAAGACATGGTATTCTTTCAGAAGAAGAAAGGAATGTAACATTGAAGATAGAAGAAGGATTAAGAATATTTTTGTTAGTTAAGATTTTGACTTTTAGCATACGTGCATAACTTTTGCACATATGGGGCTATATTCATTTCATGTGGATATATTTATTTCTGTCATTGCTAGTCACAGACAGTTCAGACTGTCTTAATTTCGCCCAGATAATCTCATTTAATCTTTAGAAAACATTAATGAGCAGGTATAATTATCCTCATTCTACAGATGAAATAATTGGAATTTACAAAGTTTAATAACTCCTTGAAGCTCATGCAGACAGTATGCAGCAGAATGAAAAATCAAACGCAGGTTGATTTTGAATTCGTACTTTTTCATTTGTTTATTGAAATATGATTCATGTACTATAATATTAACCTTTTAAAGTGTACAAATCAATTTTTTTAAAAAAAAAATTCTCAAGGTTGTGTATACGTCACCACTGTACTTTGACCTCCTCAACTGTTGTTATTCCTACACAAGTGAGGGAATGGTGGGTTATTTTGGTTTGTTTACTCATTTTGTTTTGTCTTTTGGAGAAAAGCTTGGTCATTTAGAGAAAGTGGTAAGTAAGATGAGTGGAATAAAGCAAGGCAAAGAGGGCAAAGAATTCCCAGCTGGAGAAACATCTAGGTAAAAGCAAGAGGGCACCAAAGAAAGAGGCCCTTTTTTTTGGCAACTCCAAATTGCCCTTTTATGGATGGAGGATGGGTGAATTTATGACTTTAAAAAATCTGGAAGAAAGTCAAAGTCATGTAAACTTGAATAGTATTTGGGCTTATTGACTTATAGGCACTCATTTATTTATAAGTCAGTTTGGCATTATGTAGATAATATACAAACAGGCACATACACAAGTATACATAAAATACAGACAAATAAGGATTTTTATGGCTTTCATTTTTAAATTTTAGCTATGAGAAGGGTAAAACTAACTAGCTTAAAAGGACAGTTTAATTCAAACTTTGTAAATGGAACAAGCTAAAGTTTATCTGTCCCACATGGCCAAAGCCCTTTCAGAGCTTTAGAACAAACAGGGTAGCAAGTTTACATGTGAAAGTGCAGCATGACAATTTAGCTTTTCTAAGAAGGGAGTTCAGTGTGTTGGAGGAAAATTTTAAAAGAATGCCAAGGTAACACAAAATTACAGGAATTCACTACAGGATTTTATAAGGAGATCAATTTCATTTATGTAGTTAGCTTCTCATTTTATTTCCAGTTTCCAGCTGGACCACTGAGCTTAAGGTGGAGCCTATTAACAAATTGGGCCCACAAAGCATTTGCCATTTCTGGGGCCTAATATTTATCATATGTAAAAAGTAGGTATAGCTGAAAGGTAGCAACTTAAATCCCCCAAAATCAAGAATGCCTTTTTTTTTTTTTTTTTTTTTTTTTTTGAGACAGTTTCACTCTTGTTACCCAGGCTGGAGTACAGTGGTGTGATCTTGGCTCACCGCATCCTCTACCTCCCTGGTTCAAGAGATTCTCCTGCCTCAGACTCTTGAGTAGCTGGGATTACAGGCATGTGCCACTATGCCCGGCTAATTTTCATATTTTCAGTAGAGACAGGGTTTCTCCATGTTGGTCAGCCTGGTCTCGAACTCCCTACCTCAGGTGATCTGCCTGCCTCAGCCTCCCAAAGTGTTGGGATTACAGGTGTGAGCCACCATGCCCGGCCCCATATTTACATTTAATCCTGGTTCCCCCCACAAAAGGGAAAATCCACGGGACTAGACCATGCAACATTTCCACAGTGCACCTCACTGCAGGGACATTCCTTTTGAAGCTGGTGGGCAACCCAATTTGTGATCAGTTTATCCCCCACGGGAGTTGTATCCCTCAGTGTTGAGTGTTTCCATAGACTCTAGGTGTTCAAACAATGCTTTTCTTATCTAAAGATGCGAAAAACAACACCACCACCACCAACAAAAAGGAGTAGCCCCTGCAGTAATAACTACTCGTGGTAAATGCTGACGGCCACATCCAGAACTACAGCCACATCCAGAACTGCAGCCCCCATCAGTGACTTGTCAGCCATTGCACACTCATGAGGTCGTAGTCTTTCATAGTACAATGTAATAATCCCTGGTACTCCTGAAAGCCAAAGAGATAATGAAGCTCAATGCGAAAGAGACCCGAGCTTTAGACCTGAGAGAAACCTTCCCCTGTGTCTTGGGACTCCATAAAGAAGGCAGAAGCCCCCTTGAAAAGGTGCATGGCAGCTTTTTCTGTGTTCCTCAAGGGTTCATAGGGACTTTACATAAGTCCCTATTACAACATTTAATAAAGACTTACAGACAAAAGCAATGTCTCGGGCAGCTGTGAGATGGTGTTCCCCCCATCCACCCTCCAGAATATATCCTTTATATAGTAAGCTTTTTTTCGTAAAGCATGCAGTTGGTCATGCCTCAGACTTTTTGCAAAACCAGTGACCACTGGGAAAGTTAAACATCTTTGTGAGGAGTTATCTCTACTATGAGAACCCTTTGGTATGCAAGAGCCAAACATCAGACATCATGGTGGTTTCCTTTCAAGATGGCATCACTCTTGTCATGCGACAGGCTGTTTTCCTACAGCCACTGATCCGGACCATCCTTTTTTTTTTTCTTTTTGAGATGGAGTCTTGCTTTGTTGCCAGGCTGGAGTGCAGTGGTGTGATCTCAGCTCACTGCTACCTCCACCTCCCGGGTTCAAGCAATTCTCCTGCCTCAGCCTCCCAAGTAGCTGAGACTACAGGAATGTGCCATCATGCCCAGCTAATTTTTGTATTTTTAGTAGAGATGGGGTTTCACCATGTTGGCCAGGATGGTCTCGATCTCTTGACCTCATGATCCTCCCACCTTGGCCTCCCAAAGTACTGGGATTACAGGCATGAGCCACCATACCCAGCCCATCCACTTCTTAAACATGTTCATCTGGAAGGACTCACACCATTTCTTCTCACAATCTGTTGGCCAGAAGTTAATTGTGTTGCTACACCTAACTGTGAGGAAAGTTGGAAAATGTAGCTTAACATGCAGTAAAAGAAAATGGATTTTGAGGAACTCATGGTGCACTCCATCACACTGGCTTTGTTGAATTGAGCACATAATTTCTTTTCTTCTCTCAAGTTCTCACTTTTCTTATATATATGATAAAGAGTTTAATACTTTCCTCATGGGGTTAAGTATTAGATGAACTAATCAAGGTAAGTCTTTCACACTTTTCTTGGCATAAGGTAAGGGTTCAATAAATGTTTGTTATCATTATATGTATTATAATTTCAGCAGGAGCCAGAACACCTTTCCTGAGAGAAGTTAATGCTGTCTGGGTGAATACACAGTTCTCATACACAGTTCTTCAGAAAATGAAAACAAACAGAATTAAACCAACACACACATATACACAATACCTCTTCACAGCTAATGCTTAAAGGGAGGCTTTGGTGATCTCTTGCTCAAGGCCAAATATGAGTTTTTCTATAGCTTCTAGGATGAGAAAAAAATGAATCCAAATTTGATTCTTTGATAAAGTGGTTGTCACCAGGGCTAACTGTTCCAGCAATCACTAAGTGTGAATTGAATTTTAGCCTAAATGCCTTTCCATTCAATTTTGTGGTTTATGACTGCCACCAGCTACAGGTGTCTGGCTGCTGAATGAAGAAAGACAGACACAGCACTCACCAGTAATCATACAACTGTAGCTACAGACCATTCTGATTTCTCAAAGTGTAATCTGGGTAAGTTAGAGAATGTAAAATGCAAGCACATTATCCCTAGCAAGTTTTAGTAGAAGCTAATATTTGTAGGACGTATTTCAATCTAGCACAGAATACCAATTTTTGTCCTTGGAGCTCTTGTATACTTCATTTACTCTTCCTCCTCTCTTTGATAGTCTTTCTTCCTATACAATTGATTATTAGGTCTTCAAGTCATACATAGAATATCTGAAACATCCTGAAATAGGGCCATGAGTGGAGGCACATGTCTGTAATCCCAGTTACTTGACAGGCTAAGGCAGGAGGATTGCTTGAGACCAGGAGTTCAGACCAGTCTGGGCAACAAGCAAGACCCTGTCTAATAAAAAAAAAAAGTCCCTTATAAAGGGACATTTGGCAAATATTGGATAGATAAATAGAAAAAACCTTTAAACTGACTGTATGATATTAACACATAGGATTAGAATAAAGACTTACAGAGCTAAAACTCTGTATAAGAGTTGGGAGGTGTTTGCCTGTTTTCCCATCTGGGAAATAAAGACTTAACTTCCCCAGTAAGATAGGGTCCAGGCAAATAGATATATCTAACAATTGAAATTTATATATATGTAAATGTATACGTACACATGTCTCACACATATCTGTATATGAGATATACATATATATGACTCAGTGAATCAATAGATACAGATAGATAACTGGAGAGGTTATTTAATTAAAAAAGGGGCATTGACAAAGTTTAATTGTGATTAACAAAATAATTACATTTTTAATTAAGAAAGTAATATAAAGAAAAAATATCTGATAAGAATGACTGAACCATCACGGTGGAAAGAAAACTCCATATATTTTACTACAGTAATAATAATGGATATTTACTTAATTTCTACTTTGGATTAAGAACTTTGCTACAAACTTGGTATGTGTATCGTGTTAAACACCCTCATAGAATGTATTTGATTATTTCATTTCATTTATTTCACTGATAAAGAAACTAAGGCTTAAATAAGTTGGTTTGTCAAGCTTCACCCAGCTGTCAAGTGCAGAACCAGGATTTGATTCCAGATTTTTCGAAGCTCCAAGCCTTCACTTCTCTTAGCATCAGGGAATATGTGTCTTAGTTTAAAGGAAAATGTGGCTAGCATGCCAGTGAATGTTTTCTGCTTTCACTTCATTTTTAAATTTTTACTGCATTTATAGACGCTAGAGAATTATGTGTGTGTGTGTGCACATGTGTATCTCTCTAGCTCTCACATAACATTAACAATGTCCTGTATTTATCTACTCTCCCTACCAATATTGCCATTCTGTTGGCCAACTAGTAGAGTTGTAAAGACACTCCGCAATTCATCATGGCCCAGAAACTGAACATCGTGAGTTCCTTTGATGCCCCTCCACTATGCAGAGAACCACAATTCTGTGAGTTTTGAATTCCAGTGAATTTAACACTAAACAGTGTGAAAAAGTTGTTTTTTCCCTAAATTCTCAACCTGTACACTTGGTATTGTCAGGTGTTCTATACTATTAGCCAGTTTACTAGATGTGACTCTCTCCCTGTCTCTCCGAAGGGTTGTTTTTATGTTTTCTCTTCCCCTTCTTTAGCTTGTTTCCTCAAAGTTCCTTCTGTCATTTTGTCCTATATCCTCCATGTTTTGTGTTCGTTTGTTTGTTTTGTTTTGAGATGGGGTTTTACTCTTTTTGCCCAGGCTGGAGTGCAATGGCACATTCTTGGCTTAATGCAACCTCTGCCTCCTGGGTTCAAGTGATTCTCCTGCCTCAGCCTCCTGAGTAGCTGGGATTACAGGCGTCAGCCACTATGCCCAGCTAATTTTGTATTTTTAGTAGAGATGCGGTTTCACCATGTTGGCCAGGCTGGTCTCAAACTCCTGACCTCAGGTGATCTGCCCACCTCAGCCTCCCAAAGTGGTGGGATTACAGGCGTGAGCCACCGCGCCCGACTGTCCCTGTTTTTATGTTTTACTTATTCTAGCTTATGTTACTCATGTTAATTTTTACAATTGTCTGGTAATTGCTGACTTTTCCTCATTTTAACAGCAGGGCAATAAAAAGCTGATGAAAAGCTCTGGAAGGGACTTCTTTTAACGTGAGCCGGACGGTAGAGTGATCTGGCTGATCCCTTTCACCAGGAAATCTCTGACATTACTAGTTTTATTTTTTTTAAATCTAGACTGGGTATCTACTGTTTGTTACATCCAGTCTTCACAAAAATAGTACAAGGAAAGTTAGATTTTCTATACTTTTAGATAAATGACTGAGGATTCAGGACATTTATATACTTTATTTCTGAGCAGACACTTCCAGTGTTCAATTTGATAAAGCCTTTTTGCCTGTATCCTGAGAGATATTGGGGAAGGGTTGGGGAGAGGGTCTTAATGTTCAAAATGTAATCTTTTACTTAACTCTTCCCTCCATTAGTAGTAAACCAATTCTTTATCTTTTGTCTTTGTCCTTGTGATTGTGCCTTTTGGTGTTGTCCTCTCTACTTACATTATAAAAATTTTTGAGGAAGAACTTCATGCTGTGTTGAATCAACCAGCTCTAAACAAAAAGCCATCATGATTTTAATCTACATTTCTTTGATTACTGATGAAGCCATATATGTGCAAACATGTTTCTGTTAAATTCCTATTCATGTATTTGTACATTTAAAAAATCAGCTACATATCTTTAGAAATTCTTTATGTATTTTAGTACTAATTTTGTTACAAATGTTGCAGAAAGGTAGTTACTGTTCAACCACTTCATATAAGAGAGAATATACTGAATAATTGTAGAGGCAAATTAATAACAGTATCTACTGTTTGTTACATCCAGTCTTCACAAAAATGGTAAAAGGAAAATTAGGTTTTCTATACTTTTAGATAAACAACTGAGGATTCAGGACATTTATATACTTTGTTCATATTCCTCCAATTTGTTAGATTGACTGGAGTGTAAGCCCAAATCTGAAACCACTCTATTTCAACTACTCTTCTGACATTTGTTATTCTCAGACAGAGCAAAATTCTAGGCCATATCTATTTGGGAATGGTCTTTGGATTGCAAAAATGCAATAGAACATATCTATTCTAAATAAAATGGAAGAAAACTCTACAATTAAATTTTAGAATATATGTTACAGTTTTCATGTATGTGTGTGTGTGTGCATGTGTGCTTTAAAAACAAGGCTGATAAATCTTATTTTGTTTGACTAGGACTTGTCTGCTACTAAAATTCAAGTCTATCAATTGGAAATTTTGTTTTGAAAGGTAAGGAAGAGAAGGAAGAAGATATAAAACTGCTTCACAGATTCCCCTTATTGTATGATTTTATTCTCTCACAGACTCTCCTAGTATTTCCTGAGTATTATTCTAATATTATATCAATTATTTGAAACAAGTCTTGGAAATCAAACTAGGAAATAAGACACTTATTTTTTTCATGTTTTATATGTGTTATATTAATGAGCAGAAGTAATCTACTGTAAAGTATGGAGAATACTATATGGAGTACAATTTCTTAATAAACTAAAATGCATAACCTTTTTATCTAAAAATGTTTTCTTTATGGCATAGTATAAGAAATATGGATGGGAATTGATGACAGAAAATGCTTTCGGTGTTTTCTTTGAGATCACAAAAATGTTCCCAGGTTGTATGTGGTATGAAAGAAGTCAGACCAGAATCTGTATTCCCAGGGCACTTCAGTGGCCTTTCAAAAATGTTTTCCATGGAGAGGAGACCAGAATCATAACTAAGATCTAAGACTGGAGATGAAAGGGTAATTACCCACTGAGGAATATACCACACATTATTGCTGAAAAGCGGAAGGACTCCTGAGAACTCTGCTCTTGATCATCCTGCCCTGCTGGAAAGTGGCATGCATTGTATTTGGAGAACATATGATACTGAGCCAGAATTAATTCATTTCCCAACTTTTCCTCTTCAGAGTTTGAATGGTTTGGGGTCAAGTTGATCAATTTATTTGAGTCTTAATTTTCTTTACCTGTAAAAGTAAGGAGGAAAATCTCTGCCACACATTGTCATTTTAAGAATCAAATTATATAATCACCAGAAAGTGCTTTGTAAGCAATAAAACATGGCACCAATGAGGTTATCATTAGTAGTTTGATTAGCTGATCACTGTTGCTAATCATGATACATCAAACAGACTTTGCTATAATGGCTTAAATACTTACCACCTACATGACTCAATAATTCTGCACAATGGATGAAAATCATGGCATCGCTTGTGGATTAGGGAGGCAGTGGTGCTAGAGTGAAAATCAGAGTGTGCGTCCAACAGATTGGGGTTCCTTACTCCTTTACTTATTGGCTATGTGTCCTTGGGCAAATTTCAGAACCTCTCTGATTTCTGATTTCCTTATCTAAAAATTGCGGGTTCTCATTTCTACCTCAAAGTGTTGCAATAATCACTTAATATTTTTGACATCAATCATTTTACAAGTTCCTGGAACTTAGTAGAAGCCCAGTAATTATTACTCCTGTACTTCTCAAATTCATTTTATTGTACAAATAGTTTGGATATTCAAATAACATTTTTGAGTAATTCCTATGTGTCTGTTGGATGAAGAACCAAGTTTAGGCAGACAGCAGAGTTTGAAGAGAGAAAGGTAGTCTGCTGCCTAACTGAGAATGACAACTCCTCTCCCTAAATCTGGCCATATTATATGAAAATAATAGTCTAAATGCTACACGTATAATGCTTAACACTTATTTCTTCAAGAATTGGTGAGACTTCAGCTTCTCTCCTGAAAAGATCCTTTCTATCTGGGTCTTTGCTATCTTTCTTTAGTCAAGAATAACTGTCTTCTTTGCCCCAATCATACTTGTCCCCACAATATTTTTCAGACAGATGGGCTTGATTTGTAGTTAAGAGCTTAATAAATGTTGCTAATGAATAAAGACATTATTGCTTCTACAATTGGCTAATTGGTTATGTTTTCTTGTTTTCAGATTCATTGCTGTAGCTGCTGCTGATGAAATAACATTAGTAACAGCTACCTTCTATTTAGTAAATAAGATGTTCCATGCATTATGCTAACACATGATTTTTTATCAAATCTTGAAAACAATTTCATACATGAAACAGAAGAAGACACTTCTTTAAAGTCACAGCTAATATTTTATAGAAGGAGCGGAATAAGGTAGGGGAGGGAGAGATATATTATGTTTCATTACCAGCCTATATTAAAATATCAGGTTCACTTTATTCAAAATTCTATTTTCAAAATTCAGTAGTGCTATCTCAGGTTATGACTTATTTTTGCTTGTTGCATTAGTCCATTTTCACACTGTTATGAAGAAATAACCTGAGACTGGATAATTTAAAAAGAAAGAGGTTTAATTGACTCACAGTTCTGCACTATTGGGGAGGCCATAGGAAACTTACAATCATGACGGAAAGCAAAGGAGAAGCAGCCACCTTCTTCACAGGATGGCAGGATGGGGGGAGTGCAAGCAAGGGAAATCCCAGATACTTATAAAACCATCAGATCTTGTGAGAACTCATTCACTATCACAAGAACAGCATGAGGGATATCACCCCGATGATCCAATTACCTCCACCTGGTCCCATCCTTGACACCTGGGGATTATGGAGATTACAATTCAAGATGAGATTCGGGTGGGAACAAAGACTCAAACCGTATCACTTGCCTTCTCAATTTTTTTTCTGATGTTGTTATTATACAAACAATCACCTATATTCAGCTCTATATTTTTATTCATGTCATTCTTGTAATTCGGTGGTATGTAGCTTTGTATTTACTTTATAAACCTCTTGTCCTATCAGTAAAGCTGGGCTCAAACACACTCTTTCCATTCTAGGAAAAGATTTGCCATATTCTTTCCCAAACGCATTTTTGTCGAGAATCTGTTATCTCCAGAAATCTAAATCACATCGATTGACTCTTTTGCTTCCCCAACTGCTACTTTTTTTCTTCTAAAATCTGAAATATTGGCAGGAAAAAAAGTTATATTCTTCAACTAATCAATTTCCTTCTCATGGCATAAGTGATGGCAGTTTGGTTTCTCTTGTTGATCTTATTTCCTGCCATAGGAATCTGTAGATTAGATACGTGTTGGTGGACTTTTCATCATGTCCTGAATGACTGTTTCAGAAAGAGAGTAAGCATGTCTTCTCTGTCATGTTCTTCCATTTAGTCACTATTTCATTTCCTTGCTTTTTATTTTAATAAGGATACCTAAGAACTTAGCGTAGTATCTGGTGCAGAGTTACCACTTATTATAAATCATAATTTTGATATTAATAGTTTTAATTTCACTTTTATTATTTGAGGTGACTGTTGAATGGCTTCAAACGTGCATAGCTTTGCATAATTGTTTAAGTGGTTGCTTAAAATATTTGTCCTTAACTAATATAGTCCACTCAGACTTAACGTTGTGCTGTAATATTAAATGCAAACGACATTGTAACAGTCTAGTTCTATTTGTGCCGCATTCTTTGTGCTGTGATTTTCATATACAGTATTCTAACATTTTATAAACCCCATACTATGGTGGGATTTATATTTCTCATAGTAATTAGCAGGCAGATATCTCATATAGTAATTAAGAAAAGGTAGCACATATTATCTTTTACATTTACACACTTACTTACCTTTCCTGGTATTCTTTATATATTTTTTCCCTTACATCCATGTTTCTAGTGGTGTCATTTCCCTTCAGTCAGAAAATTGTTCTTTAGTGTTTCTTGTAGTGCAGATCTGTTGGTGATGAATTCTCTACTTATGGTAAAATGGCTATAACTTTCTTTTATTTTGGGACAGTGTATTTTCAAGATCTAGAATTTTGTCTTGACAGGTGTTTTCCCCCTTTCAACACTGTGAAGATATTGTTCCATTATATTATCGCTTCTAGGTATTCTCTCTTTATTTTTTATTTATTTATTTTTCAAACGGAGTCTCACTCTGTCACTAGGTTGGAGTGCAGTGGTGCGATCTTGGCTCACAGCAACCTCCTGGGTTCAAGCAATTCTCCTGGACTACAGGTGTGTGCCACCGTGCCCAGCTAATTTTTGTATTTTTAGTAGAGACGGGGTTTCACCATCTTGACCATGATGGTCTCGATCTCTTGACCTTGTGATCTGCCGGCCTCGGCCTCCCAAAGTGTTGGGATTACAGCGTGAGCCACTACGCCTGGCCTAGAGCTTCTATATAATTTCTGATGAGAAGTCAGTCATATTTCATATCTTTGTTTGCATGCATGTAATGTGATTTTACTTCTGTCATGGCTGTCAAGATCTTCCCTTTATCCTTGATTTTCAACTTTTTGGTGTATTCACACATAATTCTTTTTGTATTGTGGTGGTGCTTGATGAATTTTTTGTTTTTTTATTTAGAGATGGGTCTCACTATGTTGTCCAGGCTGGACTCAAACTCCTGGACTCAAGGGGATCCTCCTGCCTGAGCCTCCTGAGTATCTGTGACTAAAGGTGCATGCTGCTACACCCAGCTTGAGTTTTGTGCTTTTTAAAATTAGGATCTTGGAGTCAGGGGTGGTGGCTCACACATGTAATCCCAGCACTTTGGGAAGCCAAGATGGGCAGATCACCTGACTCCTTTTAGAAGTTATTTAACATGGCTGGACTCCAAATCCAAACAGTTCCCTGTCGGAGGTGGTCAGCAGATGAAATACCTGAGGTTCCATCCCGTCTTTGCCCTGTGTCCCAGATGTGTCTTCTGCCAAAAAAAAAAAAAAAAAAAAAAAAAAAAGCAAAGGGGCATCTTCTATGGTTACTATGCCTAG
Organism: Macaca nemestrina; assembly: GCF_043159975.1. Taxonomy (NCBI): domain Eukaryota; kingdom Metazoa; phylum Chordata; class Mammalia; order Primates; family Cercopithecidae; genus Macaca; species Macaca nemestrina. The sequence continues at coordinate 59,346,271 of NC_092142.1, forward strand.
TTTCAGCACTTTGCCAGGAATTTGCATAGAGCTTTTAAGTAAACACTGAAGATCTTCCTCTGTAGTTCACTCCATTCTCTGATTTTCCTCTACGCTCCATACACTCTGGCAGCTTCCAATTTCATGCTTTCACTTCTCAAGACAAGAAGACTACAGATAGGCCGGGTGCGGTGGCTCATGCCTGTAATCCTAGCACTTTAGGAGGCCGAGGTGGGTGGTTCACTTGATATCAGGAGTTTGAGACCAGCCTAGCCAACATGGCAAAACCCTGTCTCTACTAAAAATACAAAAATTAGCCAGGCATGGTGTGCCTGTAATCCCAGCTACTTGGGAGGCTGAGGCAGGAGAATTGTTTGAACTGGGGAGGCAGAGGTTGCAGTGAGCTGAGATCACACCATTGCACTCCAGCTTAGGGGACGAGAGCAAAACTCTGTCAGAAAGAAAGAAAGAAGGAAGGAAGGAAGGAAGGAGGAAAGAAGGAAAGAAGGAAGGAAAGAAAGAAAGAAGGAAGGAAGGAAAGGAGAGAGGGAAGGAGGGAGGGAAGGAAGGAAGGAAGGAAGGAAGGAAGGAAGGAAGGAAGGAAGGAAGAAAGAAAGGAAGAAAGAAAGGAAGAAAGAAAGAAAATAAGACTACAGATTTCTGCTTTCTGCTTAAGTTGTAAATACACAGTCTGGGTAGACTGGAAAGTATACTCAGGCCATAGAAACATGAAATTTACTGAGGGCAGTTTCCTTTTTTCCTCCAGTTTCTGACTTTTTCTTTTTCCAGTGCATTTGTATAATTACTGTGTTTTTAAAGAGAGGGTCAAGATTTATATTAATTATCAGATGATTAATCTAATACATGCTACTCTGCCAATGTTAAAAGACGAGTTTTGTCTATTACAACTTTTATTTTCATGTTTCTAGTTAAAGCAATTTCTAATGAAAGATTGCTGCCACCAATTTTCTCTTTTCTTTTTTTCTGTTGTTTTCTGGTACAGTGGTATTATGGCTACAGATTGGCAGAACTAGAAATTCCTGGCTAATTAAGTTAAGAATACAGAATCTTGACAGACACAAGCTGGATACATAGAGAAATAGCAGTTGCCTTTCTAGTCAGTTTCTAATGGGGTTCTTAGTTTCGACGACACTAGCTGGGTGAGTAAATTCCTACCTCTGATGTGAAATGTGAGTCTACTGATACTAGGAGGTGGCAATTCTACATTTTTTCCCTAGAAACCTGAACCTTGTTCTCTTGCTGTTCTTTTATGCTTCTGACACGAATCATCCAGGAAAAATGGTTATCAGCAATCTTAATATTGGTTGAAATAACTAAACTCTCATGGCCCTGAAACGAAACTCGTCATTTAATGATGCCTCATCTTCATCTAGAGTCAACACACACTCACCTGCTTCATCCTCTTTGCCTTCTGTTTTTTAGCAGCTTGGAAAAAGGACTTCTCCATAGTTAGACATGGATACTCAATAATTTTACACATTTGACAGTCTGAGAAGGAAATGTAAACAAGTGTTTCAAAAGTTAGGCTTTAATATTTCATTGAAATATACTTTAGTATTTGCAAACAACAAGCAATCCCCTGGCTTATGAATATTAACTTTTATTTAACTAGGTATTTATTTAAATGGAATTAGTTTGGGAAAATCAAAGAGTGACAGTGCAAGAGCATTATTTATTAAAGCCATAGGACCCGTGTTGGAATTCTACTTCAAAAAATCATAGCCAGGCGATCAGTCCTGTTTTGGTACTCTTTCATTATGAATCTTTCATTGAATCCATGGAGATTTAAATTCTTTTTTGATCAAAGAGGATGCAAAGATAATAAACCTATATATTTTACTAAATAATGCCCTTAAAACAAACAAAACCAAACCCTCCTATTATTTCTCACACAAGTTATGTTTTAGCTCCAATCTACTCAGAGATTAAACCCATGTTCATCGTTATTATCCTATCATTATCACAACAATCAAATGCTTAAAATAAATGTATTACTTCTGAGAGCCATCTGTCAAAGTTTTGCTATGAACATAGCTGAGAGATAGAATTGGGAAGCCTGATACTGCATGTACTATGGACTGCTTCATCTCTAGTTTATTCCTAGGACACCACAGGCCATTTTTCAAGCAAGCAATAATCTACGTGACCAGATCTTTGATCAAAAGTTTCTGTCAGACAGGATGACTATTGCAGGTAGCAGGGAATAACTAAAGTAAACACAAACAGCCATTCTCATTGGCCTATGTAATCTTTCTTAAACTCAGACAAATCTTCACTGTAATCCATTTCTAAATGATGTCTCCTATCACGATAGTAGGTAATGTGAAGGTATGGAAGCATGAAACAACAGATGCACTTGGAGAAATAAAAGGGGCCGGGGCTAGTGAAGGGCACCTGAGGTGCAGTGGAGGAAGATGAGCTTGGAAAGGTCATCAAAAGCCATGTAATGAAGGTCTTCCATGATCAGTATTCTGGGGAGATGGCCATTTAAGAATTTTGGCAGGGCAGTGACATGATTGGATGTGCATTTTAAAAAGATTAGCCTAACAGGCTTCTCAACCCAGCGCACTGTTGTTCAGAGTTTGGAAGTGTATGTGTGTTTGCATGTGTGTGTATGTGTGTCTTTGCAAGGCATTTTATACATAAACTTTTTTATTTTGGAATAATTTCAGATTTCAAAATAACCCCACAACTGTAACGCTAGTAGAGACAGTTCCATCTACTACTCACTCAATTTTCCCCTATTAAACATCTTGCATTACTATAGCTCATTTTTCAAAACTAGCATTGGTTTGTTACAATTAACTAAATTCCAGGCATTAATTGAATGCCACCAGTTTTTCCATTAATGTCATCTTTTTGTTTCCAGGATCAAATTAGGATGTCACTTGCATTAAATGGTCATGTCTCTTTAGTGCCCTCTGGTCTGTGACATTACTCAGTTTTCTGTTGTTGTTGTTATTTGTGACCTTGACAGTTTGGGGAGTGCTGATCAGAAATTTTATAGATTGTTGCTCAGTTTGGGTTTTTCTAAGATTTCTGTCATAGTTAGATCAAGTTTATGGCTATTTTGAAAGAATATTACAGATGCAACGTGCTCTTCTTGTCACATCGTATCTGGGGCTCCATTATATTTTCATGACATCATTGGGGATGTTAAACTTTATCACACGGTTAAGATGGCATTTGTAGGTCCCTCCGTGGTAACCTTACCTTTTTCTAGTTTCCCTACTCTTAATTGGAAGTCCGTCATACATCCAGCCCACGGTTGGGAGGGGAGGGATAAAGATTCTCCTCCTAAATGAGGAGTATCTACATGTATTATTTGAAATTCTTCTGTAAGGAAACTTTGTCTCTTTTCTTAGGAAGTGTTTTTTTGTTATCACAATGACTAGAAATACTACTGATAATTACTTGGTAAGATTCAGGGAAGCTAAGGGTCCTGAAATTTGTGGATTGGTCCTGCAGAGTGAACAGTTACATGTCTCCAAACATCAGTAGTCCGTCCTTTGAGAAACAGTCAATTTTTTCAGTGTAGGTGATGTCATGCATTCTCAACGTGGATGATGTCACCGGCAAGGGTGTGAAAATTGGTTATTGCGAAAGGAAAAATCTTAATCTTGCTATGTATAAAGCATAGATATATAAGCAGTAAGTGAATAGATACATAATATGCCTGCAGTATTAAAATGTCATGAGAGACAGTTAGGGAAAAATGTCTAAAACCTATTCTTAGGAAGTTGACAGTGAAAAAACAATTATTCAGAAACATTGGTCTGGCAGAAGAGCGGTGAATGTGTTGAACCGCAGAAGAGAAGAGATTGGGCAACGAGAGGCAAGGGTATCAATGAGGAGGTTAATTCAGTTGATGCCCAGATCAGGCATATCATGTAATTAAATGAAAATACTGCTTCTTTTCATTTAGAATTGGCTTGTATGTAATTTTTCAGTTATTGTCTCTTTGTTGGTGGTGGTAGTAGTCACTGAAAATAAGGCATAAAGTTTCTTGATAACGTTGTTGCAGGGAAAAATAACACATTCTATTTATTTAATCATTTTTTTCCAAAGTCAATAATATTTTTGACATGTACTGCTTCTGTATAACAACATTCGTCATACTTCACAATGGTTTTATGTTGTAACTTCTCCCTAGCTTCACAGACATTTTCTGGATAGGTAAAGTTCCTGGGTTATTGGAAAACAAAGAAGTCCGCACTATGCATTCTATGATTCTATGTACAGAAACCCTGGAGATATGGCTCTATGATTTCATGGGTTTTTGTTTAAAAGGAAAATCTGAGATTAAGCAATAAAATTTATTTTTTAGAAAGAGTGGATGAGAATAAAAATCAAGTAGATATTTATCTTCTTTTGATTTAATCTTGAGAAAATATATGCTTAGTAGAGAAAATTTGGAAAATAAAGAATAAAAGATATATAACATAATTTTTTTACAATTTTAGTACATTTGCTATCCAATATTTTTCTGTGACTATAAATATATATACTCTCTTCTTTTTAAGGAACTTTATTTTTTAATAACTCCACAATATTCCAACATTGAAGGTATGTATATATGCATTTTCTATCAAATTTTCTCTTTCTTTCTATTCATTATTCAATTTCTTTAAATTCAAATAGCCTCAACTTAATATCACTTGCCTACTTTTATGGGCAGCTCTATCATTCTTCCTTTTCCGACTTCATGACCTTTAGCTATGTGAATTATCTAAGGCTGCCCTTTCAGCACCATTCTTCCATGGACAAAGCATAGAGGGAAGTTAAAAAAAAATCCCCAAGTCTTATTTAGCACAATGCAAAACTTTGAATGATTATGGAAATGAGTAGTTATATTTAATGCATCTCACAGTCAGATGTGTGTATACATAATAATGACACCAAAATAGAGGTCTTAAATGAGTTCAAGGACCCCAGTCAGGATTTGTGACTTCCCAGGGTACTGAAATAAGTAGGAAATTATATTGCCAAACCACTGATCTTTGATGAATAATAGGGAGTGGGAGAGCAATAGGGAGACTGAAGACAGGAAAGTGATATCATGATCTTCAAAAGATGAGGAAGTTATATTTCTTAAATAATGAGCTGTGAGCATGACTTTAATACCCAATGAAGTTGACATTTTTGTTATATTTGGTTGCTTAATTTCCATTTCTACCTCCTAAGGCTATTACACATTTTCTTTGAAGTCTCTCCTCTTTCTGAATCTCAGGTCATAGGATTTGGGAGTCATGGTGGTGGCCATGGGGAAATTAACCCCATCCTCTGCCCTGTCGTGAGCTCTGAGGGACTTAAGCCAACCAGCATATTTTACTTCCCTAGTGCTAGTAATTTTTTGATGTGCAGGTATTAATACAATTGACCAACAACAGACAGGGCCAGAGCTTGTTTTAATCGCTGGGAGGGAGTAGCTCCTCTCTCCACAAGGGCTGACAACCTGAGGAATATGAGATCTGGAAGTGGTGGAAGCCTCGTGGGGCCTGCAGAAGAGAACATGATAAGTAACAAAGCCAACAAAAAGGATGGAATATATGGCAGAGAATAGCATCCTTGTGCCCTCAGTGAAGCCTCTTAATCTGACCAGGGCTGAGGACAAACTAACTCATCAAATGTTGAGTTATATAACTTTGAAAATGCCTTATTTACTTCTACTTGCTTCTGACTACTTTATAGTTTCTGCTTGTTTTTGAACTCTATGTTTTTCTGTTTCTTTTTAAAATGTATTATTATTACTTTTTAATTATACTGTACTCAGGAACATTCTTCCTAGGTAATATTACCAAGCTCCATGGTCTCAATGATAATCTCTGTGTTGGTGACACCCAAATATTTATTTTCACTTTCTAAAGTGACAAATATCTATTTCTGGGAGCCCTCTTGATTTATCTACTTGAGAATACTTCATAACATGTTAGCTTTTCACAATGATGTAGCTGTCTCCTGCAATCTCAATTTCAGTTCATAGACTCACCATCTATCTATTTTTTGTAAGCCCAACTTGTGACAACATTGGCACCTCAGTATATTCACCCCCTAAGCCTGTCTGTCATCAGGTTAAACTAATCATTCTTTAACTTAGCATGTGTTAGACCTACTAGGTACCTACAGATTCCAATCCTTCCTCCCTCTGCCAACATTTTGGTTTGTTTGGCCAGTGTTAGGGCCCAGGAATGTGTAATTTTATCAAGACCCTCAGGTGATTCTGATGTAGGTTGTTTATAGACCAGATTGGGAGAAAAATTAAATTTAGGCCACAAAACTATTAGATAAAAAGGTCATCACTTATTACATTTGTGTCCCCAGCATTTAGGAAAATGTTTAATACCTAGTGAGTGATTAAAATATTGGAAAAAAACTGAACGGATCTTCAATTCAACAAACTTAAAAATGTCAGTAATTCAGCCTCTTCATCGTTAAATCTGCCACTGTTTTAGTCTACTGAGAATTGATCTGTGGTAGTAAACTTACTAGGATTTCTGAATGAGTTCTACATATCCGTGTTGTTAAATATTAGCCAAGTTATCTTTATGAAATGAAGAAGGCGGAAAGTTTAAAGAACCAGTAGGTGACTTCATTGCACTTCACATTTATACTAAAAAATATATCCCTATCAACAGTTTCTCTTTACTACAGTTGATTCCCATACTCACACAGGAGTTACCTTTGCAAAACACAAATTTACATGTTATTCCCTTGTTATAAACATTTGAGTGAACTCCACATTTCGTATAAGATAGCATCCCTAAATGGGGATCTCTTTCATGCCTAGATGCTTTTGTGTGTGATACTTCTTTGGAATGCCTTACACTCTCGAATTAAAAGTGACAGATGATAGATAGCATCCTTCCCATCAAGATCCAGCTAAGTGCCACCTCCTCAGTGAGGCAGTAAACCTCTCTCAAGCAAAACTATTTGTTGCATCCTATGCCACTCTGAGAAGAATTTTCTTTATATCTCTTATGCCATTGCCATGTCGTGTTCCATTATTTCCAACTGCATACCCTTTGAGGGTTATATTCTCAGAGTTACTAAATATCTTAGTAGTAGCTGAATATTTAAATCAAGCTTATGAATCAAACTCATTAAAGTATGAGAGGCTTTTACCAGCAGGCTCCAGGTGTACTGCAAATGTGAATGTCTGAAATGCTCATGGCTCGTGATTGATGTTGTTACCAATATTTCATGGAACAGATGACAAAGAGTTTCCTAAAGGAAATATTACAAGGCTAGCAAAACCAAGGATGTCTACTATACAGTATTTTGAGGATAAACATCAAGCCCTTTAGTGTTACTTGCAAGGGATTTCATTTTCTGGTACCAGTTACATCATCAACTTCATTTCTTTCTCTTATTTTCCTCATATGCTGTACTCTAGCCATAATGAACTGCTTACAAGGATTAAATCAAATGCAATATCTCTTTCCTCTTCTCTTTTGCATGACTTGTTTATTATGCTTAGAAAGCTCCCTTCTCTATTCCCTCCACCCTCCCGTAAAGTTTCTGAGCTTAGTTCAGGTTTCACTTCTCTGCTTCTTGGTCTGTGGCAAGAGCCCATCCTCTGTGCCTCTAAATGAGCCTGTGCCTGAGGCTATTTTACTCTTTACATGGAAGCTTATTTCTTTTATGATAAACCCTGAGCTTTATCAGGAGAGATAAAGTCATATGAGGCCTGTACACACTGCAGCTAACACAGAACTCAATAAACTTATTAATGAAGAAATAACAAAATAAGTGGTAATTACTAACAGTTACTGTATTTGGATAATTAACATGTTAATGTATAAGCTACTTAATGTTATGGGTCCTTCCAGGCAGGAGAAAAATGAGGCTTTATTAATGTCGCCTCCCCATCTGAACACAAAACAACTTACTTTTTCCCCTAAGGCCACTCACTTAAACAATTTTTCAAATAATAGTTCCTGGACCTCTGAAATTTGCTGATAAGCATAACTGAAAGAGAAGATCATAGTGTTACACGCAACTTAATATGCATTACAGCATTACTGAACTTTTATATTTATCCTCTGTTGTGCTAAGTAAGAATTAGTTTTCTTATTCTATTAAAAAAATAATTTGTAGAAAAACTGAGTTACTGTTTTTACAAAAGCGTAATTCAGGCCTTAATTTACATAATAAGCTGTATCTCAGAGAAGAAAGAGGTATGACCCTTAAAAATCATTTCGCATCTAGACAAGAGTAATTGTAATCCGAAACATTTGCAGGGAGACCTCCTGCTCAAGGTGGCATCATCAGAACAATGTAATAGCAAAATCTATATTCACAGCTTTTACTGGGAAGAGATGCTTCAAATTCATCATGATCGTAGTTCTATAACCTTTATACTTTCTGACTAAGTTAAATTTGTACATGAAGGCAAAAGACAAATTAGATAAATAGTCTTTATCACTCAGTCTCCTCTCAAGAGTGGGAAAAAAAAAGTTCTGTGAAACTATCAGGATTTAAAGAATCCTGATTTTTCCTTTTATCTTGCTTTTGTTTCTCCTCCTCCTCCTTTCACCCTCTTTCTTCTCCCTCCCCTCTCAAGATGGCAATTGAGATTCTCAATTTAAATTGTAAGATAAAAAATCTTAGGTGAACTTAAATAATAATTTTTGTCTTATTTCCTTTATTTTTTTGCCTTAGCGGTTTTCTGTATTATATTTTTAATGAAACAAATTTGTATTTGTGGAAAACACCACTATGGTGTGCACACCACCAAGTACAGGAGTACCCTATGGAAGCAAGAAGATGAATATTATAGTGTATCTAGGACTGTGTTGTCCACATATGGCTGTTTAAATTAATTAAATTTACATACAATTAAAAATCCAGTTTCTCACTCATACTAGTTACATTTCAAGTGCTCGGTAGGCACTTAGGACTACCATTGTGTACAAGGTACTTTATACCCTGTGTATGAAGTAAGGCCTAGAATCAATTTTTATCCCACCTCTTTCGGTAAAATAATTCTGACCTGCCTCCTTTCCTTCCGCGTTTCACCTGGATCACATCTCTTTGCTCTCAACTTTCATGAGGCCCTCTATCTTTCTTTCGTAAATGTGCATTGATTATTAGTTACCAAATCTTCACTGCTATAAGATCCATTAGGAAAAGCACTATCGTAGCAAACAGATTCACTAAATATGTTTGAATGAATGAGTGGATGGGATGGGGTGGCTTGGGAAAAGTTAGGCAATATAGCAGAAGGGACGCGTAGGCTACAGAAGAATGTAAACAAAAATAAGACATCATAATTTTAATTTTATTTATTTTTAAAATTGTATTTTATTTTAGATTCCGAAGGTACATGTGCATATTTGTTACATGGGTATATTGCTTACTGGTGGGGATTGGGCTTCTAGTATACCTATTACACAAATAGCGAACGTTGTACCAGGTAGGTAACTTTTCAACACTCGCCTCCCCTGCTCCACAGTTTTATTTTTAAGTGAAATTGTTTATACCCCTAATCAGGTGAATGCTTATTGCCTCTGCTCCCACACTCTATCAATGTGACATGTTCTTTATTAAATAATGCCAGTTTGGCATCATACTTGACTATCTTCTCAAGAAAGATTGGGGTGTGTGTGTGTGTGTGTGTGTGTGTGTGTGTGTTGCTACTTTCTTCTTTCTCTATGTAGACACACAGTTTCCTTCAATAGCAGGAAAAAAATGATTTGAAGATCTTGTTAGGAATTCATACTGAGATTAGAGAGGATACTTCAAAGGACATACTTGAAGATCCTTATCTAATATACCCTAAAGATAATCACATAAAAATTCTACCTAGGATTGAAACTACAGTTATTATATTCCTTAATAAGGCAATAATTTTCCTTTTGTCCCAACTACAGAATGTTCTTTATTTTTAACTTTCAGGTATGACATGATTATCTGACTTTATGAAGTTATAAAGTTGCAACTAAATTTTCAGATTGCTTTTAGTTTTAAAAGAAGAAAAAGGAGAAAAAAAACCAGTTTGAACACACTATTTCCCAGGTGGTGAGCAGCAATACTGCCACTGCTTTTTTAAAAATTATTATTTGATGGAATATGATGGATAGAGAATTATTTACCTACTAGCAGAAAAAACATTAATGCTGCAAAATTCATTTGTCTAAAATTAAAGGCAAATATATTACTCTTTAAAAATAAAATGTAATCTCTGCTATTCATCTTCTTCTACTTAACAGTTTCATTAACACAGCATTATTTAGCAATCACCTTAAAGCTTCTTTCTTGGATCTATCAAATACCGTGGTTCCAGATTCATCAAAAATTCTTTATTTCAGCTATTTCCTTGTAAACGTCTGTTTGTCTTCTACCTTTTGGATTGTTCAATTTCCCTAATGTTAAACATTATGACAAATAGAGTACATCGAATTATCTAGGGTTAAATGGCAACTACACAGCAAGCTGTCAGTCAGATGGCGTTTTACTAAAGACACCCAATGAGTATTTTCCTGGGAATTTACAATGTACAGTATAATTAACATAGCTAAAGAGATCATGCTGGGTAAAAATGTGGTTCTAGTGGGATATTAAAGAAAGAAAAGGTTAACATTTTTTTACTGGTGGCTATAAAACTATCACAAAGATTTCTCCTCTTTTCTTGTCATCTTTTTTGGTGTACGGTAGGATAAAACACTTGCAAATGAATGGGTTATAAATTAGACATGTATTGTACCCTACTCAGTGTTAAGTGCTTATGAAGAATCTGATCCTTTAAGAAACAATCTACATAATGAGACAGAATTTCTTTGTTCTATAAAATAGTAGACGAATTACAATTTTGATGACCCTGCAAAAATAATGGTTAATTGTAACCACATTCTTATTTTCTAAAGCAAAATTGTGACCCTCTGTCTTTGAATCTAAGTCCTTTTTCTCAATATAGGGCTTATAACAAGGTATAATTTTCTTCTAATTTGAAGTTAATGCATGAAAATCACAAGAAAGAAAATGAACATAAAGTTACTTTTACTTTTTTTTTTTTTTTTTTGAGACAGAGTCTCGCTCTTGTCGCCCAGACTAGAGTGCAATGGCGTGATCTCGGCTCACAGCAACCTCTGCCTCCCAGTTTCAAGAGATTCTCTCGCCTCAGCCTCCCAAGTAGCTGGGATTACAGGCATGCGCCACCATGCCCGGCTAATTTTGTATTTTTAGTAGAGGTGTGAGGTGTGGTTTCTCCATGTTGGTCAGGCTGGTCTCGAACTCCCGACCTCAGGTGATCTGCCTGCCTCATCTGCCTTAAGTGCTGGGATTACAGGTGTGAGCCACTGCACCCAGCCTACTTTTACTTTTAAACAAATGATCATTTAGGGAGTTCTCTTATCTTAGGAAAAGAGAAGCTATTTAAGTGGAGAATGCGATAACATAAACTTAAAACATGACTTCAAGGTTGGTTAAAAACAGAGAGTTTTAGATAGAAGAATTTAGCTGCATTTTTATATTTTTCCTTATGGTCAGACAAGCCATAAAAATCCTACTTTAATATTTTAATAGTGATGGATGCTTACTGAGTAAGAAAACCTGTACTGGACATTCTGGGTATAATGAAGAATAGGGTACCTTCCATGATCTTTCTTCTGTGACAGACATACAAAAAAGTTTTAAAACCATCATAGTAAGAATTAGAACAGAATGAATCAGGACATTCAGAGTAGCTTAGATGAAGATGTGGTTACACCTATCTGGAATATAATTAAAAGTTTCTCAGAGGAGGTAGTTAGGATGATTGGTAATAAAGGAAGGACTCATGGACTGCTTTTGTATGCCAATACGTTATGACATTAGGAGTGCTTTTCGTTGTTTTGTTTTACTAATCCATTAAATAAAGATGGCTCTAGACACACACAACCTTATCCCAGTGAATATTCAAATGCCAACATGTAATTCATTCAAAATAGTCTGCAGGCTTTTGCATTCAATAAAAAAATCAATGTTCAATGTTAAAACACACATAGAAGAAAAGGATTTTTGAGCATGTGTGTTGTTAATAATGCGTCACTTAGTACATGGGGTAGGCTGAATTGTCACTGCGGAATCCCTTAGTTTCTATAAGTGGCAAATCTAAGGTAATGTAACAGAGAAGTAATAACAAAATAGAGTTGTTTGGCTATAAGCAGGAATTATAGCTGTAATGTACCTATAAAGACCATTTAATTAATTCAGTCGACATCTGCCTTAATCACCAGTGAAAATTAAGCCACGTTTGACCAACAACTCAAAACGTAATTCAGTTAGTAAACTATTGAAAACCAATAGGGAAAAAAGTACTTTCCGTGTTCTTGTTTTTAAATATTCATGCTATTGAACCATTCCCACTAAAGGCATAAATGACAACATAATATTCAACTGTAACAGTTGGTGGAAGCCATTTTAAGTAGCAGTTTAACAAACAGAGATGAATTTTAATTTGCAATGCCAGTTGAGCTGTAATAAAAACTAGTATTCCAGCTGTGAAAAAACAAACAAACAAAACACACACACACACACACACACACACACACACACACACAGCATGGTTAGAGTTATTTACAGTTTCTTTTTTTTTTAATACTTGACAGTACAATGAAACCATCTTGTTTCTATCCACACCAGAAGTTTGTTAAATCTCAAAATACGTCTTAGAAAATGCAAAAAGCATGTCTCTTTAGGGAAATAAAAATATTTTTGTTGTATTAGATTATAGTGTTCAATTTAATACAAGTTAACTTAGCAAACTAAGTGTGCTATAGTTTTTGCACTATTTCAAAAATTGTGAGGGTTAATTTAGAGTAAATGAAAAACCCAGTTACTTTTAAAACTAATAAAAAAGGTACTTTCTAACATTCAGTTTACAAAAATATGCTTTGCATTCAATGCTTACTTGATTGATATTTTACTAAGAAAAATATTAACTTGGTGTTTATCAGGAATGCATTTTAGAGAATTTTTTTGCATTTTTGACTGTAAACACCAAATAATTTCAGTTAAAATTTTTCATAGATCTATAATCATATTCCTAAAATGATTGTCTCTCTTGTAAATAACAACTAGATCTGAGCAAAGGGGTATCATAGGTTTCCAATTTAATATGACATTTCCTGTGATTTTAAGAAAAGAGGGTCTCGCTCTGTCACCCAGATTGGAGTGCAGTAGTGCAGTCACACCTTCCTGCAGCCTCACAGTCCTGGGCTCAAGCAATCCTCCTGCTTCAGCCTCCCAAGTAGCAGGGACTACAGGCATGCACCACCATGCCTGGCTAATTCTACTACGATTTTTTAAATTATGCTGCCACTTAAAAAACTAGTTACTCATAGGATAACGTAGATTCAACAAATTTTATTTTAATTTTTTAAAAAATGGAGATGATAAAAAGAATAATGATAAGAAAGAAGGAAAAAGAACCATATTTATAGGAGAAGCCCTCGTCTATCTTCCAAGAATGTTGAGGTGCAAGAAAGATGCTTTTTGTGCTCAATGGGGAGACTATGGGAACATGGACGCTAAACAAAGAAACAGAAAGCAAGGCGCGGCACTCTACACGAGGAAAGGGGTTCCCTCGACCCTGTGGTAGAACCCAGCAAGGAAGGATGAAGCGGAGAGATGCAGGAGGCGTGAAGGCAGGGAAACTAGGGGAGTGGAGGGTGGATGGCGTGGGAATAAAAAGTAAGAGAGAGACACAGAGACAAGGAAAGCACGACTGAGGGTTCAAAGCATAGACAGCCCAGTAGAGGAAATGAAGGGAAGAAGACATATCATGAAATCGAATATTGAGGTGGTTTTGCTTTATGTGTGAAGTGTAATGTCACTTCTCTACTTAGGAGAACTTTACTACAATATTACATTGGTCAGCACACACTTTGAAATAGGATCTGTGGTCTTTGGATTTGAAAATATTCTGAGACTCGTCCTAAGGAAGACACAGTGGACAGCTGAGGTCAGCCAAGTAACTAAAATTTGATTTAAGTTATGTGTGTGTCATTCCACAGTCATCAATGTTTACTTTCCTTTATGTAGAAGAATGTATAAGCCTTTGATATATGATTAAGCCAAATATTATAAAATATCCCTTCACTGGTATATCCAATTTTCAAAGAAGGACACAAGAAATTTGTTTTTATTTCCCTTTGATATCAGTGCCTTGCACAGGGCCTGGCACACAGCAGGTACATAATAAAATATTTATTGAAGGAATGAATGCAAGAATAGATTTTTTTTGCAGAATATGCAGTTTTTGCTCTTGTTTGATATTACTATTGTTATCACCGTTATTATCTTAATAAAGTGTATTTGAACCTTTCAGCACGCTCGGATTTCCAAGTATGACTTTTCAGTTTTATTTGGCTTAAAAATCTGATGTTGTAACGGATGCCACTACGGCTGCACTTCGAATCACTTAATTTCTCGAAATAGTGTCAGTGAAAACTCTCTATGTTGAGCACCGCCATGGAACAAAAACCGTAACTTCCTGTAATGAAACCTAATGAAAAATCTCTGGGCTAGATTAGATGGTGTTCTGATGTGAGGCCAAGCAAAAGAGAACACTTAAGAGAAGGCGGTGGAGTTGAAATTACACTTTGTAGAAGAACAGGCAGGACGCATGAGGAACTGAAGGCAGAATACCAAAGCACCAGCGGGGTTATCTGCATTTTTTTTTAAACCTCCCTGAAGACTGGCTGTGAAAGCCGACTGCTTCTAGAGAGATGTCAGCATGAGCTGCAATAGACCTATTTTCTGCGTCTAACATCAAGATGTGTGGTCTGGCAGGTAGGAGGGTATTTGTATGGACAATGGCTCTAAGTGTTTGAAATAGGAACTGCCATATAATAGGGTGTTACCCTCCAGTTCCTGGTGATTCAAAGATTATTTTATAAAGGAATACATAGGGAGACGTGAGTAAGAGGTAGCAGTACAGAGGAAAAATTAAGAGAGATTTTAGAATATATCAAGAAGAAAACTTAAATGAGCACAATGACTCCATATCAGGTCTCTGGAGCTCACACCTTCCAAATTTTCAGGAAAATGAGCTGGATAAGAAAATAATTATATACATTTACAATGCAAAGCATTTAACTAAGAAAATTAGATATGTCTTTTAGACACTCAGGACAACTCATTTTCAATACCAAAATAACAGAAAAAAAATCATCAGAATACTGACTGGTGAATGTATGACCAATAACGAAATGGGAAGGATTTTCTTGAGCCATATTATTTATATTACCAGAATATATTTATTTTATAAGATGAGATGAGACTATGCTAGGCATTTTGGGGGATACCCAAGAAGTAGAAATGCGACTAAATCCTAATTTATGCACAGCCTTATTTCAAGACCAGTCATTTTCTTGTAATAAAATCAGAGAGACAGCCCAGTGTTTGTGGCAAAATCGGCAAAGCTGGCTTCCACTTCTAGCTCCTCTCAGCTTCCTACCTGTGTGACTGGGGACAAGCCACTAAGCTTCGCTTTACCTAAATTTCTCACCCATGCTACGGGAATGCCTAAAGATATTCAGAGAAGTGTTGGGAGAATGTTTCTCATATGGTTCCTGGTGCTTATTTGATCCTTGCTTTGATCCTGGTGCTTATTTGATCTATCACATGTACCCACCAAATATGTACATTTAGTATGTATCAGTAAATAAAGAACACAAATAAAAACTTTCACCTTTGCCTGCTAATAAAGCAACCATTTGTATACATAATAAATATTTTAATATGGGCTTGGATCAAGGAATCAATTAAGTGCTTTAATAAAGTAGAAATTAAGCCACCTTAAAAATATGAAAAATATACTTTAAAACAAGAAGTAAATTTTGGAGAGCAAAAGAAACAGCAATCAGAGCTGTGTGGTTATTCAGTGTGTAAGTGTGTAAGTTGGCACATTTCAGAATCAGACAGCTTGGGTTTGAACCCTGGCTCCTCAACTTTATCTGCAAAATGGGTATAATAACAGTATCAACCTCACAATGCTGTGAAGATAATACACTTAAGAGTGAGACGTTCAGGGCTCTGCCTGGCATGTAGTAAGCACTCAATAGCTAACTAACATTGATTAGTATTATTATTCTGACAGCTTAAGTAGTTACCTGCCTTGTCAAACTTCCATATGAAATGCCCTCAAGGCTACCATGGTTATCTTTCCCCGTGCGTACCACAATTCAAAATTCCAAAACTTAAAAAAAAAAAAGTATTTGTGTAAACATTAATTTGGTGACCGGCTTCCTTAGCATCCTGTAAGCTCCCTGAAAGCAGGCCTCATGTTCTCGATCATCACCAATGCTTCTACAGTGCCTGCCCAACTTGCTAAGCACTGAAATTAACATTGAAAAATGGAATAAATGGAAAGAAAAAGATACATGGCTATCTCCAAGGGGTTTGTTTGTTTATTTGTTTATTTCCTGAGACAGAGTCTTGCTCTGTCGCCCAGGCTGGAGTGCAGTGGCACCATCTCAGCTCACTGCAACCTCCGCCTCCCAGGTTCAAGTGATTCTCCAGCCTCTGCCTTTCTAGTAGCTGGAATTACAGGCGCACGCCACCACACCCAGCTAATTTTTGTATTTTTAGTAGAGACAGAGTCTCACCATGTTGGCCAGGCTGGTCTGGAACTCCTGACCTCAAGTGACCCAACTGCCTCGGCCTCCCAAACTGCTGAGATTACAGGCATGAGGCACTGCGCCCGGACTCCAAGGGCTATTTTTAAAGTGTAGTTTGGCTTTAATTTTTCATCTTCATCCCATCATTTTCCTATTCAAAGTGTGTATGTAACACAGCACACTGAAGCAATATAGAATATTTATTAGCGGGCTGAGAAGAAGGAGAAAAGGAGGCCGTTTACATGTAAATGTATGCTTAACGCAGCCCCTTATGGAGAATGCCCAAAGGGTACCACCAGCTTCCTTAGATAGTAATTGGAAGCCTAATTCAGATAGGTTAATTGTAGGGTGGTAGAGATGTGTACTGGCCTGTGCAAAATAGCAAAGGAGAGACTGGCAAGCTGCCTCCGCTGGCTGCAGAATATAATAATGTTACAGCATCTACTTCCTCTGGCTTTAGCATGTCACTAGTCAAGAGTAACTTGGAAGAAATGGAAATATTTCTCTAGATTAAAAAAAAAAAAACAAAAAAACTTTCTTATACTAAGAACAACTGAAGTTTTATCACTGGTCTTAATTAAAACTTTTGAAATTCATGAGGACCTGTGGGGTAAGAACTGAGTCTGTTTATCTCCCCTAGTCCAAGCTTTAACTCATATGCAAGGAGACCTGGATTTAAATACTTACAGCAACACTTACAAACAGTGTACCTTAGGGCACACTTTCTAACTTCTCACAACTTTGACTTACACTTCTGCAAATCATGGATAAATAGTATTTGGCTCACAACCTTAAAAGATTAGATGAGATGATCAATGAACAACAACTAGTGTACTGTCTGTTACCTACTAAGTACTCAGGCAATGTTAGTGCTCTCTTCCTCAAGCTGGTTGGCAGTTTCCTATAAAGTTAAACACACCTTATGACCCAGCAGTTCCACTCCTAGATGTTTACCCAAAATAAATAAAAATGGGTGATCACAAAAACATTTATGGAAGAATCCATAAGGGGCAAAAACTGGATGGAAGAAAGCAGCCACAACTATCCATAAACAAATATGTGCTTTTATAGATAAGCAAACTGTACTTTTACCTACTGGATGAAACAGTACTCAGAAATGAAAGAGAATGAACTAATATAGGGAGCAACATGGATAAAGCTCTGAAACATTATGTTTTAGTCTGACACAAAAGATTATATACGATACTATTTTTTAATCTATGATTACAGAACAGACAAAATTAATCTATGAGGATGAAAGTCAAAACAGTGGCTTCCTCCGGAGGAGGAGGATCAGCTTCAAATAGAGCAAAAGAAATTTTCTGGAGTAATGGAAAAGTTCTATAAGTGGACTAGAATATTGGTTTTTGTGTATACCCATTTATCAAACTCCTCAATTCCATATGTAACTGTTTATACTTTTTACTTTATTAAGAAATAATTTTTAAAAGTTAAGGGCAAAGATTGCATCTTTCTAGTGTTTTCCTACTGAGCCCAAAAAGATTCCAGACAAATAGTAAATGAGTACATTTGTTGTAAATGTTCTTGCTATATACACGTATTTGCATACCTTTACTCTTTGTATATGTCTATTTATACACTTGCAGACAAATATACATGGCATAATGCATACTTTACCTATGATACACCCCACCCGCTACCCTCAGCCACAACCATAGCAATACATGTGTTTGAAACTGGTCTCTGGCCATGTTACTTGCCGCTGGTTTAGCTCCTAAATTAAGTTGTAAACTGCCAGAGGCTGAAGTCAATTGTTTTTCTTTTCCTTTCTCTTACTCATCTACTATTGTTGCCAAGATGTAAATTCTCAGTAAGTGCACAAAGGAAGAATACAAAAGTGGGGAAAAAAAAAACTTTTTTTTTTTTTTTTTTTTTGAGGTGGAGTCTCCCTCTGTCACTCAGGCTGGAGTGCAGTGGCACAGTCTTGGCTCAATGCAACCTCTGCCTCCTGGGTTCAAGCAGTTCTCCTGCTTCAGCCTCCCCAGTAGCTGGGATTACAGGCGCGTGCCACCATGCCTGGCTAATTATTTTTTATTTTAATAGAGATGGGGTTTTGCCATGTTGGCCAGGCTGGTCTCGATCTCCAGACCTCAAACGATCCAACCGCCTCAGCCTCCCAAAAGTGCTGGGATTATAAGCATGAGCCACTGCGCCCAGCCAGAAAACATCTATTTGAAAACCACCTTAGTTTTCTTTTGAAAGAGTGTCCACCTCGGGAAATATTAATATATATTTTATTTTTCCTTTTTTATTGTGATAATTAGAATTAAATTCCTTTTTGTCAGTAATAATAGACATATCACTACAACAATAATTGGCCTTTTTACTATTTTACTATTTTTTACTGATTTGATTTAGTCTTGGATAATTTCTCTTTTATTTCCAGCTTTATGGAGGACTAATTGAACAATACAAATGATATATATTCAAGAAGTACGGTGTGATAATATATGTGTACATTTTATAATGATTATCACATTATATTCATTAACACTTTCAGTATTTTCATTACATAGTAATTATCATAGACTAAGAGAAGTCTAAAGTTTGCCTACCATGAATCATTAAAATGTCACATTTTGGCTTTATGACTTTCTCAGAAATCTATTTCGGTTTAGCCACTTAGGTCAGGCAAGAGAAGACTTACTTTTTTTTTTTTCAACTTATGTTTATTTGTTCAAAGATTTTAGAGGTACTCAGGTGGGTTTTAAATACTCTGTCTTTTAATTTTTAAAATATTATTGACCCTGATTTGTAGTTTATTGCATAAACTAAGTTTGAATGAATAAAACTTCAGAAATCTGAAATTTATATTTAATGAGCCTAAATGTTTTAACTTCCAATTTGACCAATGTTAAAATTCTAGTATGAGACCACTTTAATTTAGGAATGTGTCCTGTGAAGAGACCAAGAGTGCTGCCAGAAACGCTTTATAGTCAGAAATTCAGAGTTTCTTTCCTTCTTTCTTTCTTTCTCTTTCCTTCTTTCTTTCTTTCTTTCTTTCTTTCTTTCTTTCTTTCTTTCTTTCTTTCTTTCTTTCTTTCTTTCTTTCTTTCTTTCTTTCTTTCTTTCTTTCTTTCTTTCCTCCCTCCCTCCCTCCCTCCCTCCCTCCCTCCCTCCCTCCCTTCCTTCCTTCCTTCCTTCCTTCCTTCCTTCCTTCCTTTCCTTCTTTCCTTCCTTCCTTTTTGTATTTTAGTAGAGACGGGATTTCACCATGTTGGCCAGGATGGTCTCAAACTCCTGACCTTGTGATCTACCCACCTCGGCCTCCCAAAGTGCTGGGATTACAGGCATGAGTCACTGCGCCAGGTTGAAATTCAGAATTTCATATAACATTCTCAA
This sequence comes from Macaca nemestrina, assembly GCF_043159975.1. Classification (NCBI taxonomy): domain Eukaryota; kingdom Metazoa; phylum Chordata; class Mammalia; order Primates; family Cercopithecidae; genus Macaca; species Macaca nemestrina. Next base: position 59,366,235 of record NC_092142.1, read on the forward strand.
GTCACTGAGTTACTAAACTTCATGTAAAAACTTTGTTATTTTTGAATTATCTCTAAATTGTATACTATACCTTAACAAAATATCCTATTCTAATATAGGCAGAAATATATCCCAATAAATAAGAAATAAACTCATATGAATTAATCCATTCATACAGCTTGTCCATTTGGGACATGCTTGATAAGTTTCAGGTATCACACCAGGCAGTGATAATCCAAAATTGAGTGAAATCTATCTCCACTCTTAAGTAGTAACTGTATTGATAATATATATAGTAACATTTGTTATCATTACTATAGTCATCTTGATCAAACTGGATACTATGTCTACGATTTCACTCCTGTTGCCCAGGGGCAGGCACAATAACAGCTTCACAAAGATGTCTACATCCTAATCCCCAGAACCTGTGAATATTTGCAAAAGGGACTTTGGCAAATGTGATGCAGTAAAGGATCCTGAGTGGGATTATTATTCTGGATAATCTGGATGGGTACAACGTAGTCATTAACTCCTTGTAAGTGAAAGAGAAAGGCAAGTGAGTCAGTCCAGGAAGATGTGGCAACAGAAGTAAACATTAGGGTGATACAATTCCTGACTTTCAAGATGGAAAGGGGTCCTGAGCCAGGAAATACAAGCAGTCTAAAAAAAGAAGTTGGAATCTTTCTTCGAACCTCCAGAAGAAACTCAGTCCTGCCAGTACCTTGATTTAAGACCAGTGATACCCATTTTAGACTTCTGCCATCTAGAGATGTAAAATAATAAATTTCTATTGTTTTAAGCCACTAAGTTCTGGTTAATTTATCACAGCAGCAATGGGAAACTAATAATATCTTCAATTCACTGGCCCCCGCCCTCAGAAAATCTTCATAAATACAGAAATTTGAGTCTCAGTTTCTTTAGGTTCAAATAAAGACAAAGAAAGTTCAATTAAGTTTTACGAATCACATGCTTAATGCATGACTGCATGAACCTAATATCTCCTGATATCAATTCTACACTAGTTCTAAACTAGGAATTCCTCAGAGACAAGGTGATGATCCTATCAGTAAATGATTGCAATATAGTGAGTTTGAACTAAAGCAGAGGTATGTGCCATATGGGGTGGTAGTGGGTGATGGTGGTTGAGTTAGCAGCAGAAATACTCAATTCAGTAACAATGAGTGAGGCCCTTTTTAAAAGTATTTTTTTTTTTTTTTTTTTTTGTGAGACTGAGGAGTCTCACTGTTGCTCAGACTGGAGTGCAGTGGCGCCCTCTCAGCTCATTGCAGCCTCCTCCACATCCCAGGTTCCAGCGATTCTCCTGTCTCAGGCTGCCAGGTAGCTGTGATTACAGGCAAGTGCCACCATACCCAACTAATTTTTGTACTTTTTATAGAGACGGGGTTTCACCATGTTGGCCAGGTTGGTCTCGAACTCCTGATCTCAGGTGACCCACCCGCCTTGGCCTCCAAAGGGCTAGGATTACAGGCATGAGCCACTGTACCCAGCCTAAAAGTAGGTTCTAAGTCAGGAATTAAGAAGGACTGATTTGGAAGAAAAGGAATCAGAAGACTCATCTGATAAGAGAGGACACAGTAAATAAATCAGCTTAAACTAGTCAGAGTCAAGTGACAACAAAAGCAGCCCACTGCTCGTTATACCCTCATTATAATGCATTACTAAAAAACACACCCCCTTCATGATGTAACAGTTTTTGTTTGACATAGCAACCACCAGAAGAAGCCGTATATGGTAAAAATTAAAAATTTAATTAAAAATTAAAATTAAAAAAAGTCCTTCCTAGGTTCCTGGAAATCCTCAACTCTTTTCCCCTGAAAGCCTATGAATAACCCTCCCCCTAATTACACATATTAAATGCAATCAATAAAACAGCTAACCCAAGACCCTCCCAGCATATCTCCTCTCTCAGATTGCCCCACTGTGTCTGTAGAGCAGTATTTGCAATAAGCTTCACTTTTCACTTTGCACTTGTGATTTGCTCTTGAATTTTTTATTGAAATCAAGAACCCACACCTCCCACAACTCCCTAGGGGATAGGAGGTTCTTGCCCGGCATCAGTTCTACTGTCATCCTATTCAAGAGATGAAGAAACAGGTTTATAGTGGATGGGAAATTTGCCACAGACGCACAACCAGAAAGTAGGCAGCCACAATTTTAACTTACGTTTGTCAGACTCAATGTTTAACTGTCACAAAAAGCAGCCACCTATAGTTTCTAGTGAAGAAATAAAGCCAGGGGTTGGTTGTGCTGGTGATAAAGAATGTCTTTACAGGAAAAAAATAGCTTCATCTAGATCATGAATGATAGGAGGACTTGAGACTCAAGGTTGATTAAAGGATAAAAGACATTCCAGAAAATGAACAGCATGAAAATAATGAAACTTCACAAGACTGGGTGCGGTGGCTCATGCCTGTAATCCCAGCACTTTGGGAGGCTGAGGCAGGTGGATCACCTGAGGTCTGGAGTTCAATATCAGCCTGGCCAACATGGTGAAACCCTGTCTGTACTAACAATACAAAAAATTTAGCCGGACGTGGCGGCAGGAGCCTGCAAATCCCAGCTACTCGGAAGGCTGAGGTAGGAGAATCACTTGAACCCAGGAGGCGGAGGTTGCCATGAGCTGAGATCATGCCACTGCACTCCAACCTGGGCAACAAGAGTGAGACTCCCATCTCAAAAAAGAAAAAAAAGAAAAAGAAACTCCACAAGACTTTGGAAAACCTCCAATGGTTTGAAATAAAAAGATCTTAAGGTTTAAGAGAGAATGTATTAGTCAGAGAAAGCTATTGTCAAAGCAAACCAAAATATCAGTGACTCGACACAATAAAATTGTATTTGTTATTTATGTCAAGGTCCAAAAAGAGTCTACCTCATCTGCATACTCTCTCTCATGGCTCTCCACCAAATCATGTTTCTGGGATCCAGGAGCTTTACACTGTGTGGCGCTGACATCCCTTAGGCCTTGGAGTCCTTCTTACCAGCCATGTGAAAGGGGAAAAAGAAGAGTATTTGGAAAAGCCCAGAGGAGATTTTAAGATGTTGATTAGTATTTTCGATGAGTTGTGTAACAGTGTACAATATTCTGTGGAGAGAAAAGGCCAGTCTGATTCACAAATTTGTCTATTATTCAGTCTCTTACAGAGATTTCAAGAGTATCTTCCTGGACTAGTTTAACATGGTTCATATTCACTGTGGCTAGGTTAGAAAATTCCACCATCCACAGTTCACCTGGGAGCATCAGCCTGGTTTACCTAAAAGGCAGCAACATCACCTTGATTTATTCAGCTCAGGTTAGGTTTCATCTTCAGAACAATTTTGACCATTATTTTGTTTTATTTCATTTTTGCCACTGACACAGTAATGATTAATCAGATAGTAACCTGGGCTATGCAAAGTTCTGTTTTATTTTGTTTTCCTTAGGGAAAATTAAAAGGATACATATCCTTATAAATAAGACCTACATTTATCAACTATAGGGGACTTCTATAGTGGCAAAGTAAAACAACGACTTTGAATAAAAAAGGGAGTTTGTCTCATTGAATATTTTTCTAAAGGGTTCTACTCAAGTTTAAACTTATATTATAGCCCACCTCCAATTTCAACATTGAAGTATAAGTTGTTTAATAGCCTCACTCTCTCTTTCCTTACCCCATCGCATCACCAGTTTCATTAAGACTGTCAGTTGCAGTTACCCCATACCTCAAAAACACTAGAGGGTTGAACTGAAAGACAGTATTTTTATCGTTTTGGAAAATGGTATTATACACTTGTACACATTTTAATTTGAAGGGGTTGGCCTTTGGAATGGGAAAGATTTTGCCAGATGTCCAGCCACGTAACAAGAGAGTCATTACTATTCCTGTTTCTTAAATGAAGAGTCAGAGGACCATCTAAGGTCTCACAGTTAAAGGTGGAACCAGGACTCAAACCTAAATGTTTCTTATTTCAAAGTCCATGAATAACTTAAAATTAACTAATTGTTTTTACTTTGTATTAAGGAATAAAGAAAAGTTTTTTTTTGCAGTATGTTAGCATATCCTGGGTTTCTGTTTATCTATATTTGAGTGGTTCTGTAAGAGGATGTTTGCAGATTTATTATTCAAAATATGCTTTAAGATTCTTCAATGAAAAGGCTAAACAAGTTTAATCACAAAGTCTCTGTATGAGATTCCAGAAGGAATAGTCAGAGATTGTACATGCCGTACACTCTAGTGGGGTCTGGAGAGGATGATTACAGAATATAGCATTCTATATTCTGTATCAATTAACACAAAAGACCAAATCAGGCCAACTATTCCAACTTCAGAATTGAAGTCCACATATTTCAGCTGAATAAAAATTTAGCATTTTTTTCTATTAAAAATTCTTGTTTTCAATATTACCTAATCCTAACAGTTATATGAATCCATCACCTCATATTAAGTAAACTCATTTCCATTCTTTCTGGGAAGAAAAATAATAAAACCTCAGCTGCATTAATGATAACAGCTTATCGAGAATGTTTAGAATAAACACAAAATTGTTATGATATTCTTTTTGTAATTTCATGGCAATATAATAAGGATTAGTATATGAACACTAGACTATAATAAAGAGAGGAAGTAAAATCAATCTCATATTTGCACCAGATAAACCTTTGAAAAGAGGTTAAAATGCTCCCTTAAATATCATAATAATTGGAATATGTGAATATTTTTTTCTCCTTGAAGTAAGTCCCACTTATCAGCCTGTTACAGAAGGTAACAATTATGTTTTAGGTATAGGAAGATTGAAGACATCAATGGGCTTGATGAAATGAAAAAAGCACTCATAGTCTTTATATTATAATTTTTTTTAAGTCGTCACCTGCAGCCATCTGGGAAGACCAGCTACCCACCAGTAAGAACGTGAAGAAAAAGAGGCTCAGTTTCTTCCAATGTTTGCTGTGTCTTGCCTGAACTCTTAACTCCATTTAATGAAGTACCTGAGATCCTGCCTTTTTCGTCATCAGATACGCTAATTCTAAATATTCTTCATGGTGTTTCTAACTAATACCTGTAAAATATGATTTACTCTGCTTTGGCTCTGGGGTAGCCATTTTTCTTAGATACGAATTCATGTGCTGATGTCAACCCCAGTCAATATGGTTTGGCTCTGTGTCCCCACCCAAATCTCATCTCAAATTGTAATCCCATGCGTCAAAGGAAGGAGGTGATTGGATCATGGGGGGCGGTTTTCCCCATGCTGTTCTCGTGATAGTGAGTGAGTTCTCACCAGATCTGATGATTTTATAAGGTAGTTGTTCCTGCTCTTGCTCGCTTTTTTTCTTGCTGCCTTGTGAAGAAGGTTCTTGCTTCCCCTTCACCTTCTGCCATGATTGTAAGTTTCTTGAGGTCTCCCCAGCCGTGTGGAATTCTGAGTCAATTAAATCTTTTTCCTTTATAAATTATCCAATCTCAGGGAAGCTCTTTATAGCAGTGTGAAAATAACTAATACACCAATTCATACGTCATCTCCAGTAGGGTGACCAACAGTCCTGGTTTTCCTGAGACAGTTTGGATACTAGCACTTGAAGTCTCATGTCCAAGGAAATCTTTTATACCCGGGCAAACCAAAATGGTTAGTGACTGAGCACTTTTCGATATCCTGTACCTACTGGATAAGAGAGGATGGAGGAAGTTCTGAACATTATCTCCCAAATGAAAATTTGTTGTTAAAAAAAAAAATCTATTAGTAATAGTACTATATATTATGGTATTTATGTACATACATTAGTCCCCATTGATAGTTTTAGTCTTTGTCTTCTTATGATTTGATGATAAAAGAAACGATTATCATAAATTGTGCTTTAATTTTTTAATTCTTTATTTTAACAATAGTTTCAATTTGAAAACCAAGAAAACATGGGTCTCAGAAATTAAACTAAAATGTAATACAAAAAAAGATTAGTTCTCCAACTATCATGTAGGAGAGGAGATTTGTCAAGTAATTTGAACATCCAAAGGATGTTTGGACCCTGTTCTTATAATAAGGACCAATAACTTTATTTTATCTATCTATCTGTCTATCTATCTATCTATCTATCTATCTATCTATCTATCTATCTATCCTTCCATCTATCTATCTGTTATCTATCTATCTGTTATCTATCTATCTATCTATCTATCTATCTATCTATCTATCTATCTAGAAAAAAAGCCTGGAGATTGTGAATGTCTAATGGTCAAGGGTGGAGATGAAAAACTCTGAATCATTGCTCTGAATTTTGACTATGTTCTTTGTTTCATAAGCAGTTTATTATTTCTCCTAGGAAACCACTTTTATTTAATGTTTTGGAAGCAGTAGCCTACTTTTGTTTGTTGCAAAAGAAACACATAGCTGTACATCTGGTACCTAGAAACAAAACTTGTTACTTGTGAAGAACCTCAAAACATCCATTGATTTGAAGTTACATTGATAGACCACTCTTTCCAATCTTAAGATACATTCAAGGATAGGAGAGCAGAAAATCCTGAACTGTAGTGTTTCATGAAATAGAACTGGCATTCAAAGGGCATTTGAAATTCTAAAGAATTCTTTCATTAAGCAAAAAGCAGATTGGTAGTTGAAAATATCTGAAAATATAATAATGATAAAATTACTTTAGTAAATGTAATGAGAAAACCTTGAGACTTCATTACCATATATTGGATTCTGCCAAGCCTTTTTCTTCCCTAGAGTGCATAAATACAAATAAAACCAAATAAATTATAGGGAGGAAACTTCAGAAATTTTAGTGAAGTCAAATTGGCATTGATTTTAGAAAAACATAGGCTTGCCAGAAAAAATAAAGGAACAATTTCAGGTATTTATTCCTTTTAGTATGCTCTTTCTCAGTTATACCTTACTCATAAAACATAATTTTAGTTACATAGTTATAAAGAGTAATTGTAACAAAATTCTTATGTTCCATATGTGCTCAATTGTAAATATGTTACCAACATTATTATTTAGTACATATGGTGTTAAATATAAAACAGTGGCACATGTAATGCATGCATGAGTAGTAAATTTTATGTTAATTTTAAGTGAAAATACTTTTCATAATTTTAGAACCAGAAAAAAAGGCTACAGGAGGTATCTGTTCAGATGGGCAAAAGCATGGAGAATTATGTAAATGTGCAGTTTCCAAACTTTTGCAATTGAAAACAAATATAAACACATATATGTATATATGTATATGCTTATATACACATACATGTATATATGTGTACACACATATACATATATGTTAGCTACAAAACTCTTGACAAAATCTCTTATGCTAAGAAGAAAACTATAAACATTTCTGATCTTAGATATAGGTAAGCTTTTTAGATAATTCAATTATTTGGAAGAACAGCCTTGACCTTTATATGTAGTCATTTGTATACTTTTGAGAAAATTGGATTAATCTTAAACTCACAACTTAAAAATACCTTTTGTTAAATAGCAAAACATTAATATTCCCCATGTCATTTTTCTTTTTGTAGTACATTCATTGTTTTATTACAATTGATGATAAATTATAAACAATTATGTGAGGAACATCTTATTGAGTACATTTTTAGATATTTCCATACTCCATAATTAGGTCATTAGAAGAAGTTTTGGTAATTAGCATTGATGCAAAGTAAGGTTTCTCTTACCCCTTTTATAAATCTATGGTTTTTAAACTTTACTGTACATCAGAATCAACTGGTGGTTTTGTAAAAACACATGTCACTGGGCTTCATCCACAGAGTTTTGATACAGTACATCTGAAGTAGGATATGAGAATATTCGTTTCTAACACACCAATGCTGCTGAGCCAAACCACTTCTCAAAGTGCTGAGCCACTTTGAGAACCACTGTGACATATATAGCCAAATGCTAAAAACCAAATATTTTAAAAGAGTAGTCATTGTAATGTTAGCACTTGTTGATTGAGAAAGTATGTGCACACATATGATTCAGGAATCCATTGCAATGATACGGAGGTCCCTCGAGGCAGGCAGGGGGTTCCTGTATCACACGTCGTTGATTTTTCTTCCAGTTGATTTCAAAACAAAACAAGTCTTCATTTTTCAGACTTTGATATTTTGCTATTGCCTTTTGAACACCAAGTTTGTTTGCTGATGAATAAATACTTTGAGTTAGCTTTGTGGTGCTGTGAGGCACAGTTAATTTTTCAGTTTTGTTACCAATTGTGATTACTAGAGAAGTATATTTTGTATATAAAACAAAATTTGTACAAGAATGCATATATTTCATTGCATTAGGCTTTGAATAGAGAATGAGACAACAGTGCAAAAACAAAGAATAAGAAGTATAAGTATATGAAAAAAGAAATATACTGAGTCAAAAGCGGAAATAATTAGGAGTGTTGAAAGAGAATATGAATATATATCCTCCACTGGGTGCACAATGGACTGAAAGTGGTTGGCTCTGTGCAATTATGAAACAAAAAAGTAAGGCACATGTGCGTGTTGCAAATATAACATCAAATGATGTTAGGGATTGGGCTTTTGTTTTCATGTGTAAAGGTCTCTAGGAAGAAAACCCTAGAAGAAATGAAATAATAGGTTTCATGAGCCAAATACCAGCCCAAATAATAAACAAGTTATTTATTATTAATGGTTGGGACCAGATCTCTTACATATTCCACCATCATTTTCCATAGTTCTCTTCTTCAAATGGAGACCTTCTCTGATGAAATGAAGACTCTAGTCTGGAAGGGTAACAGGCCTTCTAACTCCCTATTTCTTCAATTTGCAGATGCCTGCATGGGCCCCATCTGATACATCAATCTAATCATTGTGAAGAAACCAGAAACTTGAGAGTGATGGCTGGGCTTGTTAAGACAGGACTAGTCATGTTAATTCACCAATTCATTGCCAGAAGCTTACAAACCTTTTGCTGTGCAAGTGTTCAAGAAGGGGAAGAATGAGCAAAACGTTGTCATCTCCCTTTTTATAATGCAGTAATGTTTCTCATTAGCTGTTTCAATCAGTTATAGTTAGCCAATCTAATTAGTAGTTCCTCATACCTAGGTGATGGACTGAGACCAGGGGAGTGCCAAGAGCCAAAAAAACAAACAAACAAACAAAAAAAAACAAAAAAAAAACCAGATTGAATTATCCCTTGTCTCTTTGGCCTTGGGAGAAATAGTAGAGTAGCAGAAATCACCACTATCCAGTCTCCCCACCCGACACCCCACACAAACACAAGCCCACAATTATGTCTAAAGAGCAAGGTGCAATCAGGTGCTTTATACAATTTTAACTCTCTCGTAGTAAAGTCTATTCAGCACCTTCATAAAAAACAAAATTAAGAATGCCTGGTATTCTACATCTGTACAAAAGTGCTCCTAGAAATAAAAAAATGTCAAGAGCTTTCTGAGCCAAAGTTGGGAGGAAGCAGGGGTCAAACTAGCAAAAGGAGAATATTTTGATACATCCTACACACAAATTGTACCCCAACCCTGGCTATCTAACTGGATAATCAGATCATGAATAGAGCATGTGCACGCTTCAGGCACTGATATGCTAGGACAGTGCCTCACACAAAGAAAGTATTTTTAGGTTGGCCTGAAAAGTTGCATGAAAATCCAATCTGATTTACAAACCAGGGGGCAGAGCCAACATAGTTAATAGAAAAAGGTAGTTGGTTAGCTTAATACAAATCGTTCTTGGCTTAAATGTGACAACATGCAAACATCATCTCAGTACCTGACACGTAATACATTTTTAATCTCTTTTGAAAAGAACATTTGTCAAGAGAGTATGTGCAGTGTCCTTTGTGTGCTTGAGAATCAAGAAAATAAGTGGACTGTGAATAATAATTATGCCTCCCCATCTCATCATGTATTGATTTAACATCTACTCAGCCTATAGTAGTATTCTCAAAGTGTGGATCACGTATTGCCCGATGATTTTAGATATGAGGTGAGAAGAATTTAGGTGGCACATACATATGGCATTATATACTTTTACTCACCTAAGAGAAAACATTCTAGAAATAATCAATAGAAATTAAAGAAAGTAAAAGGGCATGTCATATTTTATAGCTACTGTGACTTTCACATCAAATTAATACTTGCTACTCTTTCTCTCTCTGTCTCTCTTTGTGTGTGTGCATATACATTTAGATAGATATATACACACAAAGATATACATATATATCTCAACAAAATTGTCTGACTAAATGTTCAGGGCCTTACACAGGTAACAGAAACAGAAAGTCAAAATAATACTTTTGTTCACAATGTATTTATTTTTATGATTACTTTCCTTTTATATTAGTACTGCAAAAATAAAAGTGAATAGAGTGTCTATTGGCCTTAACATTTCCTTTTGAAACACATTTTTGTAAGTGAAAATTGATTTTGATTACAGAAAAAGAAATAAATAAGGAACAGTGCAAGTAGTTTAAAGAAATCACAGAAAAAGAGTTGTGTATAAAAATTAAGTTTGGGGAATTTTGTCCTATATATATTCAAATTATCTCTTAGAATAGCCAACAGGCATCTCAAAATTAAAAGAGCCAAAGCAGCATTGATTCCTCATCCTTTCTACCCCACCTGTCAAGTTTTCTCAGTTCTTTCCCTTCTTAATCTTCTGAATTGCCATTTCATGCTGCTCAAACTAAAAATCTAATCTTGAGTCTATTCTTACCTTCATCTCCACAATGAATGTTCCAGAAAGTCCTATTTAATCTACCTCCAAAACAATCTGAAACCATCCACTTAGTTCCAGCACCACAACTGCCACCTGGATCTACCTCCTAATCACCTGGTGTGGCCTGACTCCCAGTTTCCACTGTTACCTACCAGCCTGCACAATGTATGTCCTATACAGCAACAGTGATCACTGAGAGCATAATTCAGACCCCCACTTTTCTCCGTTGACTTCTTATTATCCTGAGAATAAAATACAAACCATTCATGGCCTCCGAGGCCCTATTTAATCTTTCTCTACCTCTCAGACTTCATCTCTGTCCTTCCCACCAGCTTTCCCTCATCCACCATGGTTTTACCTCCTTAACATCAAGCACTCCAAGCTTGCTTCCATCACTGAGTCTTTGCAGCTGTCTGTATTTCCTTCCTCACAAAGTCTTATTCACTTATTTCTTCTTATCATTCAGATTTCACTTAGATTTTGCCTCTACAAAGAGGCTTTCCCTGGCCATACCATCGAAACTCTTTGAAAAATAATTTGCTTTTAAATTGTCCTATTTAATGGTCTGTATAACACAAATATTTTTTTCTTGGGCACTTATTTGTTTGTTGTCTATTTCTTCTACTAACACAAGAACTCCAAGGAAATAGCACCCTAATCTGTCTTGTTTGCTGTGGAACAGAACTTGACACATTAATAATAAGAAACACTCAGTCATGATTAGTTTTTATTATTACCATGCTGTTATTGTCATTGTATTTTTTATTTGACTCCCTAGAATGGCCTATCTTCTAAAACACATTAGTGAATAAATGTGTTTTGGGGAAGTGTATTAGTTCTCTACGTTCCTGTAACAAATCACCATAAACTTAGTGGCTTGAAAAAACATAGATATATACCTATATAGTATCTCACACTTCTTTAGGTGAAAGGTCTGTTGGGTTAGGCTGATTTCTCGGCTCACCGTCTCACAAGACTGAAATCAAGGTATTGACCAGCTTACTCTTTAACTGGGGGATCTCAGGAGGAATTTGCTCCAATGCTTATTCAAGCTCTTTGCAGAATTCAGCTCCATATGACTATAGGACTGAGGTCTCTACTTGATTGGTCTGGGATTGTTAGAGTCTAGAAGCTAGCCGTGTTCCCTGGCTCAAAGCTAATACAACCGGCCTTGTCATCTTCACATCTATCTGCCTTAATTCTCCTCTGTCTTCCTCTTCTTTTTATTAAGGACTGACGCCAGCCAGAGAAATTTATCTGCCTATATGGGCTCAAGTGATTACATTGGGCCCACCAGGAGAATCGCCCTATATTTAAAGTCTATTATTTAATTCCTTCTGCAAAATCCCTCTCACTATGTATAATAACATATTCATAGGTGTAATGGTAGGGAGTGAAGTTCATGGGTACTAAAATTCTACCTACTTCAGAAAGTTTCCATTTGAGAGGTCCATCGACCCTAATTTTATTGATAAAGTCCAGCTCCTGGCATTGTCAGGCAGGGACTGGACCACTTGCTTCATGGCCACAAGATGACTGATGCAACGTTAAGCATCATGTCCACTTTTAAAGGCAGGAAGACATGTGGGTTGAGGAAGCTATAGGAAAAAAAAAAAAAAAAGCTTTTTCCCTGGAGTGGGTCTCTTTTTATCCCTCTATCCCATCAGACTTTTCTTTATGTTTTACAGACCAAACTGGTACACAAATATTCACAGTTGTAAAAGAGGTCACATAAAGAAATAAATGGCATTTTCCAGTTTCTATTGTAAAAGACTAGCAAGAGAGAAGGAAATTGGTGATAGCTACTGGACTATTTTTCTGTCTACCACAAATATACTAAGGAAGAGAAATATAAAACCATTCTGGTTATATTTGTTAAGAAAAAAAGTCAGCCAGCATTCGCCAAGTTTTACCTTCCAAGCAGAATTTATTTATTGATGGGATTCTGGGTTGTGTTACTTGATGCTTTAATATTTCCATTTATTAAGAAGGAGAGCAATTTTTTCCATGCTCTTACAGATGAGACAATTTCCTTGGAAAGTGAGAAGGCACGGGATGATTGACTTCTGGACTGCATTCTTATTTTATTGAGATGTTAGCATGCCACTCATTGGGAAAGAGACTACTAAATGACATTCACATTTACCAGACAGACTGTCAAGGTATATTCAGTGTCATCCCTTCTCCAGAATATAAAGAGTTTCAGGTTTGATGTTCCAAAAGAATTTGGCTCAAACCATGTAAGCTCCCTGTGTGTTTTCCTGCTTGGAGTAAGCACGGTGCATCTTTAATTTCTCCTCCGAAAATCTACACATTGCCAAAAAAATCATTTTCAGTTTGCTCCATTTAACTGCATCTCTTCACCATTATTGGATTTTTTTTTTTCCCTGACATTACATGTTCGACCTGCTGGAACACAGTGAATAGGAAGAATCCAGTTAAAAGTCATATATGCAGGATTAATGCAAGGGATTTTATTTATAGACCTTAGCATTCTCAAATCCTTTAGAATTTGTAAAACATGAAGACGATGATCACATCTTTTTTGTAAAAAAAAAAAAAAAAAGAGCCTTTGAAATACTCAAATTCTGAGGCTATATTTATTTTAAAAGTGATATTAATTTCTAAGACAGAGATTAAATTTGAATCTATTACTAAGAAACAAAAACAACTTATATTGTATTTCTCACTTTATATTATTTTTTCTCACTTATTTAATTCTTACAATAACACAATGGGCTAAAAACATATGATTGCTATACCTATATTGTAGATTAGGGGTCTAAGGTACTGTTTTAGTCTGCTTAAGGGCCATAAAAATGTCATAACTGGGTGGCTTAAACAACATACATTTATTTTCTCCTAGTTCTGGAGGCTGGAAGTCTGAGATCTGGGTGCCAGCACAGTCAGTTTCTGGTGAAGACTCCTCCGTCTGGTTGCAGATGGCGGCCATCTTGCTGAGTGCTCGCATGACTTCTTTATGTGAGCACTGAAAGAAGGCAAGTGAGCTTTCTGGTGTCTCTTCTGACAATGGCAGAGAAGTCCATCATGGGGCCCCAATCTTACGACCTTATCTAAGCTTAATCACTTCCCAAAAGTCCCATCTTCAAACAGTATCACATTGAGGATTAAGGCTTGGTTTATGAATTTTCAAGGACACAAACATTCAGCCTGTGATAGGAACAGACCAGCCAAGTACCTTGATTACGATCACACAGCTAATAAGAATGTAGCCAGCATTTAAACCCACAGAGTCAGACTCCAAAATCGTTATTCTTAGTAATGGATAATGCAGCTTCTTTGACGTTCTATAGCCATGAGCCTTAGTAAGTGAAATAGGAAGACATGGATATAACGGATCAATGTTTGTATGGAATTATGAACTCAGAATTATCTTCATTCAACATGTCCCACCTGTCAAGCTTTATTCTGGGTGTTTCTATGAGGATGTTTTTGGATGACATTAATATTTAAATGCCCAGAATGAATATCCCAGACTACCTTCCATTTTGTGAGTGAGCCTCATCTAGTCAGTCGAAGACCTGAATAGGAAAAACCACGGATTCTACTCTGAGTAAGAAAGAGTGCTTCTACCTGATGACCTCCTATTAAGGACCTCGGCTTTTCCTGGTTCTATAGCAGGCTTCTAGCTTCTGACTTGAATTGGGATATTAGCTCTGCAGATTTTGGACTTGCCAGACTACATAATTTCATGAACCCATTTTTTTTTTTAAATTTATTTATTATTATTATACTTTAAGTTGTAGGGTACATGTGCATAACGTGCAGGTTTGTTACATATGTATACTTGTGCCATGTTGCTGTGCTGCACCCATCAACTCGTCATTTACATCAGGTATAACTCCCAATGCAATCCCTCCCCCCTCCCCCCTCCCCATGATAGGCCCCGGTGTGTGATGTTCCCCTTCCTGAGTCCAAGTGATCTCATTGTTCAGTTCCCACCTATGAGTGAGAACATGCGGTGTTTGGTTTTCTGTTCTTGTGATAGTTTGCTAAGAATGATGGTTTCCAGCTGCATCCATGTCCCTACAAAGGACACAAACTCATCCTTTTTTATGGCTGCATAGTATTCCATGGTGTATATGTGCCACATTTTCTTAATCCAATCTGTCACTGATGGACATTTGGAACCCATTTTTTTAAATAATCAATCAATCCCCTTTTTCTCTTTCTAGATAGATAGATGGATGGATGGATGGATAGATAGATAGACAGATAGATAGATAGATAGGATAGATAGTGATAGACAATAGATATAGATAGAGAGATCGATCCCATCAATTTTGTTTCTCTGGAAAACCCCAAACTAGTGTCAGATTTCTTTTAGGCTGAGAGTTGTCTGAATCCTTAGAAGTTGCACATAGATGTCTTTCTAGAAAAGACCTAGGGCAGAAATGAACAATATAAGTGATGCAATTCAGATGAATGTGTCACCAAGCCATACCTAGAGAAGCTGGTTTGCTACAGCAAAAGTTAGATTCAAATAACTGGACTGGAGAAGCTGTGAGATGGGGCACTGAAGGCATCTGGCACATTTACTTATAAAGAGAAGTTATGTAGAAGAGGTTAAGCAAATCACAGAAACCCTTTCATCCTCCTGTATAAAACTGAAAAACTAATAATTTCCTTGCCTATTTCATTCTTATTTTCTTTTCCAAAAATTTAATTCTCAATTCTGTTGAAATTTTGAATGAAAGGTCCACTCTGGATGTCAGAATCGTTGAAATTCAGTATCATCAATGGGTGGAAAGAAAGAAAAAGCAAACAGAATATGATGTTTCTTTGTCTTTAATGACAGAATTTTTATGCAATGCATGATTTATTAAAGGAATTTGAACCTATTAAATCAGGACAAGAGAGAATGAAAATTCATATCCTGTTTATAATGAGGCTTTGAAAATGATGCCAATTCATTAAACAGTCACTTGATGAATATTTATTAAGAAGTTACTATACTCCAGGAATGCTACCATGTTGGATACATTAGTGAATTAAATAAACATACTTCCTTCCCTCGTGCAGTTTGCCATCTAATGTGGGGTACAAATAACCTGCCATGTGAACAGGCTGCTGGGAGACAAGAGGGTTAAGGAAAATTTTTCTGTAAAAATATCATATGACCTTTGTTCTTAACGAATATAGGGTTTTAATAAGATTCACTTATGTGCAAAATGCCAGGTGCAAGACACATTCTCTTTTAGCTTAGATCATGGGAATACAAAGTCAACAGACTCACAATGGTTTAAAAAAAAGGAAGGAGGAAAGGAAGAAAACAGCCTTGAATCTTGATCGCCAAAGTCAATTCTCACTGCAAATTAGAACCTCTTTCCAAAAATTAGTCTATCTTATGATGATTTACACAAAAAGAGGGTTTAGCGATCTCACCTCTTACCAGTACCTCCTCTAGTGCTTCATGATAAAATGAGGTTAGTCACTGCCTCTTCTGCTTCTATATTTACTGACTTAACTAATTACTTCTCTGTATAACTCTTATTATGAGAGAATGATTGGGTTGCAAATCACTCTTTTGAGCAAGGCTGTTATGCCAAGTCCCTTATAGGCTTCTGTGCAATTTGTCAGGAGGCATTGTGTGTTGTGGCAACAGTAGGTGATGGCAACAGTAGCTAATGCAATAGCCTGTAGCTACTTCAGAAGGAACAACGTCAAAAAACGATAGATCCCTTCACTGCAGAGACAAGATGTATAAACACATTCTTTTATTTTTTATTCCTTCTTTCAGTCCACCAAAAATAAAACAAAGAAAATCAAAGAAAAAATGAGCATCCGGTTCTGTACCAAGCGCTGTTCCAAGAATTAGAGAAAACAAAACTTTCTTTCCTTATTTCAGGTTTTTTCTTCTCCAAAAATCTGATTCTCAATGCCATTGACTTAGGAAAATATAGCTCATTACATCGCGGAGCTTCTTTTCTGTCTAGCAGGAGAAATTGACGTTGAAACACAATTTCACTAATACATATGCACCTGAGAATTCACTGGAAATATCTTCGCTTCTTACGTCTGGTTACAATCAATCTCAGCTCATGCAGCTCCACAGCTGTATGAGTTCCTGTATTTTCCCCAAATTTTTATGAGTTCTTGGGCTACACTGCCTTATTTTTCCCTCTACCTTTATACTTCTAGTTTCTCTTATCTGACTTGCTTCCCTACTCTAACAGAAAATAGCATAAAAGTCAGTTGTTTCATTGATTTCTATTAAAAAATTCATTAAAATCACCATAGCCATCTTGAGGTTGATTTTATTGATGTTATTAGGAGTCATGAGGAGAAGTGAGATCTAACAGGCCATGACCTTCTGCAAACTTGCTCAATCTACAATAATTTTCTTTCTCTTATCCACTATTGGTTATTCCTCCATAAGAGTATTCTGATTCCATTCAGAGTAGCAATGCACTCTATTTCTTTCTTCTTCTTCTTTTTTTTTTTTTTTTTGAGATGGAGTCTCACTCTATCACCAGGCCGGAGTGCAGTGGCACGATCTCAGCCCACTGCAACCTCCGCCTCCCAGGTTCTAGCAATTCTCCTGCCTCAGCCTCCCAAGTAGCTGGGACTACAGACAGGCCTGGCTAATTTGTATATTTTTAGTAGAGATGGGGTTTCACCATGTTGGCCAGGATGGTCTCAATCTCTTGACCTCGTGATCCACCCGCCTCAGTCTCCCAAAGTGCTGGGATTACAGGCATGAGTCACTGTGCCCGGCCCACATGCTATTTCTTAACTTCTCTTTAAAATGTTTGTGGTAGGCAATTTCAAACTACACCCTTGAGTAGCTTTCTGCCCTCTAGTGTGGGCTGGGGGTATGAAGTAACTTATAATGAATAGGACATGACAGGAATGATAAGTCATCTCTTGTGAGATTAGGATATTTTAAAAATATTGCTTTCTGGCCGGGCGCGGCTGCTCACACCTGTAATCCCAGCACTTTGGGAGGCCGAGGCGGGCAGATCACGAGGTCAGGAGCTCAAGACCATCCTGGCTAACACGGTGAAACATTGTCTCTATTAAAAATACAAAAAATTAGCTAGGCATGGTGGTGGACGCCTGTAGTCTCCGCTACTGGGGAGGCTGAGGCAGGAGAATGGCGCGAACCCGGGAAACTGAGCTTGCAATGAGCCGAGATCGCGCCACTGCACTCCAGCCTGGGTGACACTGCGAGACTCATCTTAAAAAAAAAAAAAAAAAAAAAAAAAAAAGTTGCTACCCTGTTGGGTATTTTATCACATTCTTCTTTGGATTGCTCTATCTGGGGAAGTCCTATGGAAAGGACATGTGAGTGAGGTTGGAAGTGGATATTCTCAGACTTGCCAACATCACATGCATAAGCATAGATGTGAGTCCTCCCAGAGTTGAGCCTTGAGATGCTGGCAGCCCCAGCCAACACCTGGATGGCTGCTTTGTAGAAGATCCTGAGCCATACCCACCAGTCAAGCCACTCTCAGATTCCTAACCCACAGAAATTGTGTAATAGTAAATGTTTATTGTTTTAAGCTATTAATTTTGGGGGATAATTTGTTATGCAGCAGTAGATAATGAATACAATGTTCAATCCAGACAACTAGATATTGTTTGAACACATTTAAGAGTAGGCATTAAGTATTGTTCAATATATTAAAGGCAGAAAGAAGAATTGAAAATTGTTTGCTCCCTCAAAGAGAATTCAATCTATTGGGTGTAAATTAGGATTTAGATAAACAGAAAGTAAAAAGAAGAAATTTAAACAAGGGAATACAACACCCTTTTTCACTCTTGTCTTTTTTTAAGACTTTTTTATTCTGATACCTATTAGTTTTATTAATGTGCTTAGCCCAAATAGTGAGTTTTATAGGAAAACCTAAGGGCATTCTCTCTGTGTATCATCAGGTAAGCAGATATCTAAATTCAGCACAATTGTAGTAAATCACTGGGACTACAGTATCTTAATTTTTCCTGCTGGAATCAAGCTTATATTTGACAATGTTGTTTTGTGCCAAACATAAGAGGCTTAGCCAGCAAAAGAAAATCTCTTGAGACAGCAGTGTGTTGCAAGTCTTAACTCCGTATTATGAGGTGTTTCTTGGTTTTCTTTGTTTTATTGTCTATTGTTAAATGTGTTAGATTTGAGATTACACTGTGTCACCAAGAAGCCCCCAGGCTTGGACACAACCTTGCTAACAGGCTGAACTCTGGAGCCTTATTTTTCATGATCTCCTGAGACTCTATGCTCAGACATATGAAAGCTCTTGCATATTTCCAGTGTTCCAAGACCATTCCTAACTTCCAGGCCTTAGAATATTCTATTCCATCTGTCTGAGATGCTCTTCTCCATTTACCTGGATTGTATCTACTCATTCTTTCACATTTAGGTAACACTGCTTCCAGAATGCCATTCACAGGTGAATTCAGAGAACTCAACAGTTCCCTTCCCCCATAGAACCTTTTACCTGATATTAAATTATTTGCTTATATATCAAGACCAGAGGTTGCACATCAGAAAGCCTAAAAGTTATGCAGGCTATATTCAGCTCCCAAATATATTTTTGTAACACAAACAAACAAACAAAATCCCCAAACCAAAACAAAACCAAACACCTGATATTGAATATTTTAAGAGCTTGGACTCACAAATTCTCCTAATCCACCGCTGTTACTTAGTATTCTGTAGGTGGCTGGCATTCCAGTTTGTATTACTTGTCCACCTCTGCTTGATTTATACTTGAAACTTGTGACCTTTTGGAGAAAGAAACATTTTTGGTTTACTTTTATGTTCACAACATCTGTCACCATTCTTGGCATGTTGTATGAACTCAGTAAGTAAATGAATAAATGAATGAATGAGTGAGTGAACAGTTTATTAATGAATAAACATTTATGCTTTAAATTCTGTGTAATTAGAGCAATGTCTTCTTCTACTGTTGATCTCTTCAAACTGTTTGCCAGATTTGTTCTCCATAGGGAGCCATTCATCAACATTCTGATGAATGAATGGATTTTAAGCAAATCCTAGCAAGCCAATCCCACTCAGTACTTTATATATTATTTTGTGTCTCCACTCATATTCTTTTTTTAAAAATTTCTCTTTATTTTGTCCTTGGAAATGAGATGTTTTGCGAGCTATTACTCTTAAATAACTTTATTACATTTTCTCCTCTATTTAGAAAGAGAGAAAAACATGTTATATTCAAAACTGTTATTTACATCAACATTGCCATCAATAACCATTTTTCATTTTTTTTTATTATACTTTACATTCTAGGGTACATGTGCACAACATGCAGGTTTGTTATATATGCCATGTTGGTGTGTTGTACCCATTAACTCGTCATTTACATTAGGTATATCTCCTAATGCTATCCCTCCCCCCTACGCCCTCCCCACAATAGGACCCGGTGTGTGATGTTCCCCTTCCTGTGTCCAAGTAATCTCATTGTTCAATTCCCACTTATGAGTGAGAACATGTGATGGTTGGTTTTCTGTTCTTGCGATAGTTGACTGAGAATAATGGTTTCCAGCTGCATCCATGTCCCTACAAAGGACACGAACTCATTGTTTTTCATGGCTGCATAGTATTCCATGGTGCATATGTGCCACATTTTCTTAATCCAGTCTGTCACTGATGGACATTTGGGTTGATTCCAAGTCTTTGCTATTGTGAATAGTGCTGCAATAAACATACGTGTGCATGTGTCTTTATAGCAGCATGACTTATAATCCTTTGGGTATATCCCCAGTAATGGGATGGCTGGGTCAAATGGTATTTCTAGTTCTAGATCCTTGAGGAATTGCCACACTGTTTTCCACAACGGTTGAACTAGTTTACAGTCCCACCAACAGTATAAAAGTGTTCCTATTTCTCCACATCCTCTCCAGCACCTGTTGTTTCCTGATTTTTTAATGATTGCCATTCTAACTGGTGTGAGATGGTATCTCATTGTGGTTTTGATTTGCATCTCTCTGATGGTGAGTGATGATGAGCATTTTTTCATGTGTCTCTTGGCTGTATGAATGTCTTCTTTTGAGAAGTGTCTGTTCATATCTTTTGCCCAGTTTCTGATGGGGTTGTTTTTTTCTTGTAAATTTGATTGAGTTCTTTGTAGGTTCTGGATATTAGCCCTTTGTCAGATGAGTAGAATGCAAAAATTTTCTCCCATTTTGTAGGTTGCCTGTTCACTCTGATGGTAGTTTCTTTTTCTGTGCAGAAGCTCTTTAGTTTAATTAGATCCCATTTGTCAATTTTGGCGTTTGTTGCCATTGCTTTTGGTGTTTTAGACATGAAGTCCTTGCCCATGGCTATGTCCTGAATGGTATTACCTACGTTTTCTTCTAGGGTTTTTATGGTTTTAGGTCTAACATTTAAGTCTCTAATCCATCTTGAATTAATTTTTGTATAAGGAATAAGGAAAGGATCCAGTTTCAGCTTTCTACTTATGGCTAGCCAATTTTCCCAGCACCATTTATTAAATAGGGAATCCTTTCCCCATTTCTTGTTTTTGTCAGGTTTGTTAAAGATCAGATGGCTGTAGATGTGTGGTATTATTTCTGAGGGCTCTGTTCTGTTCCATTGGTCTATATCTCTGTTTTGGTAACAGGACCATGCTGTTTTGGTTACTGTAGCCTTGTAGTATAGTTTGAAGACAGGTAGCGTGATGCCTCCAGCTTTATTCTTTTGGCTTAGGATTGTCTTCACAATGCAGGGTCTTTTTTGGTTCCATATGAACTTTAAAGCAGTTTTTTCCAATTCTGTGAAGAAACTCATTGGTAGCTTAAAGGGGATGGCATTGAATCTATAAATTACCTTGGGCAGTATGGCCATTTTCACAATATTGATTATTCCTATCCATGAGCATGGTATGTTCTTCCATTTGTTTGTGTCCTCTTTTATTTCACTGAGCAGTGGTTTGTAGTTCTTGAAGAGGTCCTTTACATCCCTTGTAAGTTGGATTCCTAGGTATTTGATTCTCTTTGAAGCTATTGTGAATGGGAGTTTATTCATGATTTGGCTCTCTGTTTGTCTGTTACTGGTGCATAAGAATGCTTGTGATTTTTGCACATTGATTTTGTATCCTGAGATTTTGCTGAAGTTGCTTATCAGTTTAAGGAGATTTTGACCTGAGACAATGGGGTTTTCTAAATACACAATCATGTCATCTGCAAACAGGGACAATTTGATTTCTTCTTTTCCTAACTGAATACCCTTTATTTCTTTCTCTTGCCTGATTGCCCTAGCCAGAACTTCCAACACTGTGTTGAATAGGAGTGGTGAGAGAGGGCATCCCTGTCTTGTGCCAGTTTTTAAGGGAAATGCTTCCAGTTTTTGCCCATTCAGTATGATATTGGCTGTGGATTTGTCATAAATAGCTCTTATTATTTTGAGATATTTAAAACTACCTATTGTATTAAGCAGAGCTATTTTCTGGCAAGAGACAATAACTGGATAAAAAAAAAAAATCATGAGGAATTGGTTGACTCACCCGACCTAAAAAGTAGCTAGTCTTAGTGATGACTCCAGGAAAAGTCAAACCTTCTAATATTTGTTTTCTCATCTCACTGAATATCAGGTTCTTCTTCAGATCAGCATTCTCACAGTATAGGAATCCTGAATACAAGTGCTTTAAGCTCCGTGTTCTTTCCTTTCTGCTTATACTATTCAAAGCTCAAATTCAAAATAATAATTACAAGAAGAAGCATCAAGAAAGGGCTGTCGATTGAGTCCAATGATAAACAATTGCTCTAGGTTGGGCCAATCATGCTGATCAGGAGATTGAAGTGATCTAATTCTTGAGTCTAGAAAGCTTTAGATTGATTGACAAGTTCTGTAGAATCCCATGAATTGAAAAGAAAGATGTATGTGTGGGTATGAACCCTTCTGCACACAAAAAATCAATAAATATCCATTATGACTGCCTCTGTACCAGGAAATGTGGAAGACATAATGTGGTCTATGCCATTGGGAAATTCACAATTGAGTTGTGACGGGTCATATAATTATAAGTAACTTATTATTAATAAAAGTTAAATTGGGCCAGGCACAGTGTCTCATGCCTGTAATCCCAGCACTTTGAGAGGCCAAGAGGGGTGGATCATGAGGTCAGGAGTTTGAGATCAGCCTGACCAACATGGTGAAACCCTGTCTCTACTGAAAATACAAAAATTAGCCAAGGATGATGGTGAGCGCCTGTAATCCCAGCTACTTAGGAGGCTGAGGCAGGAGAATCGCTAGAACCTGGGAGGCAGAGGTTGCAGTGAGCCGAAATCATACCACTGCACTCCAGAGTGAGACTCCATCTCAAAAAAAAAAAATAGTGTTTATTAGAGTCTTAGGCTTTAGGTGAATACAACACATGGTTATTTTCCTGTTCTGTGTATAGCAAATATACAAAAATCTGGGAGGAAAATGGGCTATATGTATATTTGTGTGTGTGTATGTATGTGTATGGTATCTGTATCATCTATATCCATATCTCTGTATCTATCTGTGTATCACATTTTTATCAGTTAATCAAAGTAAGGTCTCTAAGAGTGGAATTGGAGCCTAGAGATTAAAGGTTAGAAATTGGATCACCTTAGACATAACAGAACCCAAACTGGTTATCTCGTATCTGAGGAAGGAAGCCCATAAAATTTCACCTCCAGAAAGTCAAGTATGTCATTTCATTATTAAGGGAAGTATTTTTTAAGAAAGTGTTTTAAGCTTTTATTACAAACAGTTCTCCCTGTAGATTCTCTTAAAGACTTCAATGACACCAGTCTCCTAATTATAGAAAACCCAGCTTTAATGTGTGCTGAGACCAATAAAAAAAGAGCTTATACAATTTCACTTATGAAAGTTTGGCACTCAAAAGTAATCCTGGACTACTCTTCTTCCCTCACACCCTTCATTCAAGACTTCACCAAATCCTGTACATGAGTGATTCCCAAGAATGCAAAGAACAGTTCCCCACAACAAATAATTGTTTACCTCAAAATGTCAATAGTTCAAAGGATGAGACACCCCATTGCAGAATCTACCTCCAAAGAATATGTCCAATATGTCCAGTGCTCTCTAACTCCATTGCTACCTCATCTCTCCCTTGAACCTTGTCAGTCACCTCCTAGTTGGTTTCACTAACTCCTGTCTGGTACCCTGAAACTCATTGTTTATAAAGCAGCCAAAATGAACTTTCCAGACTATAACACTGTAGTTAAAACACTGCTCAAATTTGTCCAGTGGCTTACCAGCACACAAAGGAGGAGGTGGAGAAATAGGCAAATCACACAAAATCACATCAGCTGTGGTAAGGAGTTTGGCTATTACTCTCAGATTCATTCTCTTTCCCTGACTCTTTGTTCTTCCATCACCTTCTTTCTGTTTTAAGAATATTCCAAACTTATTCTTGTTCATGACTTTGGTACCTTTCAATCCTTCTGTCTGAAGTACTCTTTCCCTAGATATCTGCTTCATTAACTTCTTATTGATATTCATTTATCCAAGAGGCTTTCCTTATCTACTTTGAAATAGGCCTCTCTTCACACACTCTCATTGCCAATTCACCATCCATTCATTATATTTCCATGTTTTAAATGTATCTTTCTTGTCATCTTCATAGGCAGTATCATCTAAAATATTATTTCAGATCATGGTAAGATTTATATTTCCATTTCCACACTTTAGAACAAAAAGTCCCTGTGGTGGCAGAATAATGGCCTCCAAAGATGTCCACGACCTGGACCTGTGAACAGATTGGGATGCCTAGTGTTTTAGTTCAGGCTGCAATAACAAATTACCATAGATTGGGTGGCTTATAAACAACAGAAATTTGTTTCTCACAGTTCTGAAGGGTGGAAGTCTGATATCAGGGTATCAGCATGGTCAGGTTCTGCAGATTGCCTACTTCTCATTATGTCTTCACATGGCCGAAAGGGAGAACTATCTGGGGTCATTTCATAAAGGCATGAATTGCTTCTTGAGGTCTCCACCCTCATGACCTAATTACCTCCCAAAGGCTCCACCTCCCAATATCATCATATTGGGGGTAGAGAAGATAGAATTTTAATGTTTGAATTATGGAGGAACACAAACATTCTGTTACCAACCAATGGGTTCACCTTGCCTGCTGCCTAGACAGAACCAATTTATCAAGACAGGGGAATTGCAATAGAGAAAGAGTAATTCATGCAAAACCAACTGTGCAGGAGAATGAAGTTTTATTGTTACTTAAATCAGTCTCCCTGAGCATTCAGGGATCAGAGTTTTTAAGAACAACTTGGTGGGTGGGGGAACCAGTGACCTGACCAATCAGAGATGAAGTCAGAGGGAGTCGAAGTGGTCTTCTAATGCTGAGTCAGTTCCAGGTGACTCATCAGATATTTACAAAAGTACATTTTAAGAAAGACATGGCTTCAAGTTATTTTCTTTTCTTTGATGAGAGACATGATTAAATAAAAATAAATATTCAATTAAAAGTAAAAAGCAAAGATTATGAGGAAGAAAACAAAAAATTGCAAATACAAAAACAAGTGCAAATACTTTGAAATATACAGATAAATGGCATTGATAAAAGCATCTAGTAGCTGATTCTTTGGGAAAAAAATTATACATGGATATTTTAATTTGTAAAATTAAGATAAACAATTTAAAAGTAAGAAAATGAATAAAACCATTGATGGAATTGAGACTTAAATGATGACACAATGAAATTATTTTCATTCTTGAAGTGCTTGTATTTACTTCTTTCATTGCTTTTCATCAGTGTTGGATTTATATCAGTGTCATACCTTGTTTGGGAACATAGAAAAACAAAATTACCAGAGCAGATCTTAACACAAATGTATCCTTGAAAGGTATCATTTAAGCACCTTTCTCCTCTCCAGTGACCTACAGCTCACAATTTAAAATACATTCCTAATCTCAAAGCAAAAAAAAAAAGAAAAAGAAAAAGAAAAGAAAAGAAAAAAATTTACAGTAACAGCACATGGGCATGCTTTCAAACAGAGGGTAAAGCTCCTGTACAGAAAATTCTACAACTAAAGGCAGCTTAAGAAGACCTCCTAAGTCTTGGGCAAATTGTCCTTGGCAGAGTGACAAATCCCAACAGCACATAACTTCTTAGAGTTATCCCTTAATGTTGGAACTATATTATAAACTGAGAAAATAATGACAAGACTGCAAGTCAACATAAACAAGACAAAAAAGAGGATCTAATCCACTAGCAAAAGAATTGTTCTCTGATAATAAGGAATGACTAGAAGCACTGGTTCCCTTATTGGCTCATCTGTCTAAACAGCTGTAAAGCTTATGGTTTTATTTATTCTTTTCAATGCTACTAGCTTTGAAACTCCATTGAGTCAATTAACATACCCATTGTCTTTCTAAATTGTCACATCTTACTCCATGTGGCAGAGTGATCATCACAATGATTTGATTTCAGATTGCTGATGGTGAGTGCTTTTCTAGGCAGAGAGGGCTGAATGCTCTGTGTTTGATTGAATTATATGGCCAACCAAATCATTAGAGTACAGAAGAGAAAGTCCCTAAATTGGTAGAAGATATACCCTAGGAAGATTCCTCATAACTTGTAATTAACTTAATGCCACATATTTAGCACAATTGATGACGCCAAAAGCTGTGTGCTTTGCAGGATATTAACTTGTTAAACAATTGATTCACTTGTGAAAAAGTCAGTACTGGTTTAGTTCTATTTAAAACAGAAACAGATTGTTTCTACTTCTTTCCACCTGTGTGCATTATATTTCATTTATAGATACCAGTGTTTCTCTATATCCCAAGAATCTTTAAATGAGATGCTACTTCAGGGCTGCTATACAAGCAAGTCCTATTTTAGTTCTTGAAGAAGCATGTCCGGAAGTAATAGATGACAGTGGCATGTTTCAATCACATTGTTTAGGAGTTCCACAATTTATTGTTGTTGATATGAGGCTTAATTACACACTAAGAATGCATTGCGAGGACCAAAATTTCACTAATTAAACAATATTAATATATTACATATATATATATAGAGAGAGAGAGAGAGAGAATCTTCAGTGTCTTCAGTGTACAGGAGGACTTTTACTCAGGGTGCTGATAATTTTATGTTTGTTAAAATCCATGGGAAAGAAAGAATACATGAACTTCATTCGCAAATGACTTGGTACTACTTAAGTGTTGAGAACTTGTAGGTCAAAGAGCAAAAAAGAGGTGATGTGTTATAAGTGGGGGAGTAAGTCTTCCTTTGAGGGTAGGGTGTTTAATGAGTATTTCAACACAGCCATGGAAAACACACTTGGACAGGCAGATGGAAATTAAAGGATTGATTACACTCACAGGTCCTACAGACAGGTGGCAGAGCATGTGACACAAGGGGCCATTTGGGAGGAGCTCCAGGGAAGGAGATTCAACCAGGCAGGAGGGGAGTCAAGAAAGAGAGTGGGGACCAGTAAGCAAGTGCCTTTACTGGGGAGTACACAAGTGAAAGGTATAAGGGAGTTTTATGGATGCGATTCAATGTCATTAGGCCACAGTAAGGCTGAGGCAAGAAGAGGAACTTGTGGCTGGGACTAGTCTTATCTCACTAGACCATCTGGTTTTCTGGGCAGGGTGCTCACAGCCTGTTTGTGAGGCTATTGATTGAGGCATCAGGAAAATATAAAGTTGTGAAAATTTATAATACAGATGCTATCTTTGCAAAGCTGAGTCAAAAACCCTAAATATAAATCAAATTTTCTTGAAAGATATTTTATATTCTAAAATTGCTAATTATTTTTATCTACCTCTTTAAGAAAACTAACAGACTTAAGGCTTATTGGATCATTGTTCATGAGCACCAATATCACAAGAATAGACTTTTTTCCCACTTTATTTTGATATTTTCTTCTGTATTTACAGTCGTATGGTCATTTTTCTAAGAATCACAGGGTATAGAGTAGTGTTGAAAGAAAGACATCCTGGATATTTAGAAACTGTATAACCTTATGAAAGGAAAAAATCCTCAACTAGACTTATATATCTTTATTCATCCTCAAGTATCATCAGATCTACTTTAAAGAGGTGTAATGAGGACTCAGTGAGCAAATACTCAAAAAGGGGTTAGCAAAATGGCAGGCACATGAACATAAATATAAAAATATTGAGATTTCAATGTTACTAAAAAAGGACTGCAACCCTAGTCTAAAACCCTTGGGGTCAAATGTTTCAGAAATTAGAATCTTTTTGCAGATTTTTGAAAGATAATAATGAGCATATATTCTGTATTATATAGGACTGATATATTAACAATTCAATAATTTTTAAATATAAAGACAGATTTTTAAAATACTACAGTTGACTTACACCCTTTCAGGTCAGGTTCTGAGACAAAATGAGTTTAGGTCAGGTCAGATTTTTGCATTAACAAGTTACAAAAATGTATTATTGAAAGATTTGGGATTTCAGAATGGAAGTTTATCATATACATCATAGGAGGCAGCAAATTTTATTTTATTTCTTTTTATTTTAATTTTTTTTGAGACGGAGTCTTGCCCTGTCACAGAGGCTGGAGTGCAGTGGCGCGATCTCAGCTCACTGCAGCCTCCGCCTCTCGTGCTCAAAAGATTCTTGTACCTCAGCCTCCTGAGTAGCTGGGATTACAAGCGTGTGCCACCAGCCCAGCTAACTTTTGTATTTTTAGTAGAAACAGGGTTTTGCCATGTTGGTCAGGCTGGTCTTGAATTCTTGATCTCAAGTTATCCACCCGCCTCGGCCTCTCAAAGTGCTGGGATTACAGGGGTGAGTCACTGCACCTGGCCAGAGGCAGCAAATTTTAAACGCCTAGCAAACATCTGGCTATATATTGGGTTGAGTGCATGTTAAAACCTCATTCCTTCTTCATCTTTCCTTCTTCCTCCTCTTAAAATCTGTCCCATTCCTCACTTCCCCAGTGCTGTGGGCTCCAATCTCTGGGAAGCCCTGCAGGGAAGCTCTGTGTTTCAGCATGAGTTCACACAGGTCACTGAACTTCAAAACAGCTGTCACTCTTGGAGTTTCTTGCCATTTCTTGTACAGTGTCATCTTTTAGCCATCATTTCCCACTTCCCCCTTTATATGAATTTTCTACTTCCTTTGACATGTTGCTGTTAACACTGGTGATATTAGCTCCTATCTGGTGATTGTCTTGATGAGCTGAGTTGGATTTATTGGGAATATTTCCCAGCAAAAAGTTTTTTCAAATACTGCCATTCTGTTTATCCCTGTTCTGATTTAATAATGATTGCAGCATCAGGTGAAGGTTTCGGTGCAAATAACACCTACAGCACACACAAATGTGTATGTACAGAAATCTGTACATATACCCAGATGTTTATGATGCCATAATGCATAATACATACACACACGTACATGCATACATACAAACATAATTTTCCCCTTAGGGATATAGACTCATGACAAGACTGAGATGTGTCTTCCTGACCTATATTCACTGGAAAATTATGCATATCTTAAGGGATGGGTCTGTGATTAAGCTACATGGGAGGCAGGAGAAGAGCTACTTCCCGTGCCTTTAAAATCTCCTTCCTTGAAGGGCAACTCATTAAAAACAAAACAAAACAAAACCCCAAAAACACTCAGCAGATATTTAAAACAGTTTAGCCATCACAATAGATTCTATTCTGGGTCACTTTGCACACCCAAATTGTTTTTTTGAGACTATTAACAATATCATGCTGAGCAATTTAATAAACATTCAGTGGTAAAGCCTGTTACTTTTGTTTTACTGGTTTGAAAAATCATCCTCATATATATCTACCCATGGTTATAAGCCTGCTCTCTTAACTAGGTAATCTCAAAGAATAACTTCTGCATGTATGATGGGGATTTTTTATTCTGGGTGACAGAACCTATTTTGCAGTTTCTATTCACACCCAAATTGTTCTTGAGGAACAATTCAGGCATCATTTGTGTGGGCCTCCCACACTCAGAATAGGTTAATAGCCAATGTCACCTTCACTGGGCTATTCTTTGGATAAAGACCATTAAGGGAAATAGCTTTTTCAGTGAGTGGCATATTAAAGTTCTAGCCCAGAGCTCTGTCTGCCTCTGGTTCCAATATTTGTGAGCGTGGCTCAGTGAAGAAGCTACAGTCATACTTTCTCCAGGATGTAAATACAAAGGAATTTAGCCATAAAGCTGGAGCATGAGTAAGATCAGGGCTTAGAGTAAACCAAAAGAGGATGAAAGAGAACTCTCACTTCTCATCGCTCCATCACTTTCTTCTCTAAGTACCTTGAAGCCTCCCAATTTTCTGCGTGTTCTCCCGTCCTCACATCAAGCATCCTTTCGTTCTTTTCATTAGCTCTCCAGTCACCCTTATTCATGAGTTTATTAGATCAGGCCTGGAATCTTGCCTCTGAGCTGATTTCCAGCCCCCATGTACCATTTCTTACTATCTATGCCCATAAAATGTTATTTTACAGTTAAGTGCTAGGCAAAACTTTGTTTCTCCCTAAGGAGTTGTGTGTTTCCTGCATGTGGATTATAAGAATGATAAAACCAATTATCTTTCTCTTTTAATTTTGGCTGCCTGGAAGCTCAAAGCCAAATGTTTGGGTTAATCAAGAGTCTAAAGACTTACTCTAACTACTTTTTTGGTGTTGTCTTTATTTCTCAGTCCAGGTCTAGAGTTCACATAATGCTTTGCTTGCCTTTCTTGGCCTAGATATCTTATTTTAACTCACTTTCTGTGTTCCCATTTCGACTTTGGCTGAATGGAACTGAATTAATCATAATCTTGTGTTCGTATTGTATTTACATTTTATTTTAAAACATTTTTCCTAATTGCAGTTAATCTTGTAATACAATAAATTCTTCGTGGAATGAGGCAGGGTATAAATAAATAGCTAGTAAGGGGTGCCTTTGCAGCAGCAAGAAAAATGAAGATAAGGGCAGGACTAGGAGGAATAAGATCTAATTACTCTGCATGACAAACTGGGATGAAGATAAGGTGACATTTGCTGAGCACAAGGAAAGGAAAGAGATGTGGGGGATGGGTAAGATAGAAAATAAATCACAGTGACCATGGATAAATTATCTGTGTGGGAATTACTCACCGATTTAAGTAATTAGGAACAGTGACATGTTACATTACAAGTTAGGAACAGACACGACAAGTTAGGAACAGTGACATGTTACATTAGAAATGAGGGTTTTCTGCCCTAAAAAGGAATTTCCCTTTGCTACAGCAAATGTTTACTAAATTCTGCTATAATAGCCTGGAATTAATAGCACATGGAAGAAAAGATGACTTCCGCTGCGTAACTTGACAGGCAATTGAGATAGAATGGCAAGACTACGAGAGTTGGGATTGTTAAAAAATAATAAAGCAAATGGTAACAGTGACTCACAAGGAAATAGTGAGTCTTCCAGCATATGAGACAGGGCTTGAGTTACTTCTCTCTTCCTTCTTGCCATTATTTTCTTTTCCTTTGCCCTTTCTTTGCATCCTCCCTCTTTTTCATTCTTATTTTTCTTCCTTCTCTCTTTCCTTCTTCCTTCTTCGCTTCCTTCTCAGAAAGTGTTTGACTGACTTCTATGTGTCAGAGACTCTGTTAGGCATTTAGATCCCTAGGAGTAAAAAAGAAAGGCATGGCTTCTCACATCCTGAAGCTTATATCTTAGTATTACGTTGGCACAAAAGTTATTGCCATTAAAAGAAATGGCAAAAACCACAATTGTTTTTGCACCAACCTAATAGATAACATATAAAAAAATTAAATAAAAAATAATGATTAGAATTTAGAATTCATACTCTAATACAAAATTCAAAGGGAGAGAAAGAGAGAGAGAGGGGATGAGAGTTGTTTTTGTTGGAGAACTTAGTTCTTAAACCATATGACTTGGAAATTGAAGTAAAGGAAGACTCCTCAACAGGTTAGAGGAATTCAGGACATTAAATCTCATTTAAGTATTTCTTCTCATTAATGGTGTTACAATTGGGTGCAGGAAGGAAAGCAATTGAGTTCACTGTTGTACATTTTCTACTTGAGCTTTGGTTCCCTTATATTCCGAATTAGCTACTGAAAAGTTGATGCCTTTATGTAAAAGTAAATCAAGTAGGTTCTCAAAAACTTTTTAAATAGAAATCTGTTTGAATTTTCATCAAGAAAGTAAGAATCTCCAAATCACAGTATCCTTCAACCATGCTTTCATTCAATGTATGAGTCTTGAGTGTTTTAATTTTAATTTTATTATTTTAATTTTTTCTATGCTGTTTTAAGAAAATTTATTTACAGAAAATATTTTAATTGTTCCAAGTTAAGTTTTTGAGCTTCAAAACTAGAAAACATTACATTAACTCTGTCATGAGAAAGATACGTTTTAATGATAATTTCTTATTGTTTTGGTGCATTAGCCTACAAGTAGCATCTGTCAGTCTAGTGACCCTCCTGACCAAGACATTCACTTTTACTATCACCAGAGAGAAAAATAAGGAAAAGGCTAGAATCTAAGGTTTATTTTAGACCATGAATGAAAGCATTACCAGTTATTACTGTTTTAAAAACTGATGAAATAATAATTATAGTAATAGCTTCCACTTTTCTACGTTCAGGTATTTTGCAGACATTTACTTCATTTAATTCTTAAAAAGTCTTACAAAATAAGGATTATTGGCTCTCATTATATCAATTAAAGAAACCGAGTCTTAGAAGAATTAAGTAAAAATTTCACAGCTAAATTGTGTCAATTAGGGAGAGGCCAATTTGTGAATCTATGGCTCCAAAATTTATTCTCTTAACTACTATGCTACAGAATTGCTCTCTAGCCAAGGATAACAACAGACTAACAAACAAATAGGTAAGACTCTCACAGGAGCTCCTGGAAGGTAGGTATTCAGAAAGTACTGAGGAAAGCAATGGGAAAAACTGACTATATCATAGTGATCTAATGGAAAATGGGCTGGGCATGGTGCTCATGCCTGTAATACTAGCACTTTGAGAGGCTAAGACAGGAGGACTGCTTGTGGTCAGGAGTTCAAGATGAGCCTGGGCAATGCCATAAGACCTCATCTCTTAAAAAATAATAATAATAGATAAAAAAAAAATTAGCCAGGTTTGGTGGCTTATGTCTGTAGTCCCAGCTACTTAGGAGGCTGAGGAGGGACATCACTTGAGACCAGGAGTTTGAGCTTGAGCTTGCAGTGAGCTATGATTGAGCCACTGCACTGCAGCCTGGGTGACAGAGCAAGACCTCCGACTCTAAAAACAAACAAACACAAAGAACAGAAAACAAAACGTTAGATGTGTATAAAAGTCTCTGAAGATATACTTGGCGTTTAGTTCAAGTTGTCATAATTTCAATCCTCATGGCACCTCCTTGAAAGTCGTTGTTATCTTGCTTTGCAGATTAGGAAATGAAATTTAGAGAAGTTAAGTGATGTTACACTTACTGGCTGAGTGAATGGTCTTCACAGAGCCTGGGTCTGTATTCTCTTCTTTAAGATGGAGAAGAACTCAAGCCTGCAATCCCAGCACTTTGGGAGGCCGAGACGGGCGGATCACGAGGTCAGGAGATCGAGGCCATCCTGGCTAACCTGGTGAAACCTCGTCTCTACTAAAAAATACAAAAAACTATCCAGGCGAGGTGGCGGGCGCCTGTAGTCCCAGCTACTCGGGAGGCTGAGGCAGGAGAATGGCGTAAACCCGGGAGGCGGAGCTTGCAGTGAGCTGAGATCGTGCCACTACACTCCAGCCGGGGCGGCAGAGCGAGACTCCGTCTCAAAAAAAAAAAAAAAAAAAAAAAAAAAAAAAAAAGGTGGAGAAGAAATAACTCCTTAAAAAGTTATTATACCTAATGTGAGCATTAGAGGTAACTCAGATGAAATGTCTTTAGAGTAACTAGTGAATAGAAGTCGTCCACTAATAATCACAATTTTTATTATTATCATGAGTATCACCTGAAACTATTGCATTTTTCTGTATGTCATGCCATGGCCTTTTATAATGTGGCCCTTGTTTCTTGCCAACAGTGAGTCATCACCCACGGCCAAATAAAACCTCTTTTTAGAGAACAGGAAGCACTGCTACTATATTTGAACAATATTAGAGGACAATCTTTAGATAGATGAGAAAAATGTTAAATAGATTAGGAAATTGAGGGACATCTGATATGTCTGTCTCAGATCCCGACCTGCAGGAAGCCTGCTTGATGACGGCCCCAGTTGCTGTGTTCTAGGATCCATCAAAGTGGTGCTTCCCACAGCCTGCTCCAAGCCTGTGTCTGAGCCAGGCAAACTTGCTGCTGAGAGACACAGGACTCCTCTACCAGCAGCCTTGGCTCCAGGACTCAGCATTGCATCTGGCAAAACTTTCCTAGAACCACAGTGCAGCCTAGGACTTTCCTAGACATTCTTCCTTTCCCTCTTGATTCCACAGGGGTTAAATTAGCATTGAGGTCTGATGATGTATCTAATCTCCCCATCTTCATTTTCCTCTCACAGGGCTTTTCCCTAATTAATCTCTTGGATATATAACCCTCTTCTGGCATCTGCTTCTAACAAAGAAAAACAAACTATTTAGAGATTCTCGAAGATCTTGATCTCCATTTCTTGTTATCAACATTTTTGAAAAATTTTCTTATTTTGGATAGTCTTTTTTTTTTTTTTTTTTAGACAGAGTCTCACTCTGTTGCCCAGGTTGGAATGCAGTGGTGTGATCTTGGCTCACTGCAACCTCTGCCTTCCGGGTTCAAGCAATTCTCGTGCCTCAGCCTCCCAAGTACCTGGGACTACAGGTGCGTGCTACCACGCCTAGCTAATTTTTTTTTTTTTTTTGTATTTTAAGTAGAGATGGGGTTTCACTGTGTTAGCCAGGATGGTCTTGATATCCTGGCCTCGTGATTGTCCTGCCTCAGCCTCCCAAAGTGCTGGGATTACAGGCATGAGCCACTGCACCCGCTGGATTGTCTATTTTTTAACCAAAACGGAAAAAGGCAGGGTTGTAGTAGATGACTCTTTCAATTCTCTTTCAATTGCTTTTATTTTATAATTCTAGAGCTACCAAATACTCTCCGTAGTTTGGATTAACACATTGTTTCTCATATTTCAGTACTAGATCAGAGTGTTGTTAAAGGGTTGCTGCGTGTGTAAATTATTCCTTGATCTAATAAATATTGTTTCATCAAAAAGTAAACACTGCTTTGATTTTTGGCTCATAGATACCAACATTTGTAACGTAAGAACAACAGCAATAAAATTCAAGTCTTTGAAGTTTGACTATTATTAACACTTCTGGTCCAAAGCTACTTATATAATTATACATTAAAGCATGCAACTCTTTCCTAATTGTTTTTTTTCTTCCCATTAAAAGTACTTTAAAGAAGCAAAATTATATGCCTATCAAAAGCTGACTTAAAATTCAACTATTCTATTAGTTTTGAACTAGTGGCAATAGTAACAAAATTTTAAATCCCATCATGATAGAAAATACAATCTCGCTTCTAGGTAGATTGCTTCTTCTGAAGTCAATACTTGATTATTTGAAGGCACAATAGCTGTATTATTCACCTAAATGACAAATAGATCAAATATAGGGTTTTTAGTACAGAAGAGAAAGGTTACAGTATTTGCGCTACAACTACAAGAAGCAATAGCTATTGTTTGTCCTTAATTAAGCGGCACACACTGATAATCCATCTTTATCAGTGGAATGGAACGTGAACCTGGGAAACCACAAGATTTAATCTAAAATGGAGTGTTGAGATTTTCCAAAATCTCTTACACATTATCTCAGTGTAGGACTACTTTTGATAATCTTGTTCTAAGGCTATGATCAATGAGAACTTAAAGAAGGATTTAGTGGCGATGATAGGATTTTCTTCCCTTGAAAGATGCCACACTGGGGAAAAAATGCATTAATGGATACGAATTTTTGAAACTTGTTACTTGATAAAATTTTACAATAGATGTTTAAGAACTTTATTTTCAAAGGGCTTTCAAACACAATTTTCACAGCAATTGTCTTAATATAATGGCATATCCAACCTTAATATGCAAGAACTGAAGAGATAATCATTCCAGATTTAGAGGTGTCCTCAATTGAAATGCAATGAAATTTTGCTTAGAAAGTTTGTCAATAACAGGTTTCCTTAAATCCATCCTAGCTGTGAGATACACATTCAAATTTTATTAAAGTCATTTAAATTTTAAGCATTTTCCTCACATTTGCAGAATTGTACAAATTTGGGTTCCACTCAAATGAAATCAGGAAGAAAGCAGATGCATCATTAGCGCCCATGGAAGTCAGGTCCAGAAATAAAACCATGCCTGCCGTCTTGTTGGTGTTACCTGCCTGGGATCTATTTGTGATCCGGTTAGCTATAACTTTAGTTAGAAAAAAATCAATTGCAAAAATATTAGCCATCCTTTGAGATGAAAGACAAATTATTTCAAAGAATTTGTACTGTTCCTCAGCCCCAAAGTGAGGGCTGAAATATTTAGTACTCTGCACCAACTCGGTCTCATTTGGCAGGCTGCACTTAGATTTTAGCAATTACCGCCAACAATTTAAAATTTGATAAAACCAAATGTGGTTGGCCAAGATTCTGTCATTTTCATTTTTAAACTCATTCATTAGGTACACTAAATCTTCCCCTTCACAGTGGGGAGAGCTGGACTCGCTAAATGGCATTTAGGGAGAAGATTTTAATTTTAAAGAGAATGTTCTTCTCTGCCTATGTATTTCTTCTGCACACCACAGTAACTATATTTCTCTTGTCTCTCTGTCTCTTGCTCTCAAAAAAAATGTGATGTGTGTGTGTGTGTGTGCACATCAACTCATTATTAAACAGATTCTTCATTTGGAAAATCTCTTTCCTTCCTGATATCAGTTGCATTCTAATTATATGATCTCATCAATATATTTTATCAATAAAGCAACATAGATTAGAAATGAAAGACTCCCATGTTCTTATGCATTTGCATTTCCAGTTGGATATTTTGTTTGTTTGTTTGTTTTGGAATTTCTTTTTTTATTATTATACTTTAAGTTCTAGGGTACATGTGCACAACGTGCAGGTTTGTTACATATGTATACATGTGCCATGTTGGTGTGCTGCACCCATTAACTCGTCATTTACATTAGGTATATCTCCTAATGCTATCCCTCCCCCCTACGCCCTCCCCACAATAGGACCCAGTGTGTGATGTTCCCCTTCCTGTGTCCAAGTGATCTCATTGTTCAATTCCCACCTATGAGTGAGAACATGCGGTATTTGGTTTTCTGTTTTTGCGATAGTTTGCTGAGAATGATGGTTTCCAGCTGCATCCAAGTCCCTACAAAGGACTCAAACTCATCCTTTTTCATGACTGCATAGTATTCCATGGTGCATACGTGCCACATTTTCTTAATCCAGTCTGTCACTGATGGACATTTGGGTTGATTCCAAGTCTTTGCTATTGTGAATAGTGCTGCAATAAACATACGTGTGCATGTGTCTTTATAGCAGCATGACTTATAATCCTTTGGGTATATCCCCAGTAATGGGATGGCTGGGTCAAATGGTATTTCTGGTTCTAGATCCTTGAGGAATTGCCACACTGTTTTCCACAATGGTTGAACTAGTTTACAGTCCCACCAACAGTATAAAAGTGTTCCTATTTCTCCACATCCTCTCCAGCACCTGTTGTTTCCTGATTTTTTAATGATTGCCATTCTAACTGGTGAGAGATGGTATTGCATTGTGGTTTTGATTTGCATTTCTCTGATGGCGAGTGATGATGAGTATTTCTACATGTGTCTGTTGGCTGTATGAATGTCTTCTTTTGAGAAGTGTCTGTTCATATCCTTTGCCCACTTTTTGATGGGGTTGTTTGTTTTTTTCTTGTAAATTTGATTGGATTCTTTATAGGTTCTGGATAGACCAATGGAACAGAACAGAGCCCTCAGAAATAATACCACACATCTACAGCCATCTGATCTTTGACAAACCTGACAAAAACAAGAAATGGGGAAAGGATGCCTTATTTAATAAATGGTGCTGGGAAACTTGGCTAGCCGTAACTAGAAAGCTGAAACTGGATCCTTTCCTTACTCCTTATACAAAAATTAATTCAAGATGGATTAGAGACTTAAATGTTAGACCTAAAACCATAAAAACCCTAGAAGAAAACCAGTTGGATACTTTTAAGAGTTAGTGGTCATTTATTCATTGAAAAACAATTATTTTCTTTTTGAAGAGAGTCTGCCAATCGTCCCGATAGCCTTAACGTTGGTTACTATCAGGTTTCAAAGTATTATGTCCTCCCCAAACCTTTACAACCTCCGATCCCCTGTAGCTTCCAATTTTAGTATATGTGCTGCTGAAGCGAGCACTCCCCTGTAGCTTCAAACATTTCTTCACTATTTATCGTATGCGTGCCACATCTTCTTATTTGCTTGCTTGTGTTCTGATCGTCTTCCACTACGGTCACATTTTCTGGACAAAGTCTTCTTTCATGCCCCCGAGCTTTCTTCCAGTCAATTATTTTTGTTGAAAACCTGGACTTTCTCTGCCCTCCAATCCAGCTAACATTTTTCTGATTTTATGGCTAGAAAAACGCTAAGCCATTCATTACTCTAAAATATAAGCATACTTCCCTCTTTTTTGTATCTTTAAAAAAAAAAACATTTAAGTTCAGGGTAAACGTGCAGCTTTGTGATGTAGGTAAACTCATGTTACGGGGGCTTGTTGTACAGATTATTTCATCACCCAGGTATTAAGCCTAGTACCTATTAGTTATTTTTCCTGATCCTCTCTCTCCTTCCACCCTCCACTCTCAGGTAGGCCCCAGTGTCTGTTGTTCCCCTCTATGTGTCCATGTGTTCTCATCATTTACCTGCCATTTATAAGCGAGAACATGAGGGATTTAGTTTTCTGTTCCTGCATTAATTTGCTAAGGATAATGGCCTCCAGCTCTATCTATGTTTCAGCAAAGGATATGATTGTACTGATTTTTATGTTTGCATAGTATTCCATGGTGTATATGAACCACATTTTCTTTAAACGGTCTACCATTGATGGACATTTAGGTTGATTTCATGTCTTTGCTATTATGAATAACATATGCTGCAATAAACACGTGTGTGTGTGTGTGTCTTTATGATAGAGTGATTTATATTCCTTTGGGTACATACACAGTAATGGGATTTCTGGGTAGAATGGTAGTTCTGTTTTTCAGTCTTTGAGGAAATGCCACACTGCTTTCCATAATGGTTGAGCTATTTACACTCCCACTAATAGTTTATAACCATTGCTTTTTCTCCACAACCTTACTAGCACCTGTTATTTTGACTGTTTAATAATAACCATTCTGACTGGTGTTAGATAGTATTGCACTGCGGTTTTGATTTGCATTTTTCTAATGATCAGTGGCACTGAGTTTTTTCATATGCTTGTTGGCTACAAGTATGTCTTCTTTTGAAAAGTGTCTGTTCATGTCCTTTGCCCACTTTTTTAATGGGGTTGTTTGTTTTTTCCTCAGAATTTGTTTAAGTTCCTTATAGATGCTAGATAGTAGACAGTTGTCAGATGCATAGTTTGCAAAAATTTTCTCCTATTGTGTATGTTGTCTGTCTACTTCGATGATAGTTTCTTTTGCTGTGCAGAGACTCTTTAGTTTATTTAGATCCCATTTGTCAATTTTTGCTTTTGTCTTAATTGCTTTTGGCATCTTAGTTGTGAAGTCTTTGCCCATGCCTGTGTCCAGAATGGTATTGCCTAGGTTGTCTTCCTGGGTTTTTATAGTTTTGGGTTGTACAGTTAAGTTTTTAATTCATCTTGAGTTGATTTTTGTTTTTTGTTTGTTTGTTTGTTTGTTTTTGTTCCTTTTGAGATGAAGTTTTGCTCTTGTTGCTCAGATTGGAGAGCAATGGCATGATCTCGGCTCACTGCAACCCCCACTTCCTGGGTTCAAGTGATTCTCCTGCCTCAGCCTCCCGAGTATCTGGGATTACAGGTGTATGCCACGATGTCCAGCTAATTTTTTGTATTTTTAGTAGAGACTGGGTTTTACCATTTTGGTCAGTCTGGTCTCGAACTCCTGACCTTAGGTGATCCACCCACCTCAGCCTCTCAAAGTGCTGGGATTACAGGAGTGAAGCACTGCACCCAGCCTTGAGTTGATTTTTTTTTTTTTTTTTGAGATGGAGTCTTGTTCTGTCACCAGGCTGGAGTGCAGTGGCGTGATCTCAGCTCACTGCAACCTCCGCCTCCCAGGTTCAAGCAATTCTTCTGCCTCAGCTTCCAAAGTAGCTGGGATTACAGGTGCGAGCTGCCACACCCAGCTAATTTTTGTATTTTTAGTAGAGATGGGGTTTCACCATATTGGTCAGGCTGGTCTTGAACTCGTGACCTTGTGATCCACTTGCCTCTGCCTCCAAAAGTGCTGGGATTACAGGTGTGAGCCACCACGCCCACCCCCTTGAGTTGATTTTTTTATATGCTTAAGGAAGGGGTCCAGTTTTAATCTTCTGCATATGGCTAGCCAGTTATCCTAGAACCATTTATTTACTGGGGAGTCCTTTCCTCGTTGGTTGTTTTTGTCAAGTTTATAAAACATTAGATTGTTGAAGGTGTGTGGGCTTATTTCTGGGCTCTCTATTTTGTTCCATTTGTCTATGTGTCTGTTTCTCTATCCGTAGGAAGCTGTTTTAGTTACTGTAGCCCTGTAGTATAGTTTGAAGTTGGGTAGCATGATGGCTTCAGCTATGTTCTTTTTGCTTAGGATTGCCTTGGCTATTTGGGCTATTTTTTGGTTTTATGTGAATTTTAAAATAGGTTTTGTTTTTTAAGCTTTGTAAAGAACATCATTGGTCATTTGATAGGAATAGCACTGAATCTGAAAATTGCTTTGGGCAGTATGGACATTTTAATGAATTGATTCATCCTATTCACAAACATGGGATATTTTTTCATTTGTTTTTGTCATCTCTGACTTCTTTGAGGAGTGTTTTGTAATTCTCATTGTAGAGATTATTCTCCTCCCTAGTTAGCTGTACTCCAAAGGGTGTATGTGTATATATAATATATAATATATATAATATATATAATATATATAAAATATATATATTTCGTGGCAGTTATTAATGGGATTGCATTCCTGATTTACCTGTTAGCTTGACTATTGTTGTATTGGAATGCCAGTGATTTTTGCACATGGATTTTGTATCCTGAGACTTTGCTGAAGTTATTTATCAGTTTAAGGAGTTTTAGGTCGAGACTATGGGATTTTTCTAGACATAGGATTATGTTTTCTGCAAACAGGGATAGTTTGACTTCCTCACTTTCTATTTGAAAGCATTTTCTTTCTTTCTCTTGCATGATTGCTCTGGCCAGGTCTTCCAATACTATGATGAATAAGAGTGATAAGAGAGGGCATCCTTGTCTTGTGACAGTTTTCGAGGGGAATGCTTCCAGCTTTTGCTTATTCAGTATGATGTTGGCTATGGACTTGTCATAGACGGCTTTTATTATTTTTAGGTATGTTCCTTCAATGCCTCGTTTATTGAAATTTTTAAACATGAAGGGGTATTAAGTTTTTACTGAAAGCGTTTTCTGCATCCATTGAGATAATCATGTGGTTTATAGTTGTATCAGTGTATTTCAAACTCCTTTATGCTCCTTCATGTGCTACTCATTCCTCAAGAAAGCAGAAAACTAGTCTTGAATCGTAGTTGCTAGTAGTAGTAGCAGTAGTAGTAGTATTTGCACATTTGAAGAATATTGAAAAATAAACATTAAATGTTTGGAATTTGCCGAACAGTCTATAGATATATTGCATATAATGAAAGCAGCAACATCACCTTTTTAACAAGCCAGTAACTATCTGGGATTCCTTTTAGACTAGAGATTACAAATTGGACATTGCTTGGCTGAACTCTATATACAGTTGCATTTTCTTTAGTCACAATATTTTAAAAAGCTAAATAAGCAGAAGAGTTTACGAAAACATAAGTACCATTTTTGGTGAAAAAAATGGTAGACATACAGCAACAAAGAGCGTATATTTCCGTATGGCTTCAATGGACAAATAGCTGTCCCTTTAAGAGTTACCTGTCCCTCTTGCTACATTCTATATCATTCTTTATTATTTTATAACTCCTCCACTTCATTCATTCATATTTTCTGTGTAGCCCCAGTGAGCATTTAAATTTTTGAAGTCTGTATCAATCTCTTTATGTTTTTCTTTACATCTACTAGACCAGCAGGTTCTGGCAATTTTTATCCTCTGAATTAGGGTTTTCAACCTTTTTTTTAAAGGACCAGATAGAAAATGTTTTAAGCTTTGCAGATGATACGGGTCTCTGTTACAATTTCTCAACTCTGCTGTTAAGAAAACCAAAAGCAGGCCGGGCGCGGTGGCTCAAGCCTGTAATCCCAGCACTTTGGGAGGCCGAGACGGGCGGATCACGAGGTCAGGAGATCGAGACCATCCTGGCTAACACGGTGAAACCCCGTCTCTACTAAAAAATACAAAAAACTAGCCAGGCGAGGTGGCGGGCGCCTGTAGTCCCAGCTACTCGGGAGGCTGAGGCAGGAGAATGGTCTAAACCCGGGAGGCGGAGCTTGCAGTTAGCTGAGATCCGGCCACTGCACCCCAGCCTGGGCGACAGAGCAAGACTCTGTCTCAAAAAAAAAAAAAAAAAAAAAAGGAAAACCAAAAGCAGCTACAGACAATACGTAGACCATTGAGAATAACCGTATTCTATAAGATGTTATTAAAAAAAATAGGCAGTAAGCTGGATTTGCTTGACAAGTTGTAGTTGCTGAGTCCTACTCTAGATGATCACATGCCAGAGCCTTTTGTCCAGAACATTATATCTATGAACTGTTCCACGTAAAAAAGGATCCCTTGAGCAATAAGTTTAGAGAATAAAATATACACATATCGGGGATTTCAATTATGCAAAAAACTATGACATTGAGAGGACTTTACTTACTTATTTCATTCTTAATCATGTTGGACTATGCAATCTTTATTTTAAATTTTATAACTCTTCATATGTGGAAGGCATTGAACCATGCTTTCTAGTGGAAGTCTTGACTCTGTCACTGCCTCTCTATCTCACTGCCACTGGGTCTGGTTCAGTTCCCTGGTTTTCCTTTTCTTTATATTTCGTCTTGTTTTGTTGTTCTGTTTTATTTATCTTAAAAAATAATGCCTGCATATGAGAAAAAAATTGAAAAGTAACAAAAGGTATCTAATAAAAAGTAGTTCACTTCCATCTTAGAGCCCCAATTCCTACTGCAGAGTCAAATGGTATTGGTTTTGTGTGTATCTACTATATTCTTATACACATGAAAGCAAAATATGAATTTTTTTGTGTGTGTGTGCATTCTTTTGATCTCTCTTTCACATGAGTTTGGGGATACTATGAAAATATATAAATGGGTACCTTTCAGTGTTCTGTTGGTTGAAGACAGATCCAGAACACTTACGTAGAGAAAAATGTATAACCTTCCAATTAGAATCTGATTATTTCCTTTCTGCAGACGCATTTCCTACTACTCCCCCTTTAACAGCACTTAGAGTTTATGGAGCTCGGTTTTCGTCTCTGTAAAATGGAAGGAGGAGACGAAATAATAACACTATTATTATAGATACTTTATGGGTATTAATGCTGTCATGTCTATAAAATATTAAGTACATAATAAGTATTCAGTAGATGGTGGCTACGGGATAGTGATGATAGGAGTGGCGTTACATGTAATGTGTGGGAGCCATTGTACAGTTGAGGTATTGCCAGCAAGTGTCTGATATTTCATGGCATTCTGGAGTTTAAAAACTATTTGAAGTGTGTAATCTCATTTAATCCTTATTCACCAACTATTTATATATCTATTCTTCCAATCATGGAGACAGAAACATAGTAAGAATTCAAATGTTAGACAATATTAACAAGGAACAATTTCAAGGAACTTATATTCTAGGATGGGAAATAGATGGTAAATAAACCAATGTATCAATTTAATAATTGTCTCTTATGGTGAGGACTCTGCAGGCAATAAAGAAGAATAAATAGTATGAGTTAAAGGGTGGTTTGCTACTATAGATAGCTAGGCTGGAGCTGTACTTTATGCGGGCACCAATCTCATAAAATATAGCATGTCATTGGTGGCTCTGGGGTTGGGAGACCAAAGTGGACATGTTGAATCTTAAGGGCTCCAGGAATATTCCTGGAACCTATTTTAACCTATACTCAGAAAATAAAAGTAATTTAAATTCTTATAGAATTTATTTATTTCCTGTAGGACTTGAGGAACTTAGTAAAACAAGACAGTCTCTTGCCATGGACTGTTGGTGGAAGGATGAAAATTTGTAATAGAACAAATCAACAACAAAAGAAACTCCAACCAACTTTTTGATTAAGTGCAATAGTGCAAAAGTACAAATGGCAAAAACAATTTATCCAAAGGTGCTGCTGCTTCTCTTCAATGCTTTTTTTGCTTTTTTTTTTTTTTTTTTTAACAATGTCTGGCTCTGTTGCTCAGTCTGGAGTGCAGCAGTGCAGTGGCATGATCTTGGCTAACTGCAACCTCTGTGCCTCCCAGGCTCAAGTGATACTCCTACCTCAACCTCCCGAGTAGCTGGAACTACAGGTGCATGCCACCATACCCGGCTAAGTTTTATACTTTTTTTGGTAGACACTAGATACAGGATTTTGCCGTGTTGACCAGGCTGGTCTCGAGCTCCTGGGTTTAAGTGATCCTCCAGTCTCAGCTTCCCAAAGTGCTGGAATTGCAGCTGTGATCCACTGTGTCTAGCTTCTTCAATACTTCTTAACAGACATTTAGGTGACAGAATGAGAGAAAGTGCAATATCCTGCTCAGGAAAAGTTGGGTCATTCCACTTTTGCTGAGATGTAATATATATTTTGGGAAGAAATAGGTAGTCAAATGATTATTAGAACATATTAAGTAGAAGTTTAGAATTGTGTAGTAAATTTTGGCCATTTTTTTCTGTAGACAAAAGGAAGTCATTGAATCATTTTCTAATTACCCAGAGCATTTACTAAAAAGAGAAATACTGTGTAGCTCTTACAAGCATTACCTATATTATAGG
Source organism: Macaca nemestrina (assembly GCF_043159975.1). Lineage (NCBI taxonomy): Eukaryota > Metazoa > Chordata > Mammalia > Primates > Cercopithecidae > Macaca > Macaca nemestrina. The sequence goes on from NC_092142.1 coordinate 59,410,951, forward strand.
CACTTTCTATCCATTTCTCTATTAACCCACATAGCAACCATAGAAAGTAAACATTAATATCTCTGCTTTACAAGTGAAGAAACACCACTAAGTCTTTGAGATAAACAGGAAACAATGTACTGTGACCTGCATTTCAGTACTGATGTGCAGACGTATATATTGTCTACCACATCTCAGTTCCTTAAATACATAGATTATCACCATATACCGATTGCCATCAATATGGTTTCCCATCAAAGCAGCACCATGAATGGTGGTTATGTTCTTTGTCAATGTTACTCTATTTTATTTATAGCTGAATGGTATAGAATACCTTTTAAACATATGTTGACTTCATTATGTATCTATATCTATATATATCTGTATATATCTGTGTGTGTGTGTATATATATATCTGTGTGTGTATATATATATATACACACATACACACACACACAGATATATATCTCAAAATTCTGAGGTTCTTCTAGCCCATCTGAAATCTGGAGTCCAATCATGTACACAGTGACCACAGCAAGGGGCTGCAGGAATGTCCATGTTGGGAGAGAGCTTTGCTGACATGGATAGGCAAGATACGGTGGAGAGGTTTGCATCAGCAGCCCTGGTGGTGGACGTGAGTAAGGATTACAGGCACAGGTTGTGAGCATGCAGAGTCTTCAGTGACAAAAACTTTTTTAGCCGTGGGTAGAATTATCTGTGAGCAGGACCAGCAGTTGGTCATATAATCTTCAACAGAATTAAAGGTATTTAAAAGTCAGAAACACGTGTGTGTGTGTGTGTGTGTGCGCGCGCGTGCGCGCAGGTGCACATGCATGTGTGTGTGTGAAATATTCTTAATTTGAGTGAAAAACACCACTACCCTTTTCCTGTGTGTTTTTGGTATTTTTTAGTCTTAAATGTTGTGCCACTGTCCACTGCTGGGAAACTCCTATTAACCTTTCAAACTCAGCTTAGTCATAAACTCTTCCAAGCAGTCTTCCTTGATGCCACTCACAATCCTTTCCTCTTCACTTTGCACATTCTTCTATGTGTGTGCTTTCTACACCACACTAAGTGTTGTTTATCTGACTGTATCTTTTAAATCTAAAGCTGCTGAGGGCAGGGGCAGTGGCTTATTCATCCTCTGTTCCACTTATCAATCTCTGTAGGTACAGCAAAAATACTCTGGCTTGAATTGAATTAAACAAATGGTAAATTAATAGGTGCAGTTTCACCGTAGGAAGGCACAAGTGGGGTTAATTAGTAAAAGATTCTAGAGAAACAGTGGATGAAACGTCGACTGCAGTTTTCCCTCTCAGATCCAGTTCTTTGCCCTCCCTCCCATTTCCTGATTTGTGATGAAAGATGTAAAGCTGTTGGGCTTTTATGAATCTTGCCACTAGCCTACAAAACCTTTCAAATATGATTCAATTTCATGCAGACAGAGACTCAGAGCAACTTGGCAGTTAACAGCTAATGGCTTTTAAGGGTTTAAGTCAGCCCTAAACATTACTCCAATGAGTTTTTGTGGTTTAATTACCTTAAAGCATTAAGTAGTCAAGGAGTCCATCAATACACATGCATTTAGAGATATCAAATGTGCGCTGTTCACAAATACAGCCTTGAAGGTGTCTAATACAGCATCTTATTTTGCCAAAAAAGCATGTAAAAATAGTTTAAGCCTACCTATTTGAGGCTAATGATGTGTGCCATCATTAAGCTGGAAGAAATGTGAACTCAAAAATTATTCTTTAAACAGCAAGGAAGAACTTTACAAAGCAAGGGACAGAGCAATTTCTACCTTACCCCGTTCTCCCCCATACCATGGTAATTTTAAGCGGTGCACCTAGTGGTTAAGATGCCCGACTCTGGATTTCAACAGCTCTGGGTTCATATCCCACTTCTGCAATTTGTAGGAAAGTAAAAAAGTAACAAGACAATACGTTTGTGGAGAATAATGATAATAATTATTCAGCTGGGTTTTTGTGAATATTTTATGAAATTATGCATGTAAAGATGTTAATAATAATAGATAATATGGGCTAGGCAGTCTTTGATTTTAAAAGCCTATTCTTGAGGACGTGGAGGAAAGGAAAAAAATGAGCTTGAAGTGTCAGTATCCAATTTTAAGGCTGTAAAAATGAGCTTAATATCTCCATTGTGATTTTCCTTATTCAGACTGTAATTAAAGAAACCAACGATTGTCACTTATTTTATGCACTGTTTCAGATGTTTTCTTCTCCCAAACTCATTTCCATCCTTGGACTCACAATAACTTCATTACTCTTTTCAAGTCAAATCACATCCCAATCTCAACCATTCAAATTGGCCTAAGATCCCACACTAACAAAATGTTAATATTTATGAGTAATGCATTTTGGGTTCAGAGGTAGGAAGAGAAATCTTCAGGGAGGCAGAAATGAGTTATTGGCCTGCTATAGAATGTGTCATTTGGAGAGAGCTGCACTGTAGAGAGAGATGATTCAAATGCCTGATTTCAAAGGGCAATGCAATCTAGTTTACTAATCCCTTGTTATACTAAGGTGAGGCTTTTATGAACACTGCTCATTAGCATCTCGATAGCATTGAAGATCCAGATAAGATAATGAGTGCCAATTTTATTCTTAATACTAAGCAATTCCAAAAATTTTCATTCATTTCATAATCCATCATTCAAAAATTAAGAATGGCAACAGGTAAAGGCAGATCATTTGAACCATATACATTTGAACCATATAGACATGGGTATTATATGTTACTTACTGTTATTTATTTATTTATTTATTTATTTATTGAGACAGAGTTTCGCTCTTGTTGCCCAGGTTGGAGTGCAAGGGCGTTATCTTGGCTCACTGCAAACTCCGCCTCCTGGGTTCAAGCGATTCTCCTGTCTCATCCTCTTGAGTAGCTGGGACTACAGGCGCCTGCCACCACGCCCAGCTAATTTTTGGTATTTTTAGTAGAGATGGGGTTTCACCATGCTGGCCGAGCTGGTCTCAAACTCCTGACCTCAGGTGATCCGCCCAGAGGTGATCCGTCCGTCTCGGCCTCTCAAAGTGCTGGGGTTATAGCCACGAGCCATCGCGCCCAGACTGTTTATTTATTTTTAATTTGCAGATTTCTAAGTAATGTAAGTGAACACCACCGTGGCCTCTGAAGTCATTTTTCTCCCTGAGCCACCTCTTCACCTAGGCGGCCATTGCTCTCCTTTCTTCCTTCCTTACATGCTATTTTGCCCCCACTCCATGCAAGCTTACCTCTCTCCCATAGTAAAACTCAGTGTTGAGGCTCAAATTGAAATCGGATGGTCAAGTTTCATCTAATGCATATAAAAATGTTTTCGCCCATTATCTGGTTAGAGGAAAAGGTAAATTTTTGTTGTGTTGCTTTTTGCCTTAGAGGGATAACAAGAAAGTTGGATTGGCTGGTAAAAAGCCTTAACATCTGTTAGTTGAAGCTGGGCAAGCCAATTCCCCCAAAATTGGCACATAATCCTCCTGAGTGAGCAAAGCTGCCATGTGAGCTCAGAGGTTTCAATTAGAGTATAAAGGGAGCTGAATTTATATTCTGTGATGGGAAAGGGTGACTTAACAAAGGAAAGAAAGAATATGTCATCGACTTTTCTTCTTTTATTTTGATGGAGTAAATCTACCATTTTTTACAATGAGACATATGAAATTTACTCTCTTGATTATTTTGACATATATAATACAATGTTATAGACTATAGTCACCCTGCTGTGTCATAGATCTCAAAACCTATTTTTCCTGTCTATCTTAAATGTTGTACCCTGGCTGGGCACGATGGCTCACACCTGTAATCCCAGCACTTTGGGAGGTCACCAAAGTTGGAAGCATCACACTCCTTGATTACAAAACATAGAGCACTTACAATCAAACAGCATGGTACTGGCATTAAAACGGACATGTCAACCAAGGGTATAGGTTAATAAAAAACCCAGAAATAAATCCACGCATTCATGATCAACTGATTTTTGACAGAGGTGGCATGAACACACAATGGGGAAGACATTCTCTACATGAAATGGTATTGGAAAAACTGAGTATTTACACGCAGAAGAATGAAATTAGACACTCATCGTATACTATATAAAAATCCCAAAGTGAATAAAGATTTAAATATGATAAATGAAACTGGAAAATTGCCGGAAAAATACATATGGGGAAAGTGTCATGTCAAAAGCTCCAGCATAGTATGTGGAGACAACGTACAGATCGGGAGGGAATATTTCCAAATTATCCATCTGATAAGTGATTAATATCCAAAAGAAATAAGGCTTTCCTTCTTTATTTCAAGCATAGTTAGGTTGAATAAGGCGTTCTTTCCATCAACCACTGCACTGATACAAGAAAAAGAATAAACAGAAATAAGTTCAGCTCTCAATATCTGAACATATATATATAGATGATCCTGTACGTGGAGTGAGAGTGGAAGCTACATGTGAGAAATACAAGATTGGTGTGAGAACCAGTGAAGTCAATCACATAAAAAACATGTGTAAGTTATATTGCACAATATAAATCTAAGGTGCTGTTAGATTAACAGAATAATGATTAACTGTGACTTGCCAATTTATTAGCTTTTAATTGCCCTAATCATAATGAACATAGAAAGTACTTGGATAATTATAACCCTGTCTATATTGCGGTATAGTTGGATAAGCATAGGGTTGGAGACAGGCAAGCCTGAGTTAACACTGCAGTCTTATTCTCATAGCTCTGTGACATTGGACAATGTACTTTACCTCTATGCAATGTGAATAATAATTTCCATTTCCAGAGCTGTTTTAAGGGTGAGTGATAATGTATCTAAAGCAGCTAGCTTAGTGCCTGACACATAGATACTCAATACTCAGTGGCAGCAGTGGCAGTAGCAACTGTTGTTATTACAGTCCTTACTCCAAGAAATTTCCTTCATAAAAAAAGAGAATGAACTCCTTTGGAAATAAAACAGAGTCAAGTGTACTTTCTAAAGGGGCCTGAGGCAGGAGTGACAATGATGTGAGCACAGCAGAAAGACTGAGGTCTAGATTATGCTGGTTCAGTGAGGCCTGGCAGATGCTATGGATAAGGCGTGGAGACAGACACTTCTTCAGGATTATTTTGGCTCTCTGCCTTATACGACACCCAGAAAAGACTTTCACTCGGCGGCTTTTTTTTTTTTTTTTTTTTTCCTGCAAGCACTGTATTGAACTCACTTAAAAGCTGATATTCTCTGCCCGCATCACCGGTTACTACCAGAAGAGAAACAGGAATCAAATTTTCCTCTTGGCTGTATCACAGAAGGAAGCCACTGAATATTTACTTATGTCTCTGGCTTAGATTCATCATTGGCGTGGCTCTAAGTTTTTAGATAAGCTACTAAACTGCTCTAAGTGTCAGATTAGTAATGAGGGAACTGCCTCATTATTAAAATGGTCCTAGTGATGGAATCTTATATACAAGGTCACTCAGTACAATTCAACTCCATCCTCCTGAGAGGTGAAGCCAGCTGGACTTCCTGGGTCCAGTGGAGACTTGGAGAACTTTTCCGTGTCTAGCTAAAGGATTGTAAATGTACCAATCAGCACTCAGTAAAAACGCACCAATCGGCGCTCTGTGTCTAGGTAAAGGATTGTAAATGCACCAATCAGCAATCTGTAAAATGGACCAATCAGCACACTGTAAAATGGACCAATCAGTGCTCTGTAAAATGGACCAATCAACAGGACATGGGCGGGGACAAATGAGGGAATAAACGCTGCCCACCTCCTAGTCAGCAGCGGCAATCCCCTGGGTCCCGTTCCATGCTGTGGAAGCTTTGTTCTTTCCATCTTCACAGTAAGTGTTTCTGCTGCTCACTGTTTGGGTCCGTGCCACCTTTAAGAGCTGTAACACTCACTGTGAAGGTCGACTGCTTCATTCTTGAAGTCAGCAAAACCAAGAACCCACTGGAAGGAACCAACTCCAGACACACTCGCATCAAATGCCTGAAACAGTCATGGCAAGTTAAAAGTTTAGGCTTCTGCTTTAATCCCTGCGTGGAAGAGCTCATCCATGATCAGGTGGAACTGAGGTAGTGTCCTTAGTGTTATCATGATACTTTCATTTTCATGATGTACTGTGTCATCGTCCCCAAGTAATACCGTATTCTCTCCCCCTCCTTACTACTAAAAAGTAGGCTGGTGCCTTTAATCCAGTTATTCAGCCATTGTTAACAACTAGACCTTTACACTCATTCATACAAGATTAAATGGTTTTATACAAAACAAAATTACACGTCTTCTTCATCATCATCATCGTTTGTTAAATGTGTTCCGTGTGGACATCATTAAACTCTGTTACATACATTATCTCATTTAATCCCTAAAATAATTTCATAAGGTGTCTTAATTCATTCAGGCTGCCATAACATAATATCATTTACTGGGTGGCTTGTAAATGACAGACACTTATTGCTCACAATTCTGGAGAATGGGAAGCTCAATATCAAGGTGCTGACAGATTCGGTTTCTGGTGAGGGCTTGCTTGCTCCCTGGTTCATAGCTAGCACCTTCTAGATGTGTCCTGAAAAGGTGGAATAAGGTGGAGGGGGCTGGCTCGCTCTCTGGAGTCTCTCTCTCTCTCTTTTTTTTTTTTTTCCTAAACAGAGTCTCGCTATATTGCCCAGGCGGGTCTCGAACTCCTGGGCTCAAGCCATCCTCCCACTCTGCCTCCCTAAGAGCTGAGATTACAGGTATGAGCCACTGTGCCTGACTGGAGTCTTTTTTTTTTTTTTTCTTTTTTAGACAGAGTCTCGTTCTTTCACCAGGCTGGAGTGTAGTGGCATGATCTCAGCTCACTGCAACCTTTACCTCCCAGGTTCAAGCGATTCTCGTGCCTCAGCCTCCTAAGTAGCTGGGATTACAGGCATGCACCACCACACCCGGCTAATTTGTGTATTTTTAGTAGAGACGGGGTTTCACCATGTTGGCCAGGATGGTCTCGATCTCCTGACCTCGTGATCTGTCCACTTAGGCCTCTCAAAGTGCTGGGATTATAGGCTGGAGTGCAGTGGCATGATCTCGGCTCAGTGCAACCTCTGCCTCCCAGGTTCAAGCGATTCTCATGCCTCAGCCTCCTGAGTGGCTGGGATTACAGGCATGCACCACCACACCCAACTAATTTGTGTATTTTTAGTGGAGACAGGTTTTCACCGTGTTGGCCAGGATGGTCTGGATCTCCTGACCTTGTGATCTGCCCGCCTCGGTCTCCCAAGGTGCTGGGATTACAGGCGAGAGCCACTGTGCCCAGCCTGGAATCTCTTTTATAAGTAGACATATTCAACTCATGAGGGCAGAGCCCTCAAGATCTAATTTCCTCCTTAAGGCTCTACTTTCTAAGACTATCACGTTGGGGATTTGGTTTCAGCATATGAACTTTGAGGAAAGGGCATGAAATAAGTGTTATTATTGTCCCTATTTGATTGATGAGGAAGCTGGGCTTATTCTGGTGAAAAATGGGCCCCATGTTTTACAGCAAACATACAAGATGCTGGAGTTTGAACCATGCTTTCTGATTGTAATGTTCATTTATAATTCTTTATACACTACTCTCATCGAAAATCACGTGACTAAGGCTCAGTAACTTAAAATCATTAGGACATTTTCATGTCACATAACTTGTGTTTGGTTTGCCATCATTCCAAAGTACAATGATGAGGTTATTTGTTGCTTTATTTCCCATAAAATGCCTTTATCACTGAGAAAAATTCTATTCTTATTGGAGTCAGCAACAGCAATTGTAAACTCATCTTCTCATAAGTGTCTGTATATAGTATGTTCCTGAATTGTTTTAATTTATAGTAAGACTGGAGGAATATTATGCACATCAGTCTTATAAATAATGTGACATGAATAACAGCTGCATTTAGTGCCAAAGCAATTATTTTCTTCCCAAGTAATCATTCATTTTTTAGTGGAAACTGAAAATTTGCATTCAACATTGTCTCCTTACATAATTAGGGTGAGTCTCCTTTACTCTCTTGCCTTGATGCTTAATACACGAAAATAATTAGTTTTTCTTTGAGAAGTGTCAAGATCTACTGACACTTTTTATTTTGCCTAGGATAAGGAGCAAGATTATGTTTATGGTAACAGTGATATTAGTATCTATTTTGTATCATCATTGTGGGTTGTTTTAAAGAGTTGATATATGACTCTCAAGTGCCTGGTACTGTGGTTGGCTTATTCATATATTGACTCATCCTACTGCTACTTGTAGAAAACCTTCTATATGCTGTACCCTGTGCTATATCTTAGGTACACAATGGTGAATATAACAAAAATCAACAGGCCTGAACGCTGAGTTCAAAAAGGTTTTTGTTTTGGGTAAGATACAAACAATAAAAAAATGCAAATTTCAGTAACTTCTATAAAATATAGAAACCTATGAAAGAGAATAGCTTAATGATCAGCTCCCTGATCATTACAGCTGGGAATTCAACTGTCAAGCAGGGCTCTGAAGTAGTAGAGTCATTCAGGCCAGTAAGGGCAAAGGTGTGCTCCTGGAAGAGGCAAAAGACTGTGTGATTCTTTGGATCTGGAAACTACTTGATGTTTCTGAGGAACTGAAAGAAAGCCAGGGTAGACTGAACTTAGTAAGCAAAAATGAATTTCAGGTCATGGGAAGGTCATAGAAGTTGATGGAAAACAATGATATTTCACAAACTTAAGAAACTTTGGGCCACCTAACTATTAAGTAATCATTTGATCCCAGGTTTCTGTGATTGCAAATTTCAGTTTATTACAATTCTCGGAATTGAACCTTTCAATAAAATAATGGTGATAATAAGAATAGTCATAATACAGCTACACTGATTGATGTAGTGCTTCTATGTGTCAAACACTCTTCCAATCACATTTCAGGCACTAAAAATCTTAACCCTCACAGAAAACCTATGAATTATTTTAATCTTCACATGAAACTTAAGGTTATCCTCATTGTGCAAATGTATGTAAGTTAAATAACTTGTCCATATCATATCCCTTTTTTAAGGGATAAACTTGAATTTGAATTCAAGTTCAAACTCAAACTTGAATTTAAACTCAAGGTTATATGACTCTTTAGAGATTGGACAGTTAATCTTCCTCTTAATGCCAGCTTAAAGTTTTATTTTTTTATGGAGCAATTTAAAAGTTACTAAGAAGTTGTAATAACAATACTATTTTTTGAAACTGTTTGAGAGGAAGTGGTTAATATGATTGCACCACAACCCCTGAAACTTTTGTGTGTAATACCTACCACCAAGATTTTCTCTTATATTACCTCAACACAACCATCAAAATCAGAAATTAAAATTAATGCCTTTTTTTCTTACCCAAGAATACATCTTTGCAGTAAAAGAATCCAGTTCAGAATTTCACATTGCATTTAGTTGCCATGTCTGTTTAGTGTCTTTCAATCTGTAGAATTGCCGATGTTTGGCCAGACTTTCCTGACCTTGCCACTTTTGAAGACATAGATCAGTTATTTCATAGAATCTCCCTTAATTTGGGTTTATCTTATATTTTCTCATGATTAGATTCATGTTACACAGTATTTTGGGCAGGAATATGACAGAAATGTTGCTGTATTCTTCTCATTGCCTCTTAGCAGATGATGTGCGATTTCAATTTGTCCCAATTTTGAATATAATAGCATTGATTACTTGATTAAGGTGATGTCTGTGAGGCTTCTTTGCAGTGTCTGAGCTCCAACATCCTGCACTGGGCTTCTGCTCTCACCCACAACCTCCCTGCACAAATTCTTTCCTCTTGACTTCCTGTGACAAGTCACTGCTGCTTTCCCAAATGCTTGTGTCCTACTCTCCTCCTTGTGGGTACCCCTTACTCCCCCATCAGGTTCTGGCCTTCCTATGCAGTTGCCTACCTGAGTCTCATCTAATGGCATTGAAAGAATTACAAAGGAAGGAGAAAAGAAAAGAAGGGAAAAAGAAAGAGAGGGATAGATGGAGAAAATAAGAAAATAAGGAAGGAAGGTCAAAGGATAACTTTTAGTTTAAACCACAGACATAGAGAAAAAATGCTGAAATCAGTTGCTTTCATCTGGGAAAAAGGCTCAGAGTGATGCTAGCTGAAATAATGTTGAACACATTGTTCTTTCTCATTGCACTCTACAGAAATGATTGCCTTTGCCCAAGACACCACCAACAAAAGCAACAGCAAAAAGTATTCCAATATGGACTTGATTTTTTTCAATAAAACATGATTAGAGTATTCTCAAAGTATAGTCAAAGCATACCCATTATTAACAAAAGAGCCAACTATATGCACAAATACATTGTGGCTTCTATGGTGCTAAGATCCCTGAGTCTGTCTCTCTTTATCTGCTATTCAGCTGTTTAATCACTGCTCTCAGGAACTTGGGTGTTTTCCTGGTGGGAAGAGGCTGTCATTAATCATTATTTATCCAGGTTATGTTTTCAATTTATTCTGAGCAATATAAATATAAAACTGGACAACACAACTCTGCTCTTTCTCATTTTTATACCATGATGCTTTTAACGTCTGTCCTTTCCATGAAGGCAACATAATAGTTACAACAACTAGTATGAGGTCAAATTCAAGATCGGCTCCTTATGACTTGAATTTGACCATGTGATTTAACTTACTTAAGCTTTATGCTGTTTATTTCTAAGATGAGTCTAACTCTATAATAGCAATTATCATTGGGAGGACTGCCAACAATATACCCCAGGTGAAGTGCTTAGCACGGGTCATGGACCACAAAGTATAGACTTAAATTTATCAAATGTGTCTCCCATACTTGGGAATTCTTTCCTTTAGAGAACCCTCTCCTTTGTACTCAATAGTACTTCATTTATTTCTCTTTCATAACACAAGTTGTTTCTTATTTGTTATCATCTAGAGGTCATCTCCACTTGGCTGAGATCTGCTTGTGGTCAGGAATCGTTACTCATCTCTCTATCCTCACCACTTAACAAAGTTATTTGTAACATAAAAAGTGGCCAATGTGTTTGTGGATTGAAGGATGGAAAAATGGGAGAATTGTGAGATGATTAGATGAATGGATAAAAGTATGAAAGAATGAATGGATGAAATTATAAGCACACCAGATAATAAGCAATTGTAACAAAGCTTGGAATAAAGGATTCAATATTTATGGAACATCTATGATGTTCCAAACAATTAACTGGCTATTTTACATGTATTACCATGTTAATACATCATCATGTTATTATGTTATAGAAGAGAAATATAAGGTGTAGGAAAGTAAAAACAAAAGCTTAGCTCGCACTGCTGTCTATATGCATAAAGTCTGAAATTCAAGTCCAACTCTGTCTGAATCTAAGGTTCTCATTTTTTTTCCCCACTGCTCCATGCTAGTGATATATGGATACTGAGTTAGAAGGTACACAGGAGTATTATCTTCCTGATCTCTTAGTATTAGGTCAGGCACGGTGGCTCATGCCTGTAATCCCAGCCCTTTGGGAGGCCTAGGTGGGTGGATCACCTGAGGTCAGGGGTTTGAGACTAGCCTGTCCAACATGGTGAAACCCCATCTCTACTAAAAAAAAAAAAAAAAAAAAATTAGCCAGGCATGGTGGCGGCCGCTTGTAATTCCAGCTACTCAGGAGGCTGAGGCAGGAGAATCACTTGCACCCGGGAGGTGGAGGTTGCAGTGAGCCGTGATCGCGCCACAGCACTCCAGCCAGGGTGACAGTGAGACTGTCTCAAAAAAAAAAAAAAAAAAAAGTGAAGATGAAAGAATTATCCGCTTTGCACAACAGCCAGAAGATGGAAGTACTTCTCAACCTGGGTATGCACAGTGACTGTAGTTTTTTTTAAAAAATAAGATTTCAAACTAACTTTTTAAATATTTACAAATTTTTCTGGAGCAAATGATGTCACCCCAAATCTCACTTCCTGTCCTTGCAGCATGAAACCAAAGGAACACAAGACTCCAGGCTTCACTGTGGGCTGAAGCACAAAATTTACTTGATATTAAACAAAAAAATTTGGGTGGAATGGAAACAAGTAAGAAATAGAGGAAGTATCAGGTGATTTTAGCCAAATTAAAAGATTTCAACTAAATATGGGAAACCTTTTTAGTGAGAATAGGATTCTTTAAATTAACTCAACATATTCATTGTTGAATATATTCTTTTCCACCAAACATGTTTTTGCTATGTTAGATGATGATTCATCAGGGATTCCAGAGAGGAGACTTATTAATAGAGAATATAATTGAGCTATTTAGATTTATCAGGTGGGCATTCTAATTTAAAAAATTTTTTTCAACAAATGCCAAATAATACTGTGTATAAATACTAGAGATGGAAGACTCAAGATAAATAGAGAGAGATCTATATCGCTATATACTTATTCTGTCCTACGTTTACTTCAAATACACAGAAACATCCAAGTTTAAAAGGATGGTCTCTGCATGGGTATTGTGGCATGCCTTTCCCTTCAGGAGGATGTTCTGTTTTCTCTTTCACTAATGAATTTACAGGCCGAAAAACAATAATCCATATGGTCAGAAGCCATAATTTAAAAAGGCCTCTATGATTTCATTACAAAGACATTCTTTGATAAACTCCAAACTTCCTGGCTTGGAATTTTACCAAAATGGTTTGACAAGTATTCTTCCTGCTTTGATATTGCAGATAGTGAATTTCATCTATTTAGCGCAAGATTGAAATATTTGAAATGAAAAGTTTGCTGAGCATTTCCAAATACAATCAAGCCTGTGGTGTTCTCTAGAGGAGATACATTTTTTCAAATGCTCTATTTCTGTATTAAATTGAATATTGTCAAAGACGGAGAACCTCTAAACATTTTTGAAGGATAACTCAGAGATTGTGTAGACAAAAAATGTATAGGCTCATACAGATCACCACTAAAACATTATATATAATTTCTTGGCAAAAGTTCATGCTTTTGAATAGGACGATCTAAACTAAAATGGAACAAAGTGAAGCTTACAATAGAGGAGTGGTTATGAAATGCTTAAAAGGGAAAAAATATATATAGCAATCCATTCATTGTGAATATTTGTAGGATACAACTCTAGTATTCTAGAATTAGTTTTAGGTATTTGGGAACAAAAGTCAGTGATATAGCTTTCATGCCTTTCGGTATCTCCTAGTCTGTGGAGATGAAGTATCTAAAAAAATAAGTAAATAATTGCAGAAATGTGAGGCATATTGGCATAGCAGTGTGAAAGAGATGCCAGGAGAGGACTGAGCAGATAGCTCTTAACGGGCTGAAGGAGTCAGTGATGATTCTCTAAAATGACTGGCATTTTATTTTGTTCATGAAAGATGAGTGGAAATTGAGTGGAAATTGGCCAGATAGATACAGTGAGGCATATTCTGAAACAAGAAAGCACAAGAAAACACACAAATGTGCACTTGGGACTACAAATTGTTCCTTATGGCTCTAATGGTTCTGTAGCACACAAAGGCTGAGATACCAAGGCTCATGTTGTGGCGTGACAGTTGATGCTGGGTTGAGATCAGACCCTAAGCCATGAAGGGGAATGCACAGAAGCACATCTTATTTCTTATTTGCTGTCATTTTGAAGCCTCTTCAAATTACAGACACACACACACACAAATACACACATATGTATGTATAAGTTTAAATATAAATTTATATAAATACAGATTTTATATACTATATATTTAGAAATAACTTCCAAATATATGTGTATATATATTCACATGCAGTAGTCCTCTCTTACCTGTGGTTTCAGTTATCCATGGTCAATGGTGGTCCAAAAATAGGTGAGTCCAATGCAATAAGATATTTTGAAAGAGAGAAACTATATTCATATAACTTTTATTACAGTATATTATTTAAAAGGTTCTATTTTATTATTAGTTGTTGTAAATCACTTACTGTGCCTAATTTATAAATTAAACTTAATCCTAGGTGAGTATAGAAAAAAACATAGTATATATAGGGTTTGGTGCTATCTGTAACTTCAAGGGGTCTTAAAACATATCCCCCACATACAAGGTCGAACTACTGTATATACATAATGCATATATACATATACGAATATAAATTTAAAATACAAGTTGCAAGCTATGATTTTATCAATAGGTACATGCATGCAAAAGAGTGAACTCATAATTGTCTTCCTACTTTTAAAAATATTTTCTGTTTTTTTCTCATAAGAATATTCACATTTGGTTCCTCTTGACAGATATGCTTTTTTCTTTTTTTCTTTTTTTTTTTTTTTTTGAGATGGAGTTTCTCTCTTGTTGCCAAGGCTGGAGTGCAATGGTATAATCTCAGCTACCACAGCTGCGGCCTCCCGGGTTCAAGAGATTCTCCTGCCTCAGTGTCCTGAGTAGCTGGGATTACAGGTATGCGCCACCACATCTGGCTAATTTTGTATTTTTAGTAGAGACGGGGTTTCTCCATGTTGGTCAGATTGGTCTCGAACTCCCGACTTCAGTTAATCTGCCCGCCTTGGCCTCCCAAAGTACTGGGATTATAGGCGTGAGCCACCACGCCCAGCCTATTCTTTTTTACTTTGTTTTGCGCAGCACTTAAAATGTGGATGAATGATAAAAGATTTTCTTGTACCCTTCCTTATTATTTTTAGTCCTGATGAGGAGTGATGATCCTAACAGGATTAGGAAACTCACTCGGTAACCCCTGTTTATGACCTGATTAGGAGCATAGTTCAGTCTTCAGTATTTTCAACTCCATGTCATACTATAATGATTAAGGTCACTTGTGTTCCGATGCTTATCAACCCCAGGAGGACCTCCCTGAGGACCTAAGGTATTATTTAACTTTTGGGAGGAGTGTGCTCATCGGAGTGTTTCTCTTGGCCCGTTTCCCAGCCCACGTGGCCCTTCCTAGGAACAGCATCCCTGATGCGCTCTGCAGCCAGTTTCTGAAATGCCTATGAATATGTGCATTTTGTCAGAGAGCCTAAATAAATAAAAATAGCTTTGTATAGCAAAAAAAAGTGCATTGTCTCAATTCTTTTATTTATTGGATGAGAATGAGCATATCAAACACCACTTAGCTCTCTAAAACACTGGCTCAATTGCAATTACCTTTCCTCTTTTTTTAATCTAGGTTGTATTTTGTGCCACTCCTATTCTGTATTTGAAAGATATCTTTAGTTTCCCTAAGCAGGTTTTCAATGATGAGATAAGGCAGTTTGGATTTTTGAAAAGCAAAGAGCCTCTTCAGGAAGGACTCTCTCATCCCTTTCCGATGAAAGTAACCATTTGTTGGAAACAGTACGCCAGGAACATCATCAAGAACAACAACAATATCACGGCAGCGTAACTAAACCTCAGAGAATTTGTTCAGAAAAGCTTCCGAAATGTAGATCGTTTAGAGCCAAGAATTTAAACCTCTGGCGCACTGTCTCACTGGCCACAACATGCAGGGTCATCTGATTACACCTACTCATAAATGGCCAAATTAATCTCAATCTCTTTAAAAGTTATTATGCCTGCAGAACTCAAGAATACGTGGTTAGTTTAGTGTCACTTTTGGAAGGTTCTATTTCTCTGGTAGTAACTGATAAAGAAGGAGCTTTCTCAAAGTCAATCACTCAAAGAACTTAAATCCATGTTAACACACCTCTGGGAAGCAGATCTACATTAACCTAGTCTATGACTTCTGTGACGATAATAAGGTTTAAGAGAGTGCTCAGTCACTGGTGATTTCTGCAAGTGATACAATGAGGGGACAGAGACAATGAGGCAAGAATAAAATGGGACCTGGGATTAAGGGATCTTCCACTCAGCCATGTGCAGAAAGTTGAAAATTAATGCGGCATTGTTTAGCAAGCAGCTGTCAAGTTATTGTAATTTGCAAAATGATTTTTTTTTCCTCTTCCCCTTCACTGAAGGCATATTAGAAATGGCTTCATTTCTGAGGGATGACAAAGTTAATCCTATTTTGAGTTTCATTTGAAGAAAATGACACTTTAAGCTTGTTCTGCATTTGTCAAATGAGCCAATGATTTCAACATTTACTGAGTAACTCCGAATAGAAGACACAGTATTAGATGTTAGAGTTCTAAAGATGAATTAAGAACAATAACTTTCATCAAGATAGGTAGTATTTGTTGGGAGTTACAAACAGAGCAGAACACTGTAATTCTCTGTGCCTGTAAATGTAAGAATTGAGATAAGCAAAGTGTGGTAGAGGAGGATGTAGGTGAATCTAATGGGTGGACTCAAAGTTATAGGGCAATGACCTGAGGACAGAGGTAAGACAAACCCAGAGGAACTGGCATGCTGCTAAGAGATGGGTCTTTTGAGATTAGCCTGGAGAGATGGGTCTTTCAGGGCCTTTATTCAAAGTATTCAGTGGCAGTCCATGTCTGTATAGAAACACCTCACTGTATTGTAATAACACAGTAACGTATATTAAGTGCAACTTAATTACATGTGTGTGATCGAGAGTACTGTGTTTTCATCTTCCAGCATTTAGCAGTGTGTAGTATCTTGCATTCACAAATTAAATATTTGAATAAATGAACCAAAAAACCACAATGTAGTCATGCCTAAATAAAGCTCAACAGAACAGTATTAGGACCACAGTTTCCAAGTTCAAAAGGAGCATGAGCTCAGGGCTATTATCATGATACAAAATAGCAATCCAGAAGTTAGGACAATAACAAAGAGTTCAGGAAATAGGAATCTAAGATGTGCAAGGAAAAACTGTCTAGGACATTGTCCATAAACAGTGTAGGAATGTGCCTAAAAAGAATTCTTAAGTGGTAAGTTGTGATGGTGTAGAGGCGGTTGGTAAGTTTAACAGTGCAGAAGTTGTTCAGATGGGATGCAAAAAAAAATGAATAAAGAAAAAATGACCTTCATCCTTTGGCACCTACTTTCGTGCCAAGGCATGTCTGAATCACAATCACTTTAAATTTCCACGAGCCCTTCCCTATATTGCTCTGCTGATAAAAAAACCTTCCAATAATAAAAACTGCACTGCACCCCCAAATAGAAATGCCATGAAGTTTATTTTGATAAATTGAACTCATTCCACCTCTGGGGGGTCTACTGTGGACAGAGCATACATCAGATGATTACCTGAGTTTCTGCTCATTGGAGACTTCCCACTCTCCAGTTGGTCAGAGGCTGATCAGCTGCTGCAGTTTCACTTTGATTTATTATATTTTATTTTTTCTACAGCCAAAGAACATGGCATTCAAGCAAAAGTGTCATCACCTGATAATAAATATGCTTATGCCATCTAAGCCACCCACTCAGCAGAAAGATATCTGCAGAAAAGAGGATGCTTTAGAAAAAGTTTATCTCATTTTCATGGATTTTCAAGATTGGGAGTTCCCATTTGGCTATGTGTTGGCTTCTAATTTTGTTGTCTTCAGTGAAGAAAATTGTTGGGGGGAAGAGGAGAATTTAAATATACCTATTCTCAGGCATTAGAGCGGTAACATAGATAATAGATCAATCAGTTTTTAGATGACTTTGGGTAAATCTCGCAACTTCCCTGGGCTTCATTTTATTTGTCTGTAAAAATTTTTACATCATTCACTCATGCATTCATTCATTCAATAAATATATGTGGAGAGTATAGTATGTGCCAATTTCGATACTGGGAACTCAGTAATTAAAAAATAAATCAGTCATGAAGCTTAATATGCATTACGTTTACTCTAAAATTTCACATATCATATGCATACATAGTAGGTACTTTAGCCTGGTCAGAAAGATGCCCGTGGGGGAAAAAAAAAAAAAACAACAAGCACTTCCACTGAGATTTAATGTTTAAAGACATGTTAATTAGGTAACAGAAAGAAAAGTGGAGGTTTTGAGGCAGAGAAAACAGCATTTCCTAAGGTCCTGTGGTGGAGAAAGGTTGGGGAAATTTTAAAAAGATCCAGTTGAATTTAACAGAGAAAGCAGCAAAGATAAATAAAAAATAAATAAAGCGGCCGGGCGCGGTGGCTCACGCCTGTAATCCCAGCACTTTGGGAGGCCGAGGCGGGCGAATCACGAGGTCAGGAGATCGAGACCATCCTGGCTAACACGTTGAAACCCCATCTCTACTGAAAATACAAAAATTAGCCGGGCGTGGTGGCGGGCGCCTGTAGTCCCAGCTACTCGGGAGGCTGAGGCAGGAGAATGGCGTGAACCCGGGAGGCGGAGCTTGCAGTGAGCCGAAATCGCGCTGCTGTACTCCAGCCTGGGCAACAGAGCGAGACTCCGTCTCAAAAATAAATAAATAAATAAATAAATAAAATATAAATAAATAAATAAAGCAACTGTATCAGTGCTTCTTATTCTTTCATGCCCACGTGAAACACGTGGGGATTTTCTTTAAAATGCACAACCTGGTTCAGTAGGTTTGGAGAGGAACCTAAGATTTTTCTTTTCCAAAAGACATCTCTCAAGTAATGTCAGTGTTTCTGGTCTACAGCCACATTTTGAGAAGCAGAGTCCTAGAAGGAGTTTACTTTCTGTCACTATCACCAAAAAGGAGGACTTTCATTTTTTTTCTTTCAATATTATGTAGGAATGGGTAGAGATGACACATGAGGTTATACCAAAGCAACTTTATCATTCTCTTGGTTTACCCTCCTTTTTCTCCTCTCACTCTTACCCAGTTTTTACTGCTAAGCTCTCTCCAAAGAAAAGATAGAGAAAGAAGCATTTCGCTCTATACAGTCAGCCAATTTCTACACAAAGAGAATGGGGCATGAATGGCCTGGGTAGAATCTCATGCCAATAGTTTGAACCAATCTCTGTCAGTAGGGAGTGAGTTACTAAACCATATCAGGTGATAAGGCTGCCCTGGCCATGAGTGGCCTGATTTACCTGAATATGTGATTATAAAGATATCAACACTGGAGGGGGAATAATTGTGAGCTTATCAGTGACCCCAATGTGTGTTTCCTAATACTATCACAACAATGGATTAGATATGAAGCCATAGTTCGGGATTTATGAATGTTTAAGCAAGGTACAGAAAATATGCCATTCAACCTTTAAATAATTCTATTTATTTATGCACTAACACAAGTAAGTAATAATTATTTTGAAAGGGAAGAGAGAAAGTGACAAATTAACTGCTACTGCTACGAACTCTTCAAAGTGTATGCTGGAACTTAGTGAATAGAAGTCTACTTTGAGTTGCTGTAATTCTACAGACAATTCCTGTGTATGTTCCGAATAGAGTCAGTAAAGGTCAAAAGCATTACATGTGATCCAGGACCTCACCACAAGGTCCTTTGGCATGTGGAGAATTATAATGAGACCATGAATTCTTTCTTTATTTAGCAGGGTCCCTTTTAGTGGAAAGAAAGCCTCAGTTGAACAGGAAGGAGGCAATGTAAAAATGTGAAATCAAAGCTCTTCTGATATGGTTGAAAACAAACAACACACTGTAAAAAGCCACAAGCTTGAGTTATACACATATGACGTTGGAAATACCATTGGTTCATCTACTATTCATGGTAAATACATACCATAACATGCCTTTGACTTCAAGAAGCTTACATTCTAGTGAGGAGGACAATAATGGCTACAAGCAATTCCCATAAGAAAAGAAGCTTCAATGGTAGAAGAAATTGTAATAAGGAGAAATATCTTTGGGAGACAAAGAACCAAAATTTGCCGTTGTGGGTCAGATAGACCTTCGCATATCAGACCTTATAGCTGAGGCCTGAAGAATCAGGGAAAGATTTTTAGGTGGCAAGGAACTTGACAAGGCAAATAGCCATTTGCCATTTCCTCATATGCTTCCTGAGACTGTATCAGCAGGAAGAATGACAGGTGGAAACAGGGCATGGGTATTTGTGTGTGAGTTGGGAGAAGAGACAGCATTGGGGGTAAATTACCATGAAAAGAGATTAACCTGGATAGGTAGGAGGAAGATAGCACAAATATAGTTTCTTAGAAATTCAACTGGACTTTCAACTGGAAATTCAATTGGCATGAAAATACATCTCTTTTCTCTTTTAATGGCCAGGACAAACTCAAAAGGTAAAAGAAGTGTCTGGAAGATTGTTAGAAATCTATTAATGTTGGTGAACAGGAGCCCTATTAATACTACAATATAGTGTGTAGGTGTCTGTGTGCACCATGTGTAAATAGAGGTTTGCAAAACTTCCTGTAAGGACGAAAGATGGAAAATAATACACTTACTTCTAGCGTTTCTACATAAAGTTAAGGATGGACAACCAAAAAAGTATTCTAGAAGGATTTTTCACCTCTAAGGGTTAGTAGGAACACATTATTTATTTTATTAATCGAGCATTTTTAACTTTGTTTAGAGCTTCAAATACCAGGCATTTTTGATAAATGTCTTGTATTAAAGATTCTCTTTGATTCTGTATACTTCCAGATCAATGTGGTCTCATGGCAACCCCATAAAGGAGTTAATTATTGTCCCAAGGTTACAAGTGAGGAATTGTGTGTATGTGGAGTTTGCTGGTTAGAGAACTGGACAGGATTTACAATACTGAGTAGCAGAAACTGTAACACACGTGACTGTAGTAATAACCTTCTAAAACCTAGATGTAATGCTACTGTCACATGCTTTACAAGGCAGGGTGAGAAGGAAAAATGGAGAAGATGGCAATTACCTCTTTGCTTTACTTTTAATCCATCCTCATTAGAGGACTGTTAATGATTCACATATTCTTGTTTAATACTATATAGTAAATTTGACATGTATCTATTAAAATTTTATTCTAGTGAATGCTGCCTCTTTCTAGAAAACAAAACACAATAAAATAAAACACACACAGAAAAATAAGGTCATAAGCCAATTTAAATGGCAAATGCAGAAGAACGTACAGGAAGAGGACAGGCAGATGGGAGAGAGGTGTCTCATTAATTCGTTCTCAAACTGCTATAAAGAACTACTTAAGACTATGAAGAAAAGAGGTTTAACTGACTCACAGTTCTGCAGGCTGCACAGTGAGCATGGCTGGGAGAATTCAGGAAACTTACAACCATGGCAGAGGGTGAAGGGGAAGCAAACACGTCTTTACCATGATGGAACAGGAGAGAGAAAGAGAGCGAGAGAGCGAGAGAGTGAGAGAGAGAGAGAAAGAGGTGCCAAACACTTTTAAATGAACAGAGAGAACTCATTCACTATCACAAGAACAGCAATGGGAAAATCCACCCCCATGATCCAATCACCTCCCACCAGGTGCCTTCCTCAACATTGGAAATTACAATTTAACATGATATTTGGTTGGGAACACACAGCCAAACCATATCAGGTACTTTATAGTTCTCAAGACTTGTGTTGTCTTTTGATGTAGGGAAAAAAATAATACATAGAGGGAGGGGCAAAGGGAAGGGATTTGGCGTCATATCTTGCTTTCCGGGAGGTTATTAGTATCTTCATTAACTTGCATGGCATGTAATGGTGCTTCCACATTCTGTAATAAATTTACAATGTATTAAGAAAATGAAAAAAGAATGCTTCTATATTCAGTGATGTTAATATGATGCATGCTTTACATGGACTGGGCCATTCAGACAGGACCTGGCACATAGTAGATGTTCAGGAAACAATGATTAAATGTTTAACTAAAGTGTCTTAATTATCGGGAAGGAAACAGTAGTGCTTTTTTTTGGTATAGGCAATTATTTTATAATTGTTTCTTTTTTGTATTCCTCTCTTTTGCTAGAAGCATCTCATCTAGCTTTTCTCCTTTAATTTGAAGCAATTCTGCTCAATTCCAAAAGCACGTGACAGAAGGGATATGAGTATGTGCATGTATATTAGTGTCTAGGTGTCTGTATGCATGAGTTTGTGTCTATATATATGTGTGTGTGTATCTGTGAGCGTACGTTCTTGTTTGTTTGTGTATATATTAGTTTATGTATATGAGCTGTGTGTATACATGGTTATGTAACTGTGTGCAATTGGATCAGGATGTGTGTTTGTTTCTATAGATAGATTTGTGTGTTTGCCAGTCTGCATGTGTTTAAATCAGTGTGTGTGCATGTGTACATGTTTGTATGCGTGTGTCTGTAGTCTATGTGCATATGTGCCTCTGTAGACATCTGTGTGTCTCCTTGTTTACATATGCCTTTATGTATCTGTACCTGTAAGTATGAATTTGTGTGTATCTCTGGGTGACTGTGTGTAGGTAACTATGTGATTGTGTGTCTCTGCACCATTAGACATATTTCCTACATTTTAAGTAAATGAAAGTGTTGTTTGCAGAAAAAAGAAGCTATTTAAAACCTAATGTTCTGGAAATATTCATATTAAAAGACATCTGCTTATACCATAGTCTGTATTGTCTACATTTAGCCACAGGTGTTAACAAAATAGCACTTGGAAAGTAGATAATCCAAAAATTGTAAAAGTATTCATATGAATCTTAGCTTTCTCCATGAATCAAAGTATAAACAAAGAAGAAAAAATCAGTGTAAGATTTTCATAGCTGGTATAAACAGGACTTATTTCTCATAGAAATATGCTGACACTAGGCACATTCTGAAAGCTTATAGTGTGATGAATCTGCTTCCTTTATATTAATTTACTTTTATAGTTTGTTTAATATAGTATTGATTAAATTAATATTCAGATTAATGATCTTTTAAATGCAAAGGAACTAAAGCAGTATTCTCTTAATACAGAATGATAACTGAAAGACTAAACTGTTTGGAAATCAGTTTTTAAAGTATTTTATTTTACTGTCCGATTTCATATATCTTTACATATCACAGTATATATTAATTTATTATATCAAAGCATTATTAAAGTATAATCATAAATATGTAGAATTCAGGTGTTACCCACCTACATGTTGTACACACGCACACAGACGTATATATAACATAAATCAAATTTACGTAAATGATCTCAAAGAAAGCATTTATTGAATATTTGATAAATGCCAGATATTATGCTAGGTACAGAAAAGCAAATTAAAAAGCATGTACTCCAATTTTCAGGGATTCCGTTTTAATTAGGTACAGAGCTTGCTACTTGATTTGTAGGTCCTGGTGAAAAAATTAAATCTTTTGCTTGAAAAGCCGGAAATATGCCATTAAAAGTGCACACAAAGATGTCTCCTTTCTTTTTAATCATCTCTTCCTCTCCAGTTGTCTTTTTTTTTTTTTTCCATTGAGATGGAGTCTTACTCTGTCTCCCAGGCTGGAGTGCAGCGGCGCAATGTCTGCTCACTGCAACCTCTGCCGCCTGGGTTTGAGCAATCCTCTTGCCGGCCTCACCCTCCCGAGTAACTGGGACTACAGGAACGTGCCACCACGCTCCACTGATTTTTTTTTTTTTTTTTTTTTTTTTTGTATTTTTGGTAGAGACAGGTTTCACCATGTTGGCCAGGTTGCTCTCAAACTCCTGACCTCATGTGATGCGCCCACCTCGGCCTCTCGAAGTGCTGGGATTACAGGCGTTAGCCACTACCTTGTCATTGGTAAAAATTTAATTTGCCGGCAAATTTCATTCTAAGCAAGTGATTAGCATTAATTTTCGCATTGGTTATACTGTGCAATGATAGTTTTAAATGTAAACATCAGAACATTTTAGCCCTTAATCAGAATCACTGAAATTGCATGCTTGTATCACACGGTTTATCCTTGGAGGGTGCCTTGAATTGATCTGAAGAGATAAACACAAGCCAGATTCAGAGAAGGTTAGAAGGAGGAAGAGATCGTCACCCTAGACAGGAGTCAGCAGAAGGAATGCCCTGGAGCAAGGTTATACTCATGGAGCAAGAACAGACAGTCATAGGTACCCCGGGGTTGCCATTCCTGCAAACTCCCAGACCTGCTCAGTGTCCCAGCCAGGCATGGGGTCTCGAACATTGAGCTAGACATTTCCATTTCTCACGAGCCTACCACTCCAACCCATGGCAGATAGCCAACTCCACCAAAATCTTTAAACCTGTGTGCCAGGTTACACGAACAGAGGTTGGAAAGGCTCACTCCCACCAAGAGACAGCCTCCCACTGGCCAGGCACCTGCCAGGTGTTCTGGGGTGCAGTCAGCCCAGTGTAGGGTGGCTGCCACAGTGCCCCCTCCCAAAAGGCCATAGAGCAGTGTACCCAACTCTCCAGACGCTCATAGGGTGAAAGATGGCAGCAGTGGCAGGGTAAGGATGGGGAGGGAAGGATGGGGGGCTTGGGGTATGTGGAGTGGGAGAGTGAACCGCTGAGAATCTGCTCTTGGGAGGCTTTGGGAAGTTGTACTACTGATAAACCAAGGCTCCAAACCCCAGGCACATGCTCCATTGACACATCATTCAAGCATAAGTTTCAAGATAAAATTATTAAATATTTAAAAATCACAATTGCGGTGCATTATTCTCTAAGCCGAAACCCTTCAGGAGAGGGTAAGGGGTAACTCGTCACACACTGTGAAGTCAGCCATGGACAGGAGAGAAAGACACATAGTTTATCTAAACAATTGAAATAAGTACAGGCGTAGCTTGTTGTATGGAACTTCGTTTTATTGCACTTCACTGGAATTGCATTGTTAACAAATTGGAGATTTGGTATTAACGGTATCAAATCTCCAATTTTTTAAAAATGCAATTTTTAATTTTTATTAATGGTTATTAATGGTAATGATTATCTGAAGTAGGTTTAGAGATGAATATGAATTTTCTGAGATAAAAAGGGATGGGAAATGGCACAAGAAAGCTCATGTCCAAAGTCTCAGAAACGTGGAAGATAATGGCATATTTGCAAAGTCACAAATAATGACATACTAGTAATGTGTCCCTGCATGTATGTTTACATATGCATTGGGGGTGAAAAAAAGATGCAGGAGAAGTTAGTAGGGAGTTGCAGTTGGTTGCATTGTGATAAAATTTCTGTTTCTCCATAAGAAGCTTGCGTTCTGTAGGGACTTGAAATGAATTAAGACTTATATATCTCAAACTCAAAAATGAGACCTCCAATGCCAAACAGTAAAAGATAACAGGATAAATTTTATTAATGCTTTACAGTCTCAAGATGTCAGAAATTCATTGATACTGCAGCAACATCAAACATTCAAAGGTCTTAAGTTAGATTAGAAATTGGAAGAACAGAGCACGCATGATATTAGACTCTTAAGATTTCTCTGATTTCCTTCCATTATGATATGTCATTTATGTTATTAGAGAACTACAGTTAAATTCAACTTAGTGATGGGTGTTTAGGCCACTATGACTATAGGTATATGACTGAATAGCATCCTGTTATCTATGGAAATTTTATTTTTAAAACATTTTTATTTATTTATTTTTGAGATAGAGTCTCACTGTGTCACCCAGGCTGGAGTACAGTGGCATGATCTCAGCTCACTGGAACCTCTGCCTCCCAGATTCAAGCAATTGTCCTGCTTCGGCCTCCCCAGTAGCTAGGATTACAGGCACGTG
The DNA here is from genome assembly GCF_043159975.1 of Macaca nemestrina. Taxonomy (NCBI): domain Eukaryota; kingdom Metazoa; phylum Chordata; class Mammalia; order Primates; family Cercopithecidae; genus Macaca; species Macaca nemestrina. The sequence goes on from NC_092142.1 coordinate 59,436,305, forward strand.
CCACCACGCCCAGCTAATTTTGTATTTTTAGTAGAGACAGAGTTTCATCAGGTTGACCAGGCTGGTCTTGAACTCCTGACCTCCAGTGATCCACCAGCATCCACCTCCAAAAGTGCTGGGATTACAGGCGTGAGCCACTGTGCCTAGCCTGGAAATTATTTTTGAAAAATTCCCATTTTATTTGTGTTTTGTTTTTCAGGAGGAGATTGTATAGATATTCAATGTCTAGGCAAGGGAAACAAACATTCTTTTCCCTCTCTCCTCTATCTTGTTCATAAAGCTAGAATTATAAGCCTGCAGTGTGGCTTACAGGTAAAACCAGAAGCATTTACAGTACATATTCTTTGGCTTATGACAAAAGAAGAGACTTTTAGTGGTTACTAAGAAATCTGCCCTCTAAAAAACAGAACTGTGAGAGCGTCCCTAACCTTTCTTCATCTCCATAAAAGAGTGTTCATTTCTGATTTCCTCAAAGTAGATGTGTTATTCCTGTTTCACGTAGCCCGGAAATCCTACACTAACTTATCACAATGATTGTGAATATATTTATTTATGTCTGTATGCCAGAATGTGCTCAGTTACAATATTTCCCTCTATCCTGACCTTTGGCTATTTTTTTTTCTAACCAAAATCCCTTTGGGTAGGATCCACTGGGCAGGATTCATCCATTGGATCCTGCTCAATGGATCCCTGCCCAAAGGACCAATGAGAAAAACATGGTGCCTACCCAGTGAGAGCAGGGCCATCTTTTTCTCATTTCTTCTGGTATATACAGGCCATCAGTATTGATTTTGGCTTACAGACAGCACTTAACATTTTTTTTATTAATTTGAAGTCAATTAAGTTAATTAGTCGTAGTAATTAACTATGACTTTAAAAATCATAAAGCAGAGAAGCAATTGTTAGTTTAATTTTTCAAAACCATGCTTAAAACTTTTTTTCTTAAGGTGTAGCTTAGGTTACAGAGTCACTACCTCCGAGTTATAGACTCCTTTACCTGGGATTAAAAGAGTGGGAGTAGATCGTGTAGAGGTGGGTGTAGAATTATACCAGGGATTCAGTAACCCATAAGCATATTCACACTCCTCAATACTCAAGTGAATACTAAAGCATAAGTAATACTCTGTAAATGTTCATGGAATTTGGACTTGTTAAAAAGATCTCCTCATTTCCAAAAGAGTGAGGAATCTACGGCCTATTAGAAACTAAAACAGTTTATCAGTGTGTCTATGTATGTGTCTGTGCGTGTCTGGGGTGAATGGGGGTAGTCAGTTCAGACACATGGTGAAAGTACTGTCTTTTGTCCTGGTTAAGAGGGTGTGTTACTGCACCACAGGATTTGGCCATTTATGCCATCATCCTCATTTTCATCTTCACTCGTTAAAAATGAAATAACATTTTTAATAAATGATACTTTATTGAGTCTTTGCAGCATGTAAACACAGCCCAAGGTAATAAACAGATATTACTTTCCATTCTCAAAACAGTTCTTCCAGGTAAACATTCTTATCCCTATTTTATAAATGAGAAAATTGAAGCGTCCAGGGACTCAGAGATTTTGTCTCAAGTCCTAGAGTTCCTGAGGGCAGAGCCCAGGATTCAAACTCAAGTCACCGTGACTGCAGAGCCATTTTTCTTTTTGTTGTAATATGTTTCTCAAAGTGCAGTTCATGGATTGGGTAGAGCAGACTCACCTGTGGGTGTAGATGCTTCGATAGAAATGATTTCATGTGTTTAGGGAGTATAATTCATGGGGCATTCCTTCCTGTGCCCCATCTCTAGAACTATAATCTCTGAAGGAGGGACAAAGGAATCTGCATTTGGACAGGTAGCATTTGAGAATCACTACCGTGGACTACACCATGGAATAAAAAATGTACTTCGTGAAACTCTAAGTTTCTATATAAAATCAAAATTGGGAGAGGTAAGGAATGGCAAAACAGGACATGATACTTGCTAAAGTAAGAAGGTACCTCCTTGCATCTGTTTTTCAAACCTCTCAGGTCCATATTGCTGAGTCTTCACTGGCCATAAACACTTCCAAGAACTTCAGGCTGATTGAATTGGGCACCAAATTTTATCATTGGGCAGCATTTGCTGTGGCTCTGACTTGGGCATTGGAGCTGCTGCTTGTATAATAACTTGAGTGTGAGTGACATCAAAGACCTATTTTTAGCATTTATATATTGCATATTTAAGCATACTGGGATTTTCTTAGTCTTTGTTTATAGTTTAATCTTTATATTCTAAGAAAATGTCATTTTTAGCTCCAGTCCAAATACTGTATAATCACAGCACTCTGATATAAACTCCAGAGCTGAACTTGAGAAAACTTAATACATTCCATTTCATAATGTAATAACCAAGTTTAAATCCAACTGCACTAGGAAATGACCAAGAATGTGAGGGCAGTTTAAAGCCTAATGATCATATTCACTGATACTGATGGTGATGATGACACCCATGGCCTAAAATGACTGTAGCCAAGGAAGGAAAAGTAATTGATTCTGAGCTCGTAAAAGAAATTTTTTTAAAAGAAAATTGTTTCATTCAGGAATTGCTCTTGTGCTTTCCCAAAATGCCAAAAAACAATAATAATTTTCAATAGTTTTTCTTCTATCCTCCTTGGCCCAAATCCCAAATCAGGAAAGATGAAGCTTCTAGCTCCCCATTTGTGTCATACTGACTCTAGATACTCAATACCTATTTCTTGTTTTCCACCTGTTTTGTCCCTCAGCTTGCTGCAGGAGGCGGCTTAAGCTTAGAGGTTAAGAGCACGTGTACTGTGAATAGACTGTTATGAATCAGGACTCTGCCTCTTTATAATTTTGTAAAGAAACTTGACCTTGTCACTCTTTGGACTATTATTCCATCCCCTAAAAATAGAGGTGATAAGAGTACCTACCTCATAGGGATTGTTTTGAATATTAAGCAAGATCGTATATGCAAAACAGTGAACCAAGAGGCTGCCCCACATTACATTCTCTGAAATGGTAGTTATTATTAATAAACCATTGTACATTTTAGAACAAAGGACTGGTAAAGCCATTTCTAAGGATGATTAATTTAGAATTCTAGACTGGAGGGAGTTGGCCAACAGACTAAGGGATGAGAGAGGAGGTGCTGACGATTCTAGAGCTTAACATGCAGAGTTTGCGCCAGAGCGGTGACAATGTAGATTCTTAAAAAGAAGGAGAAGAGACCTTACATCGATTAATTGATTTTTAGGAGCAAGCACTGTGCTCCGTGCTCACATTTATTAATTCATGTATCCAGGTTTGAAACTTTGAGAATTAACCACAAAGCAATAGTCAGAAAAGATGAAATAAAGCACTTTATTTTATAGGCGGTCATGGATTACACCAGTAGCAGAAATAGAAGAACTGGAGTCACTAACACGTACTGGGTCTAAAAGCCTCAGCAGATCATTTTACCTTCATGGTCATCCACTTTTGCATCTGTAAAATGTGGGTAACACTGCTTTGGAGACAATCAGCAGGACATTTGCACACATTAGAATTTATGAAGTAATTTTTCAGGAATTATAACATTATAATTTATCCTCGATGTCTCCTGTTTCATTTTTCCTGATTTCCCTCCTAATGGAACTGACGTTCTCATCTGCTCACTAATCTGTAGAATTGCTATAACTTATACAAACCAATACTTATACACTTGTTTCCAGTGTCTTTTTTTTTAAAAAATATTTATTTGACTTGGCCATTGAGTACCAAGTTAGATGAGCTTTCATTATTCTTTGATATACATCACAATGTTCTCTGCGAGGCCTTCCTTAGTCCTGCCACCTTATTTCCTACATTTGACCATTCATTTTCTGTGGTCACATAGCAATTTCCACGTACCTCTTAGTACTCGCGTCAAATTATCTTATAATTGTCTACAAGCTCCTACTAAAAAAAGCTTATTCATTTTTGTATCCATAGCACCTGGCATGGCTTCTGGCAGGGAAGTGGCATGCAATAAATTGTTAAAAATGTAATAATTTTAGCTTATTGTCATTAGTGCTATGTGTATTCGGGGGGCATTCCCATTTCAGTTTGGGACGCATCACCATGAGGGAGAAAAATCAGAAATCAAAGAAGAAATTTCTACTAAGCTTCATATAATACATGAAAAAAATTCTAGCATATCTAACATATATAAGAAATAATGGTGTAGTTATTAATATAATACATTGTACAACATTTCATAGCATATATACTATGTGAGACACGTCACTTTTTCAAAATGAATGCTAGATCTTTCTGTCTCTAACCTGTTAAAAGGGTCCTGTGGCTTCTTTCTGCATTCAATCCTTTGCCCCCTCACTTCACCCACACTTCTGTCGTCAGTATATACACAGTCACACCGTAAATTCAAATACTTTCTGATCTAGTTGCTCCCTTTTTTTCTCATCAGCTATTCATTTTATCGTTAGCTACAAAGTTTAATTAGAACTTTGATCTCATGATTCTTTCATTATATCCATCTTACATTATCCTGCCTTATACCCACGATTAAAGAGTTGCCACTTTATACCCAGGATAGAGGAGTTGCCACATCGTGAGCATGCTGGCACCAAGTGGAGGCACATCCAGGTTTTTCAGCATTCTCCTGGTAGGGTTGATTAGCTCTCGGAAGCTGAGCATATGTTTAAAATCCTTAACCAATATCACTTAGATTTCCTTATAGTCGCATCTCAGTCTATAGCTAAATGGACATGAAATCAATATGCACTCATGGAAAGCTAGCCCCTGTGAGATACATTCTAAATAATGCAGCATGTCGTAACAATTGGATGGTACATAATTCCCTCCATCTACAATAAAATTGATTTTTGTCCTCTATTATCCCAGTACTGCAAAGGGATCTATTTTCATTTAAAGTTTTAAACTTTTCATCCATGCACCATAAACAAACATGAAAAGATTTCATAATATTCTCAAGATTGTCCACTCTCAGCAGCAAAGAGTGCCACTACGAATGCTGAAGGCTAAGAAGTAATAAACCATCAAAAACTTCATTGCAAATGCTCTGAAAAATCTCTTTTCCTTCCACAGCTCGGCAGGGTGCAGCTCTGCTTACACTTTCAGGCCATGAATGAGAAAGTTGCCTTTGGCCTTATCTGACCCCTTTCTCCATGTCAGAAAGGGAGGGAAGAAACACAAAACGGAATAAAAGAATTGAATGGTTTGCTTCTTGTTTCTGTCAACCCAATGTCTACTGCCAAAAAAAAAAAAAAAAGAAAAAAAAAAGAAAAGAAAAGAAACCCCACATTTTCAGAAGCAAGTGCTTCTTATTAATATGCATATGGATCTCCTGATGATCTTGATAAATTGCTGTTTCAGGACATCTGGGGTGAGGCCTGAAATTCCGCATTTCTAACAAGCTTCCATGTGATGCTGATGCTGCCAGCCCAAGGACCACATTTTGAGTGGTGTGTTGGGCAGAATCCTAACGATGCCCTTTTTGCTCTAAGATTCTTAGACCCTGGTTATTTAATCAAAGATCAATCTAGGTACTGCTGGAAGGGAAGTTGGCAGTTATAATTAAAGTTCCAAGTCAGTTTTAATTGACCTTAAGATGCAGAGGTTATCCAGGTGTGCCTGCTCTAATCACACGAGAGCTTTAAAAAGCAGGATAGGGGAGCAGAAAGGAGGTAAAGAAATTCAAAAGATGAGAGGGGTTTGACATGCTGTTGTGGCTTTGAACATGGAGCATGCGTGTGAGACGCAATGTGTCTGCCTCAAAGAGACGAGGGTGGCGTCCAGATGACAGCCGGTAAGGAAATGGGGTCTTGTGAGGAACTGGATCCTGCCAAAAACTTGAGTGAGCTTGGAAGGGAGTTTATCCCCAGAACCTCCAGAAGAGAATGCAGCCTTGTTGATACATGAATGTCTTCAGAACAACTGATAAACTCTAGATAGATTATAAGAAACAGCTCAACTATGCTGTGTCCAGACTCCTGCAGTCATTTTAAATGGCTAAGTTTGTAGTAATTTTTTATGTAGCAGCAGAGAACTAATACAAGTAGGAAGGTTGTAATTCAATAGAACTAAGTAAAATCTTGCCATTCATATGTGGAGTAAAAAATAAGTTTTGATCCTTGTTTCTTCATAACCAAGCATAGAATCATTTTTAATGCAAAGAACACAGAATTTGCAATTGACAATATACATATAGTGGTCTCATCTCTTTTTCTTTTACTTCTTTGACTTTGAAGACACCTTTAAACCTTTCTGGACTTCAGTGTCCTCGAGATTTTTTTTTTTTTTAAAGATTAATAGTACCTCTTTTAACTAACTGCTAGAGAGGTTAAGAATAGCTTACAAAATAAGTGAAAAAGTCTTGTAAACTATAAAACGCTAGTCATATATACAGAATCAGATATAGTGTATGTTTAAATTATGCCTCATTGAACTTTTCTCTGGTCATAAGAATGTTCTTCAGATGTTGAAATACCATAATTTACGGTTCAAAAATCTCATCACTGCAAGTGAGAGTAGAGGAAAATGAACACAAACACTTTGAAAATCCCTTGTTGTCACCCACCCTTCTTATCAGAGGTAGTTATTTAATAGCAGAGTCTCAGACACAAATGTATATCACGTCTTTTTTTTTTTTTTTTTTTTAAGAGCTGTAAAGTAAAAGCTGTATTTTATTGGATTAGTTGAAAAAACTAATCCATCCAACTTTTTTCTCTTTTGGTGTCAAATGTACTCAGGTACATTGTAAATAATTCAGGTGTTATTTGTAAACAAGATTGCTCTCAGATGAACAGGATGGAAATTACTGAGAGACAGGATATGGGTGAGTTGTGCCTTGTGAAAGAGCAATGCAGAAATGAACTCAGGGTTAACAGACGATATATCTAGTATGTAATACCTTCCTATGCACGGTGCCAAATCATTAGTTTACGGTAATCTTTCCTCTGCTTTTAGTGTGTTAACTTTTGCAGTGAGCAGATGCAGCCACACACATTCTGTTTGGCAGAAGGCAGATGCCAGTCCCTGAAATGGGCGCCCAGTTCCAAGGGCAACATCTGGATCCCTGGCTTGGCTCTGTTCCTGTCTGTGCTTGTGGCTATACAATGCCCCCTGGAGACATTTTATGATTAGTCTTCGACAGAGTTGGCATGAGTGTCTTGTCTCCCTGGCAACCATTTTCCCTTTCATTCTTATACATCTGCTCCGCAATATACTGTATTTGGGAAACTGCTCCCTACCTTATTTCCAATCACAAAGCTGATGACAGAGGACTTTTGCTGAATGGGATATCATTTTCCCCGGTGTCTGAAGCTATTGTTTTCCATTGTGCTCATAACTGCATCAAACTGCAGAGTACATCTTCTCTGCAAGGCCACTAAGTTCAGGATAAGCATTAGATTCTAATGAATACTCAGAGGCACATCTTGAACCAGTGAGGAGTGTTCAGAAACTAAGCAGGAGCTAAGTGGTTGGAGCAGCCTGCCCAGCCTTCTTTCTTGGATAAGAAGAACCTGGTTGGATGAATCTGTATTTCTCACTTAAAGTATTAATACAATTTTTGATTGACAAAGCATAAGTGTATACATTTCTGGGGTACGATGTGATGTTTTCATATATGTATACAATGTAACGTGATTAAATCAAGCTAATTTACCTATCACCTTGCTTACCTATCATTTTTTTAAGTTGAAACATTTAAAACTTATTCTCTTTGTTGTTTTGAGATCTATAATACATTATTGTTGACTGTATTTCTCACTGTCTGTCTGTCTCTCTCTCTCTGTCTCTCTTTCTCTTTTTTATTGTCAGGTCCTTACTTATGGAAGTAAGAACTCAGACTTCCCTTATCTGAAAGAGCATTAGGCTATACCTTTATTTAGCCAGCAAAACAATAGCCAGCAAAAGGCTGCTGTTAACAGGTATCCCTCAGGCTGCCCTTTTGTCTGTAGAGAAACAAGCACATGATTGAGGCATGTGTCAATACTGAGTCAGTTATTAGCCATATTCCAGGTGAAACCAGAGAACAGATTAGATGAAAAATGAACTCTTCTCCCCAGCCCATCCTGTATGTTTCCATTAAGAAGTGTTTTGAATTACATGCAGAAAGAAAGGAGTAAAAATTTCAGAATAACATCCTGTGACCAGGAGTTTACAGAAGATAATTTTAAAAATTAACAGCTACCAGTTAGGCTAAGAGTGTATTTCCATTTTACAGATGAAAAAATTAAGGCTCAAAGAAGTCCACCAAATTGAGAGTGAAGTAGGGGAAACAGCATTTAACACTTATATTCTAATGATTTCTGTAAGAGCAGCAGGACAGGCTATGTACAAGGTAAGACAATTCATCTAACAAAGAGGCCATGGAGAGAGTTATCAAGGAAGACAGCCTTCAATAATTACCTTACCATCACTCTTTTCCAGAAAGGGGTGGAATTATCAGGATGGAATCAAGGATGCTTCCAAACAGAGGAAATATCTCAAGCTATGACTCAGAGGTAAGAGTAAGAGACTGTGATGTGCACAGGAGCTGTTGAAAAAGTTCACTCACCTCTACTCATTCATAGAGACACATTTCAAATACCACCTCCTATCAGAAGCCTCCATAAATTATCACCATAACATTCTCTCCATTCCTCCTTGAGGGAGGTAAAATGTAACAATTATCAGATAAAAAGATCTTTAGGAACCTAAAACTCAAAAGGTAGTTCATTTTAGGAATGAAAATGGGTCTGCAGCCTGTGTGAATTCATAAATCATGGTATTATAGGACCAGTGCTCTTACTGCCAACATTTTCCCTAACTGCCAGCTTGTGGGTGCCAAGCACTCTCTTGCATTATAGGATTTAACACAGGACCTGACTTAATATAGAAATGTTTTCTTACCATGTCTCATTATTTCGTCTTTCTTCTGGATGCACCAACATTTTGTCCTGCTTTTTTTTGTTGTTGTTGTAAATGTGAAAAAGCTTGAAAAAGGTTTGATAGCTGTCATCTCAATACATAGAATAAATAGTTCCATTCAATTTATTGCAATTGAGTAGTTAGATCCATTCAATCTACAACACTGAAGGATCCAGATTAATCATCTCCCACAATTGATTGGAATAAATAGAGATACATAAATAAAAACCAAATACAGATATGAGTTCTAATTCTAAAGAGTAGCTACTGTAACTACAGGTCCAAAAGCTAATACTAGAAGTTCCTTTTCCTTTACTAACTGGTTGATCCTTAGTTACTCAACCATATGACCTGAGTAATTTTAGGTTCCTCATCTCTGAAAAGGATATTTACTGACAAGAGCACCACCGCATCAAATTGCTGTGAGAATTAAAACAATTTATAAATAATACCTGGGCAGAGCCTAATAGTAAAATAGTAATTATGAGCATTGAGGTTGGTAGGATTTACAGGAGTCTGAGACAGATATTAACATGAAAGAAGATTATTGAAAAGTAATCTTGGGATCCACGTCTATAACAAAAGCAAAGAAATAAGGTTGGGCAGAGTGAGAAGTTAGGATGAGAAGCGGTCACAGCAAGGCTTCTGCCCACCCCTCCGAGAACCCTGGCGCTCAGAAGACCCTTCTGAATGGTCCTGAATTAGGCTGAAAGTCTTTCCTTTCAGTGAGGCAGCTTTCTTGAGCAGAAAGCAATATCTAGAGAAGCCCACTCTAAGCAGCTGTGAGAGTAACTTCTTCAGTCATGAAGGCCAACCTGGAAGGCACAGTAAATTATTACTAAAACATTTAGTAATTATTGTGTATCAGTATGACTTTTATGGTTTTTTTTTTTTTTTTGGTTGTTAATCTTGACCATTTTCTTCCATTTTTCAATTCCTTACACAAATAATTAACCCTGAGGGAGCCCCAGGCAATAGTACAAACAGCAGGCCACGTACTATATGTTTATATAAGAGGTATAAAGTAAACTACTAAACAATTAAATACATATATGTGCTGTGTCTTATGAAAGATGCACCTTTATAATGACTTAGGAGGTTAAGTAGGAATTAAAGACTTTTAGACCTCTTGGAAATCTGTTTTGGTATATGGTGGTGTGGGAAATATCAGTTCCCAGGTTCCAGACCGTTACCTGGCCTCTTTCCCACCCCAATTCTGTGCTGTTGCTTCATCCCACACCACAAAGAGCTCACATGGATGTGTATGGAACCCAAACCTGCATTCGCAAGTACTGTCCATGACTTCCACAAACAGTTACCCCTTTGCTGTCCATCGGGGAAGGCGTGCATACACTGATGATATCATTAGTCCTCAGAAGGACAGACTTGGGCAGGAGGCATGCAGAGGATCTCAAAGCAAGCTTGGGACCTTTAGGGAAAAGAATTAAGGTGATCCAGTTACCTGGAGCAAGATCCAGAAGGGGGACGGACCTTCAAATGGGCTTGTCTCCTTGGCTCTGGAGATACCTTATTCTGTTGAGAAAGGTACAGCTGGAGGTACACTGTAAAGTTCAGGTAAGATGGGCGAGTCTTGGTTAGCCCACAACTAAAGGGTTACCCAAATGTGGAAACTGTAGTGCTAAAACCAGTGAAGTCGTAGCCAAACTGGAACGAGTTAGTCATCCTTATAGGATCTGATGCCAGGTCCCTCTTACTCTGGTCTAAGGGTCATACACACACACACATACACACACACACACACACACACATTATCTGTGCCCCCATTTCCTGGCACATATCTCCTAAAACCATTAGCATCTCCAAAGTGATGTATCTTTTTGTATACTAATGAGATGACTGGTGACTGGAAGCTCCTGGATAGTCTCAGGGTGACTGGAAGCTCCCGGATAGTCTCAGATTTCTGGGAGAATCAACCATGTGATTAGAGAGTTGGAGCATTTAGCCCCACCCTTGACCTCCAGGGAGGGTACAGGGGCTCAAGATTGAGTTGATTACCAATAACCAATGATTGAGTGAATCCTGACTGTGTAATGAAACTTCCATAAATATTCAAAAGGAGGGGGTTTAGAGGGCTTCTTGGTTGGTGAACACATGGAGGTCCTGGCAAAGTGCTATGCCTGGAAAGAGCATGGAAACTCCACACCCCTTCCTGTATACCTTGCCCTTTGCATTTCTTCTATCTGGCTGTCCCTGATTGTGTCTATAAGTTTTTATAATAAATTGGTAATCTTGCAAGTAGATCATTTTTTGGAGTTCTGTGAGCTATTCAAACCAGTAATTGAACCTGAGTGGAAGTGGTGGGAACCTCAGATTTATACCCCAGGTGAGAACTGAACTTGCAATTGGCATCTGTAATTGGGCCAGTCTTCTGGGACTGAGGCCTTAGCTGATAGTGTGAAATCTGACACTATCTCCAGGTAGCTACAGCTGAGCTAAATTGTAGGGCACCCAGTTGGTGTCTGCAGAGAATTTGAGAATTGCTTGGTATGGGAAAAACCTACAAATGTGGTGTCAGAAGTGAAGTATTGAGAGTGACATCAATATAAAAGGAAAAACAGCTTTTCTCCTTTCATATCCTTACACACTCTCTATTTCTTCTTGTCCAGGATATGCACATGCTGTTCTTTCTGTAGAAGGCTGAGGCCTCCCTCTACCCTTTCTCTGTATCTAGTTAAGTCTTTCACACTCTTCAGATCTCAGCTCACTTGTCTTCTCTTCAGGGAAGACTTGCCAGATCTTCTTAAAAGGGTGATTTAATTTAGTCTGATGTTCTTACAGCAATATGTACCACCCCATCTATAGCTCTCATCACGGCAGCAAATTTACATGCATTTCCTACAGCAGATAAGCACTTGTCTGTCCTTAGTATTCCACACATCTTGCTACACCAGCTACTTTGTTGAGCACAGTTGCTCATTCTCAAGTGCTCAGCAGCAGGCAGATTCTTCTTTTAGAGCAGAGTTTTAGTATGGAATGTAGGCTATCATAGAAAGGGCCGTAATTTCTTCTGGGGGCTCTGACTGGATTGCTCATTAAATGCTTGGAGAGAGAAAGACTTTCAGAGATGTTATCCTTTCACTGTGTGAGTGAATGGAGTTTGAACAATTTCCTGGGGTACAATGCATTATCTCTTCTCGATTTTGTGGCAAATTCTTCTTAAGCATGTGGGGTGTCAACCCCAATTAATTAATTAATTAGTTGCCAAACTCTGATTGAACCTGCATAGCACCCTGCCTCTCCAAATAAATACTATCATTTAAGTTAGCAAATAGAGCTGTAATGAGAATAAAATGAAGTAATGAGGCAAATGCCCCTCATTTGGGATTGTGTGTTCAGGGAAGGCATCTCCAAGGAGGTAACATTGGTTCTGACACCTGTGAAGACAGAAGAAATGAGCCATTAGCTGTCAGGGAGAAGGGTACCTCAAGCAGAAAACACAGCAATGGTAAAGGCTGTGAGACAGGAATGATCTTGCAAGTGAAGGAATAGTGCAGCTGGGAACCTTGCACAAAAAGAATAGCAAGGTTGATGGACAACCACGTGGAGCGCAGAAAGTACAACACCTGTGATGATATAGAGAGGAGCGGCAAGTGACTGCCCCCATCCCCACTACATCTGAAGACATAGTATGTGAGGTCTCATACTATGGGACTTGACAATGGCATATTTACAGGATGAAAGAGGGCACCCAACTCAAGCGTCCAAGGAAAGACACCAGGTGATGGAGGGGACTATGTGATAAAGAAGGTCATGAAATGAGAAGAGAGGAGCCAGGAAATAGAAAATGCTCAATAAATGCTAGCTCTTATTGAAAGGACAGGCAGTCTGCCAAAATCTTTTAAATAATAGGTGACCCAACTATTTTCCTTATATGTATAATGGGGCCAATAATGCATTCTCTCTAATAGAGGAGTGAGTTTACACATCAATATGGTTTGGCTATGTCCCCACTCAAGTATCACCTTGAATTTTAATAATATCCACATGTCAAGGGAAGGGCCAGGTGTAGATAATCAAATCTTGGGGAGGTTTCCCTATACTGTTCTTGTGGTAGTAAATAAGTGTCATGAGATTTGATGGTTTTAAAATGGGAGTTCTCCTGCACATGCTCTCTTAGCGTGCTGCCACGTAAGATATGACTTTGCTCCTCCTTTACCTTCTGCCATGATTGTGAGGCCTCCCTAGCCATGTGGAACTGTGGGTCAATTAAAACTCTTTCCTTTATAAATTACCCAGTACTGGGTATATCTTTATGAGCAGCGTAAGAATGGACTAATACACACATATTAAATAGTTTCTCCAGGTTTATGCAATTAGTAAATGTCTGAGGCAAGATATGCAGTAAGTGTTCGAAGCCCAGAGCCTCCAGACTCATAATCAATTATAGCATACAACCTGGCTTAATGAGGCACAGAGACGGTGGTAGAAATGAATGCTGGCAAAGGCTGGAGGATGTCTGCAACATACCTTTTGTGATAACATTTAAAAATATAATGCAGATGCTTCTCAAAGAACAAAGAAGTTATGTCCAGATAAACCCATCTACATTAGGCTAGGTTAAGCTATGATGTTTGCTAGTTTAGGTGTCTTAAATGCGTTTTTCACCATACTAGCAAACATCACAGCTTAACCTAGCCTACTTAAAACATGTTCAGAACATTTACAGTGGCCTACAGTTGAGTAACATCATGTAATATAAAGTGGATTTTATAATAAAGTGTTGAATATCTTGTGTAATTTATTGAATACTGAACATTGTGTCGGTACTCAAAGTGAGGTTGCTACTAAATGTGCGTCACTTTCAAATCATCATAAAATGGGAAAATAATATGTCAAACCATCCTAAGTCCAGAGACTGTCTGTACTAAATAATTTTATCATAAAAATATTTTCTTAAAAATATAAAATAATCTTAATTTAAAACAAATTATTAGAGGGAATTTTTATTAAATCCCAATACTTACAGATAAGTTTTGTGAACATTTTGATACATCATGGTCCACTGTCTTTCTGTGATATATTAACACGCATGTACATATTTTACATACCTGTATATCTAAAATAACATGTCTAAGTTTTACCATACTCCTCTGCTTAACATGATCCTATGGCATTAAATATGCTTTGACAATATTATTGTATTGTCTGCGTAATACTTTACCTTAGATACCATAATTTATTGTATTCATCCCCTTTTTCAATCATTTAGTTTTTAGTTTGTTATTATTACAACCAATGCTTCAATGAATAGCCTTATGTGTCATTGAAAATATAGTCAAAGATTTATTTATTTTCTCTACATTGTTAGAGCTGAAACCACTGTGAAATTACTTAACTATTGCTTCTCATGTAGACAGAATTAAGAATATCTGAAATGCAGTCTGGGGTTTTCTTTGGAAGCATGTAGATATTTATACATCTTATAATATACACATTTAATTTTTTAACGGGAATATAATATACTCATTTGCTTATTTTCTTATTATTTTCTTTTGTACACTATTTATCTCCCATGCCTAGATCAGTGCCTAGCTTGTGATAAGAGCTCAGTAATTATTTGCTCAATGAGATTTTGAATGCAATTCCTGGTCAAAGTATATAAATAAGTGTAAGAGAACGAGTCTTAAAAGGGATCAGAATAGTGCAAACGTCAGGACTTTCACAAGGTAGAAACTAGTCCAGCTTTAGCCTTTATGCTTTGGCAAAAAAGGAGGCCACGTGTACACGCACTGTAAAACAGAAAACATCCCTAATTGCCTTGTGTTCAGACAGTCCTCGGGTGCTCTCAGTTCCTGATATTCACCAGAACACCAATCTTCACTTAACACAGTTAATGATATAATTTTTATTTTTAAAAGGGAGTGCTGATGTTACTACCAGCTTCAGAAGATGTTTCAAATCTGGTTGTGGAGTCATTCTATTTCCAATTAAGCAGTGGGGGGATTCAATTACAAGCTGTGGGAAGCGAAGAGTTTGTGTCAATAAACCAGCAGTAGTATTAAGGGTGGTTGTCTGGTTTGCAAACATTAACAGCTTGAATCCTAAAGGCGTATGCTTGTGAAATTATCTAACTATTGCTTCTCATGGAGACAGGATTAAGGATACCTGAAATCTAGCCTGGGGTTTCCTTTGGAAGCATTTTCTCTCCTTGAACTTACAGGGAATTTGGGCATTAAAGTAGCGTATTAAAAGACTCATTGGGAGCTTGTTAACAAGGTTAAAGCCATTTAGAAAAAAAATGTGTCAGAAAAGTATTCGGAAGAAGGCAGAATAATTTGTTGCAAGATCTGGTTAGAAATGAAAAGGGTAGGCCGGGCGCGGTGGCTCAAGCCTGTAATCCCAGCACTTTGGGAGGCCAAGGCGGGCGGATCACGAGGTCAGGAGATCGAGACCATCCTGGCTAACATGGGGAAACCCCGTCTCTACTAAAAAATACAAAAAACTAGCCAGGCGAGGTGGCGGGCGCCTGTACTCCCAGCTACTCGGAGGCTGAGGCGAGAGAATGGCGTGAACCCGGGAGGCGGAGCTTGCAGCGAGCTGAGATCCAGCCACTGCACTCCAGCGTGGGCGACAGAGCGAGACTCCGTCTCAAAAAAAAAAGAAGAAGAAAAAAAAAAAAGAAATGAAAAGGGTAAGATTCACTTAAAAATTATAATTTTGAGAGGTGATAGGGCTTTTGGAAAAAACATAAACACACACGCACCACACACACTCACAAACACACACGCACCACACAAAACAGGAAACTGAAGTCTCAAAAGGTGAAGGTGATACCCAAGGACTGTCAACTAACTAGCAGATATGAAGTGTCCACTATGTGTCGGCTGCTCTGCTGAGAGTCAAATATATAAATGGAATAATAAGTGTTAGTATCTTTCCTTTAAAAATTTATAGCCCAGCTACAATTTATTGTTTTTTTTTCTTTGGTTTTATTGACTAACTTAAACTGTGCTGAGCCCCTTGACAAACAAGTTAATATTCCAAATATTTTTAAATTGTTCATTGTCAGCTTTTCTGTTGCCTCCTCTTATTATCTTTCCTACTTGGCAACACAATTGTAATTTTTCAATCACTGGCTTTGAAAAAACTTTGGTAAGAGGACTGGTTCAGAGTATTTAGCCTTCATGTCATCCCGTTTCGAAAGAAAATTTCCCAGTTAGACTGCAAAATTTAATTCCTTGCCTGTATGTTTTCCAAAACAAGGACTATTTCCATTTACTTTCCTATGAAGCTGAATATAATTACAGTTTCTCACAATTTGCTACTCACTATTCTCCTGGGGAAATGAATGATTCATCTGACTTGTGTCTTTGGGAGGGGGAATCAAGCATGTCCAACTCAGATATTTTCCCTTCTTCTACTCTGCTCATATTTGGGGTGAGCCGGGCATATGGTCAGAGCAGACTGTTATCGTCTGGCTTCAAGTTTGGATGCAGGAGTAAAATGGTAGCATGTACATTTGGTCACAGACTTAAAACCACACTTCTAATCTCCTTTTTTTGGAAGCAAAAGTTTAGGTTTTGACTTCTGTTATTCTAACTATTGGTCTCTCAATTGAGTCCAGACTTAAAGAGAGGGAGAAAGAGGATTTTATTGACCAGGGTAAGGGTCCTGAACCCACAATACATATATATGGCTTATGAGCAACTGTAAAGAAGCTAAATTTTACCTAATATAACTGTTTTTCAGGCAGAAAGAATTATCTTCACTAAATGGCCTCAAAAGATAGTGTTTTCCTAGTAAGACGAGACATTAAAGGAATGAGTAGATTCTTGGATCTCTTTCTTTCTCTCCTTTCTTTCTTTTCCTTCCTTCCTTTCTTCCTTCCTTCCTTCCTTCCTTCCTTCCTTCCTTCCTTCCTTCCTTCCTTCCTTCCTTCCTTTCTTTCTCTCTTCCTTTCTTTCTCTCTTCCTTTCTTTCTCTCTGTCTCTCTCTAAAAAATATGGAATTAGTAGGAGGAAAGAAAGTAAGGAGAAAATGCACAAAGTAAATTTTCAGGATTTCAAAACCTAACGGGATTTCAAAATCCTGTAAGAAAATAGAGAACTGAAGTTGTCCTGGGGAGCTTCAGATAACGAAGTATGAAAGAATGGTAGAGGTTTATTTTCTCTTCCTTCCTCCTCCTCCCTCCTCCTCCTCCTCCTCCTCCTTCTCTTTCTCCTTCTCTTTCTCCTTCTCCTTCTCCTCTTCCTATTCCTTCTCCTCTTCCTCCTCCTCCTCTTCTTCCTCCTTCTCCTCCTCCTCCCCTTTTCTCCTTCCTTCCTGCTTCTTTCTTCCTTCTGGATCTTTTATCATTTGAGGTGGGAGCATAGGACAGGATGGTCTTGATGTATTAAAATTCTATCAGTGTCATTTTTCCCCAAATATGTATTTGCTGCTTTATAGATCAGAAGACAGTTTATCTTTAAAATAAGCTGTTGTTTTTCCAGGATGGAATTTGGAACTTTGTGTGAGTGTGTGTATGTGTATGAGTGAGTGTGTATGTAAACTGCGATGTGTTTGTGTGTACAAGCAAAAGTACACACAGATTCAGGCATGTGAATACAAGGGAAACCGGTTACGAAAAGGGGTAGAAAAGAACCAAGAAAACTGCCCTCCCATCCTCGTCTCCTTTTTTTTTTTTTTTTTTGACATTGAGTCTTGCTTTGTCACCCAGGCTGGAGTCCAGTGGCACCATCTCACTGCAACCTCTACCTTCTGGGTTCAAGCCATTCTCCTGCCTCAGCCTCCTGAGTAGTTGGGACTGCAGGCATGCACCACCATGCCCAGCTAATTTTTTATTTTTATTTTTATTTTTAGTAGAGATGGAGTTTCACCACATTGGCCAGGCTGGTCTTGAACTCCTGACCTTAGGTGATCCGCTGGCCTCGGCCTCCCAAAGTGCTGGGATTACAGGCATGAGCCACCATGCCCAACTCTCTTCTCCTTTTTTCACAAGGAAAAGGTTAATTATCTGGGATTAATTCTATATGGGATTGTGGTGGCCTGAATAATGGCTCCTCAAAGGATGTCTAAACTCTAATCCCTGAAACTTCTTCATATGATTTGGCAGATGGAAAGAAATTAAGGATCTTGAGAAAGGGAGATTGTGCTGGATTATCTGGGTGGGCCTAGTGGAATCATAAGGGCCTTGTAAGAAGGAGACATGAGGGTTGGGGTCAGAAGAGATGAAGGATGGAAGCCAAGGTGAGACTGGTGCTGGGATATGAGCAAAGGAATGTGAACAGCCCTTAGAAGCTGGAAAAGACAAGGCAACTAATTCTTTCCTGAAGTTTCCACAAGAAATGAGCCCTGATACCCCATTTTAGATGTCTGAGCTTCAGAACTATAAGATACTAAATGTGTGTTGTTTTAAGCCACGAAGCTGGTGGTAATTTGTTACAACAGGAATAGTAAACTCATACAGGGATGATTAATGACTAAATGGCGTATTAGCAATGTTATACACTTATTCTGATTTTCACATATTTGTGAAGAACAAGGTATACATCTCCTTTTTGTACATGTGCAACAATTCCTATGATGAGTGCATTACAAAAAACACATGGGCTTATTGCGATTATTTTTCTTCCTACTGGGAAATGTGTAGGTGTATTTAAAACCTTTCACATCTGGATTTACAGGAGTATTCAAAGCTTTGAAAGTCCTTGAAGGCAGTGCATAGTCAATATATGCTTCCTCAGGGGAAACTGGTGAGAAATTGGAAAAGAGAATTAACCCCTTACATCCTTTACATAACCATTTAGTGAAGTATTATTACAAAAAAGCTCTTAAATGTAAAATGTCCTACATGTGGCCTAGACCTAGGCTTAGGGAGAGCGGAAGGTAGGTGTAATGTGAAAAGTTCTGAGAGCCTGACAGCAAATGTGGAGGATTTATTAACAGACTGAAAGCCCATTAAATATCATAGAGCCATTCTTCTCTAAGCCGTTCAGTTTACTTCTTACATAAGGAAATATGTTTCATAGCTTATTCAGGAAATAATTGGATTTTAAAAACCCTAAAATTAATTATAATATAAAAGTATTGCATTTTCCTTAAACAAAATAGAGTAGTAAAATTTTGAGTGTCTTAACTAAAGCCATCTTTTTTTCCATATAAACTTCCATTTCAAAGAAGTTCAGATTTTAATAGTTCTTAAAAGTCTCTTTTTTAAAGAACCCTAAACTTTACTATTATAGTTAAAATTGGATTATAAAATCAATCTAATATAAATTGAATCATTAATTAAGTCAATTTTAAAAGAAATAATTTAATTTCATTAAGGAATTGTTACACTGATATTACAAAGTGAATGGATTCCTGTAATTAAAAAGCATTGAATTCCATATGACCATTTATCTTTTCTCCTCTTTTAGCCATTTTGGTGAATTTCTAAAACAGAATTTAATTAAATGCTGAAACAAAGACATAATTCAAAATTAAAATTCTATGGAAGAACTCACTTGCAAATCGTCAAAAGAGTTTTCCTTCAATATTTCAAGGGACCATAGCAAAGTGAAATATATATAAAGTTATTAGAATGTATATAACAGAATCACAGCTATTAAAGTGTCATTCATTATCCATGTGATCTCCCACCAAGTAAAGAACCATTTTCTAAATGTCTTAAATGAACATTTATTAGGTGATTGACATTTTCCTGGAGTTCAGACCCAGATTCAAAGGTATGTTTTCCAACATTAGATTTGGTGTTATACAAATCTTACTGAAAATAAACTGGAGTTTTGTAAGATTATAATTTTGAGGAAAGAGTTGTTAGAGACAGACAGACTTGAGCTTGCCCTTCATCAGTGGTAGTGAGCTTTGTCAAATCGTTAACCTCACTGAGGCTCAGTTTCTGCATTTATAAATGAAGTAACATGTCTCACATTGAGTTATTACAAGGATTATATGTAAGATCACTTGTCAAGTCTCCACTGCAGGCCCTGGGACATGGAGATAATCAGTGAATATTTATGCTTTCCCCATTTTGCCTTATAAGACTACAGAACTGTAGCAGAAAAGGAGAATTGGACCTCTGTTATATGGTGTATGCTAATGGGACAGACATTTTTTTCTATCTTTGCTTCAAACTTGTGCACTGTGATTGCCATTATGTAATTTAAGTGGACATCTTTTAGATAAAATAAGCCTATAATAAAATGCCTTTGATGGCAGATGTACAAACTATAAAAATGAATACACATATGCATGTGAAGTAATACTTTTATTATTCTACTGTTCTACAAATAAGTTGTGCCTTATGCTATTTTCCGAGCTTCTCATTGCCTTCATGGATATATTCATTTGAATAACTGTCATCAGAGATTTCATCCACAGACCTGCATTTTTAAAGAGAATTTGACTGGGTCTTCTGTTTTTTTCTCTCTCTAATCATTTGGGCCACAGCAGCTAATTGCAGTGTCTAATTGTATCCTCAGTTGGCTGCTTGCACCCACAATTAACTAAATATAAGCACCAGCATCTTGGTACATTCAATTTTATGCCTCAAAGGGAGTTGTGTGAGAGGGCAGTTGGCTATCTTCAGGAAGACAGCTTCTCAGACTTGGAAGTGTAGGTCTAATTTTAAAACTTCCAAGTATTTTCTAGTTGGCACAGTCCATAAACCTGGTGACTATCTTAGCTACACTTTCAAGAACATAAAATCCAGGTAAGTTGCAGACAGGCCACAGTTTAAGAAAAATGTCAGTAGATTCATGAGCTCACATCTGATCACAACCATTCTTATACTATGCTTGAGCAGCTCATGGAATAAATGTCCTGACAAGTATGTGTGCAATTACGGTGGACTGGGACAGAAGAACTGGAGCCTTCATGTATTTTGATCCCATGACAGGTGTAATTGCCCTCCTTCAGCAATTTGAAAAGCCTCTTTGAGGAGTTAGTTGCAATGGTGCATTTGAAATGCAGACACTCCTCTAAAGCCGGTGCCTCAAAAACTGACTTGGAGTCAACTTAAATCCCACTCTGGACATCAGGCTGGAAAAATCACGAGGATGGAAGCCCATCACAGCCGAAGCTTGAACTTCCAAATTAGCTCACATCTTCAACAGATGTGCCAAAGATAATACTAGTTAATCCACCCCTTAAGGGAGAAATTAAAACTCAGTGTTTTGCAGTGGTTGCTCAGTAATCACTAGAATGTTGCTTTCAAAGCAAATCAAGAGTCTGTAGAAGTCTCTGTTTCTAGATAAGTAACAAAACAAAGGTTTCTCATACAGATATCCAGAAATAAACAGATTGGAGAGCCAGAAAAAAAGAAGAAAGAGTAATGTACATGGAATAAATTTATAGCCTTTGTTTTCATCTCAGATTTTCAGTCTAAGCCTAGTCCTTCGCCACTATTTCCAACATAGTCATTGCTTAACAGTTTCAGCGATTCCCTTCACTGTCTCGTGTCATGTGGGAATTCTGACTTGGAGGTGAACTAATCCCAGATTAAGATCAAGTCTGTGACTTCTCATTTCCAATGCAGATTAGTGTTTTCACAGTATAAGGCATGCTTGAACAATTAGGTTAATTTGAGCTGAACAGATCCTAAAATCCATTCAGCTACATGAACCATATATTCGATATGATATTTCAGCTATTTATTCTTCTAGTGCATTGAGTTTTCTTGACCACCTTGTTATAAACCAGCCTTTATATATGTCTCTCGATTATTTATCAATAAGATTTATCTCAATTATTTGTTGATAAGGTGAGGTTCTCTCTATACATAATAGCCATACATATGGTAAATACATGTATATATAAAATATATATTTATATATATGTGTTTTTATTTTTTATATATATTTATATATATATTTATAAAACAGCTGAGGAGTAACAGACATTGTTTAGTAAAGTAAAATATCTTGATAAGTATGTTCAGGGTTGCTAGGCAGCATAAACGTACATAAAAATTTGAAGATTAAAAATGCAAAAGAGATAAAAAGATACGTTTGCTGTTCTAGTTGTGTGGGTGTTAGGGGTAAGTGGGCAACGTGAAGACAGAAGAAAAAGGGGGTTTCCAGGGGACTATGCAAGGGCAACCCTTATTGGTGGGATTTTGGCAAGGTTGTTTCAAAATAGAAATGTCTAAGATGAAATTTTAATTTGGTTTGGGTGTGCAAAATACAATGATACCTCAGTAAGATCTACTCTGTATATGGAAAAATATGTAAGTGAATTGTGTGTTGAAACTATAGAAAGCGTTAGACTTTGGGCTTTTTCTTTTTTTTTTTCTTTTTTTTTGAGATGGAGTCTCACTCTGTTGTCCAGGCTGGAGTGCAGTGGCGCGATCTTGGCTCACTGCAAGCTCCACCTCCCGGGTTCATGCCATTCTCCTGCCTCAGCCTCCCGAGTAGCTGGGACTACAGGCGCCCGCCACCACATCCGGCTAATTTTTTGTATTTTTAGTAGAGACAGGGTTTCACCATGTTGGCCAGGCTGGTCTCGGTCTCCTGACCTTGTGATCCACCCACCTCGGCCTCCCAAAGTGCTAGGATGACAGGTGTGAGCCACCACGCCCAGCCGCTTTGGGCTTTTCCTACAGAACTTGTTTATAAGTAGGAACTCACACACAGATGTGTCTATGGGAAAATAAGTTCCTGGGTACTTACCTTAATGCAGGGAAAGCCTTAGACTTCTCCGCTTCATGAGCATACGTGTTCCAGGTAACCTTACATAGAAATCAAGGAGTCATGGTTTTCCCAGCTAACATCTAAAGTCTATTCTGCTGAGGACTAAAAATTCCGGTTCCACTAGGAACACAGAAATGTTTAGGAAAATAAGACATTCCCGTAAGATGTCCCCATTCTAGCAAGGAAGGTCGCAATGGTCAAATGTTAATAATACTATGTAATTTAGTCAGGAATGTGCACAACTTGCTCTGGCAATAAAGAGAAAGCTCAAACTTGAGACTAGTTCCTGGGAGGCTCAGAGGCTCCCTGACACAGACCAATTCTGCAGCATGAGTTCGGAGGACGGAGCCTGCCCTAGCCTGCCCTATCATAGGAATCTTACCTTCTGGGAGATATTATGCCAGTCTTAGATGCATTAGGGCTACTGGGAATCTTAAAAAAATCAGCAATTTCCTACCCTATCTAGGACCCCTTTGAACAGTCATCTTTTGATGCCTATCTCTTATCCCGTTGGATCTTCACACTGGAACTTTTCTAGGTAGGCTCTGAGAAATCTGAGGTAAAAGCCTGTTATTTTCAAGACTGTGGAGTTTTAAAGAGTTTAGAAAGTTCAAAGGAGGTTTTCATGGCAATTTACAATTCTGAGCACTTTATCAGATACGTGTGGGGATCGCAAATCCATCAGTAAAGGAACAGCCTAAACAGTCCTCCTTTACTTTTCTGAGCAGCAGCCCTGCCATGACAACTGATTTTCTTTTTCCATCTATGGGAGAAAATGCTCTGCCTTTACCAGTAAGCGGGTGGCTGTCAATTTTTTTTTTTTGGCATAATTTAAAGTCCTTTAAATGCTTATTTTTAATTTTAATAATTTTGGAGGTGTTCACTTGTGCATTAAAATTCAGGAAGCTGGCTTAGCCCTCGGCTTACCTTCAGGGCAAAACTGTGTGCAAGACATGCTTCTATGAGATAATTTGTTTCCTAATTGGCATCCGTTTGCTGAAATACAATTAAAGTTATTGCTCTAATATTAACATCAACATCTTGATTGCTCTATAAAGCATGAATATTTATAAATTTTTTTCTTCCATGGAAGATATCTCTTAGGCATTTACTTTTTGGTGTTGTCAGTTTCATATTTATTCAGAAGTTTTCATAAGGGGGATATGAGAAGGGTCTGAGTCACTTACTGAGATTTAAAACACAGCAGAGTTAGGCCATTTAGACGCTAAAGAGCTGTGTAAAGTGTCATTTCTAAGAAAATGTGTTTGGATTCTGGAGCTCAATTGACTTGAAAACCTGAGAACTAAATCATCTATGCTACCTACTTTTTACACTATTATGAGGATCATGTGAGCTAGATGAATTTAATGCCCCTAATTGGGAAAAAAACAAAAAACAAAAAACAGTACCTTGTATTTGCACAATGCTTTAAGATTTATAGTAGGCTTTGCACCTCTCAAGTGTGACTATTTGGAAGACATGATATTTCACTACTAAGTTTTTTTTGGGTTTTTTTTGGAGACAGGATCTTGCTCTTGCCCAAGCTGGAGTGCAGTGGTGCAATCACGGCTCACTGCAGCTTCACCTTTCCAGCTCAAGAGACCCTCCCACCTCAGCCTCCTGAGTAGCTGGAACTATAGACATGTGCCAGCAAGCCCATAGCTGGAACTACAGGCAGGCATACAGCACCAAGCCAGCTATTTTATTTATTTATTGTAAAGACAGCCTTCCTATGTTACTCAGGCTGGTCTTGAACTCCTGGGCTCAAGCAATCCTCCCACCTCAGCTTCCCAAAGCGCTGAGATTACAGTCATAAGCCATATGGCACCCAGACTCATTACTAAGTTCTTGGTGGCACCATTGCAGGTTTATTGTTGTTATTTTGTTTTGAGAATGAACTGAAAATTTAATCATTATAAGAATGTAAAGACATAATTCTAGATATATTCAGAATTCAATGATTACTGTTCATCAGTTATAACATTTAGATTACTTTTTTAATCCATTAAGCTGTTAACGTATCTTTCAAATTTGAAAACTAATATAGGATATCATACATGTTATACATATCAAGTTGTAAGAAAAAGCAAGTCTTAAAAAATAAAAGCACCTTTTCATGTTCGAATACTCAATTTACCTCTTCAGATACAATTGTAATTAAGAGTTCCTTTGTTCTTCTTGTCCCTTTCTCTTTCTCTTCCTTTCCTAAGTTATTCTCTAAAATTACCAGTTGGACCAAGCAAGATAGGAATTTTAATGAGGTAAGAAGTTCTTCAAAGGTTCAGCACGCTTGTCAGATCCAGAGCAAAATGAAGAAGAAATCTGTGCAAGGGGTAGGGGGGATGTTAAATATTTAAGTCCAAGTGGAAGAGTAGTAGGGTGTCTACCTCGTGAAAGAAGAGTACAGGGAGGGTAGGAGCCCTGTGATGTGATGAGGGAGTGTATCCACCATTCACGTAAGTGACAGGGAGACCAAAGGAGAGACCGTGTACCTGCAGAGGATGGATCTGTAAGTCATATGTTAATTATAATGGGAGCCTGGTTTCTCACTGTTGGGTAGTGGTGTTTCACATGGGGAAACGAAGAACTGTCACTAAACTCTGGAATTAAATTAGATGAGATGAGGTAGTGACATAAACATACAGTTCTCAATATATGGACAGACTACATAAGATATAAATATAAATGTGAGATTTGTATGTATGTGTAAGGGTTCTCTAGAGGGACAGGACTAATGTTCTCTAGAGGGACAGGATAGATGTATGTATAAAAGGGAGTTAATTAAGGAGTGTTAACTTACAGGATCACAAGGTGAAGTCCCACAATAGGCCGTCTTCAAGCTGAGGAGCCAAGCAGCCAGTCTGAGTCCCAAAACCTCAAAAGCAGGGAAGCCGACAGTGCAGCCTTCAGTCTATAGCCGAAGGCCTGAGAGCCACTGACAAACCACTGGTGTAGGTCCAAGAATCCAAAAGCTAAAGAGCTTGAAGTCCTGTGTTTGAGGGCAGGAAGCATCCAGCATGGAAGAAATATGGAGGCCAGAAGACTCAGGCAGTCCAGTCCTTGCACGTTCCTCTGTCTGCTTTTATTCTAGCCTGGCTGGCAGCTGATTAGATTGTTCCCACCCAGATTGAGGGTGGGTCTGCCGCTCCCAGTCCACTGACTCAAATGTTAATCCTCTTTGGCAACACCCTCACAGACACACCCAGGAAAAATAGTTTGCATCCTTCAATCCAATCAAGTTGACACTCAATATTAGTCATCACAGTATGTGACTGTGTAAAGAAATATATTTTCAGCCCTTCCACTGAAAAAGCCTGCCACCTGTGATAGCCAATAGCCGAAAACACCCCTAGTGCCCAGAGCGTGGTTTCTAAATATTGCTTTTGACTAAATGGAATCAAGGCTCCTTGGAGAAATGGCTGATTCCAAGGTTGAACATAGAAAAGAAAGCCCAAAAAGTATGTCAGAAAATAAAAGTGATGACAGCATATAAAAGTAACACGGATGCCAGCATAAAGGGACTCTCACTGGCCAAATCTGGATACATTTTAGCATCATATTAAATAATAAAAGTAGTAGATTAAAACCATGAAATAAAAATAATTTATAAGGTCTTAGTGACAAAAATACTTAAAGAAATTAATTGAAAGTTTAATGAGGAATGTAATATTTACATAATCTCATAATACCTCCTCACAAAAAGCACTTTTTCTTTGTAATGGGAAAACCAACTGTACAGTGGAGAGGCCTGAAAAAATCCCCTTAGCCAACTGATCAAAATCAGCATCAACCAGTCATGGACTACATTGAAATTCAGTGCCACCTGAGAGGATGTAACGAGAATGTAGCATTACTACCGTAATATGGTGGCCAAAAATGCGTCACCTAAATCTAATAATGAGGCAACATTAGACAAACTTAAATTGAGGGAAAGTCTAAACATAGGTAGCGTATTATCTCCCAAAGAGTCATGATTATGAAAGCCCAGAAAAGACTGTCTTGGATTAATGGAGACTAATAAGGGGATGGCAAATAAATGCAATGAAGGACTCTGGATTGAACACAATTGCTATAAAAGGTACTTATTGGTACAAATGGCAAAAATTGAATAGGAAAGTGGTGAAAACTGAAGTGTCTAAAAATTAAATGATCATAAAAGCGAAGTTAATGTTCTGGTTTCTATGGCTTTATTATCTTATGGAGGAGAATGACATTATTGTTAGAAAACAATTTTGAGCTGGGTGCAGTGGCTCACTCCTGTAATCCCAGCACTTTGGGAGGCTGAAGCAGGTGAATCACGAGGTCAGGAGTTCAAGACCAGCCTGGCCAAGATGGAGAAATCCCATCTCTACTAAAAATACAGAAATTAGCTGGGCGTGGTGACGGGTGCCTGCAATCCTAGCTACTCAGGAGGCTGAGGCAGAGAATTACTTGAACCCGGGAGGCGGAGGTTGCAGTGAACCAAGGTCGCACCATTGCACTCCTGCCTGGGCAACAGAACGAGACTCTGTCTCAAAATAACAACAATAATAATAATTTTTCAAGGCTGGAGGCAATTTGCTCTCAGAGGATTCAAGATAAACTTACTGGTACTGTTTTGTAACTTTCCTCTGAGTTTCAAAATAAAAAGTGAGAGAAAAAAATTCTGATTTCTTTCTAGAAATACCATCTTCACATGAAAGTGGTTGTGAGTATACAAGTCCATGTTTGTATTTTCTCACACAAGTGAGATTGTACATGCTATTCTTCACTTGGAATTTTTCTCCTAGCTGTGATCTTGGCAATTGCTACATACAAATGTATGCACTAGGTATTCAAAATTACTTATTTTTTAAAAAACAGGAAATTATCTACTTTCTTTTAATCATAATTATGCATAAAATTCTATGCAGAATATTTTGATCTTAAAAGAAAAATTTTACTACTTGTAGTTAGCACGTCTTTCTTGGATTTAGATATATGCTGGTTTCTATGTGCAACTAGACTTGATTTAATTGAAATCATTTCAAAACACCTTTTTTGCAGACAAATTCAATTGGTGACTACAAGAATTTAAGATATCTTTATTTGTATCTCTCCGAGGACTATGATTGTTTGAATCCATTTCTTGAGCATCATTCCTCAATGCATGAATACTTGGTACCTGTTTGGTCACAAAATGCTAGGTGTGGCTTGCTAAACCCAGACAATGGAGTGACTACACTCAGGAAAACTACAACTGTAGTGAGAGTTAATATTAGCTCCTCCTTGAGTAATGGGTTCATTCTGGAAGTTAGAATCTAAGACTTTCAAAGGGAAGATATGGAACAGGAGAGATGGAAGACTTGATGTTACCTAGCTGATATTCTCAGATCTCACTCTTTCATTGATTTCTGTTTATCTCCCACTGGCCAGAATATGCCTATCAGGGCCGGTGTGTTGTTTCAGTACCATGGAGAGCTACCTCGCCTACATGCCAAAAGTACCAGGGAATGAACACCATTCTGGAGCAATCCTTGCTTAACCTGTGACAGCTAGCAGTTGATGTACAAATACCCCAGATCTCTTACTAATGGGAGACATGTGAAGTCTGAGTTTTACACGGTTTCTCAGACATTCCTTCTGAGATTAGGCTCCAGGTGCCCACTGTGTTCCATCCTTGTCTCTCTTTTCCATTTCCTGTCAATGCTTTCTGCACTTGCCAAACAAATTACTTGCACTCAAATCCTAGTCTTAGGGTCTACTTCTGCAGGACTGCTAGGCAGAGTTTTTGGTAGTAGTAGTGCTGATAGCTAGAAAAGAGCCTTGGAAGAAAGATCTCATTTAATCATCTGAGTGTAGCTCATCATAACATCAGATTGCTTAGAATTATACAGTGATAGAATTCCAGGGCCAAATATACTAAGGTCATATAATGACCACAACAGTTACTTAAAATTTGAAAATCCACTATCTGCCCACTTCCACGTCTGCAATCACTAGGAGGAACTCAGACCCTCTTGAGGCACACATTTCTACTTGCTGGAAAATCCTTTTTGTTGAGAGACAGAAGAAGTTCCACAATTTTTCATCAGGGACACCAAATAATTTCAATTCCTCTTCCAACCTCAAACCTTCCAATATTTGAAGACTCAACCATTGTGCTTGCTTTGAGACTTTTCCAGGTGATGTTTGTTTGTTTGTTGTTTTTTTTTATATGGAGTCTCACTCTGTCACCCAGGCTAGAGTGCAGTGGAATGATCTTGGCTCTTTGCAACCTCCACCTCCCAGCTTCAAGTGAGTCTCCTGCCTCAGCCTCCTGAGTAGCTGGGACTATAGCTGCACACAACTGCACCTGGATTTTTCATTTTTAATAGAGACAGGGTCTCACCATGTTGGCCAGGCTGGTCTTGAACTCTTGGCCTCAGGTGATCCACCCATCTCTGCCTCCCAAAGTGCTGGGATTACAGATGTGAGCCACTGCACTCAGTCCAGGTGTAATATTTTTAATTTCTTCAATTTGTCCTCATGAAAATGTTGTAAAGACACTTCTGGATCTTAATGTCTCTCTGTTGGACATGACAACAGTGGGCCAAAATTGTTCTGTAGTTCTCAGAGTATTTGATAGATAGTCCAAGGGAGATACTGATTGTTTAAGAGTAGAGTTAGGCCTCTCACCTCTCTTCTGTACATTGTACAACTAAAAGTTAAGCCAAAAATAATATTGGCTTTTTATGCCACTGTTTAATCTGAGCACAATTTTACCAAGTCTTCATCTAACTCCATTGATCTTACTATTCAAATGCCCTCTCAGATGCCAACTCATGAACAATCACCTATAAGTGACCTGCCATCATCCTTTGCAGGTAATAGGTGACTCTAACAGAAATTCTATATTATCCCTTGAAAAAAATAAAATGAAATGAAATTTTCCTTGTCTAACCAGCTTTGGAGACCTATGACTTCTCTAATCCTACTGACCACAGCAAAGACAAATGAGCAAAGGGGACCATATAGCAGTGCACAATGGAAGACAGTTTACTCATAGTAAAGTAGAGAGAGCACCCAGAGAAATGAAGTCTCACTCAAGGCAGCAAAGACTGTTGCAGGATTCTTTTTCTCCTTTCTAAGTAGAGCAGAAGAATAGTGCCATCTGCATAGGCCCAGGAGTACCTATGGACAGCAATATCATAATGTATTATTTAAAGTGAGAAAAGATCCCTACAAAAGCCTCAGGACATCAGCAACACTTTCTAGGCTAGAGATTTGAGGTTGACTCTTAGAAACAGTGCCAGTGAGGATGGCATCTGAGTGATGCAAGAGCAGAGAGAGGCAGAGCACCAGACAGACGAGGAAAGGTTCCTGGGGTAGCACCAGTGGGATGCGTTCTACTGAGCCTGTGTGCTTTAATGAAGTTTTAAGGAGAGGAAAAAATGGACAGATGAAGTTTCATATTGTGACTTTAATTACTATAAGAGAAGGAAAGACAACAAGAGCCTTACTTGCACTTGTCTTTAGAATACATAAAATTGATTGCATGTTTAAAATGTTTTCTAAAACCATGTTAGTCTTAGAGGAAGGATCTCCTTTTTTCTTCCCTTGCAACCAGAGTATCCAGAAGGAAAACAAAAACAAAAACAAAAACAGCAACAAAAACAAAAACACAGTGGTCTAGTCTTGGTTAACTTGTCCGGGATTGTTTTCAGCTTAACATCATTGCCTCCCTCTTCTACTACATCTCCTTTGCATGTGGGGACATTGGGTCTCTCATAGCATATCATGTTCAGTTCTTGACACAGCATTTGAACATCATTGATAAAGGAAGCCAAGTTCTGTAGAGAGAGATGAGAATCATGGCATGACTCCATACAATGTCTGATTGAGAAAAATGGAAGGCATTCTATTCTTCGATTATATGCTTCACACATATCTGTACAGTAAAATAGAAAATATTTTAAAATAATTAACAGAGTACATTTGCCTGCCCCTCATGTCTACAGCATTATCGAGTGTGGGGACTGTTACCATCTTCAGTGGAAAGACTCTTACCTTCCTTACATATAATAGGGGCTCTGTAAATTTTGGCCGAAATTTTCCTTATTTTCACAGAAAATGGAAGTCCCATGAAGGTTACTCAACTACTTACACTGATTTTTTCTTTCTTTCTCTCTCTTTCTCTCTCTCTTTCCTTCCTTCCTTCCTTCCTTCCCTCCCTCCCTCCCTCCCTCTCTCTCCTTCTCTCCTTCTCTCCTTCTCTCTTTCTCTCTTTCCCTCTCTCCTTCCTTCCTTCCTTCCTTCCTTTCTTCCTTCCCTCCCTCCCTCCCTCCCTCCCTCCCTCCCTCTTTCTTTCTTTCTTTCTTTCTTTCTTTCTTTCTTTCTTTCTTTCTTTCTTTCTTTCTTTCTTT
This sequence comes from Macaca nemestrina, assembly GCF_043159975.1. Classification (NCBI taxonomy): domain Eukaryota; kingdom Metazoa; phylum Chordata; class Mammalia; order Primates; family Cercopithecidae; genus Macaca; species Macaca nemestrina. The sequence continues at coordinate 59,467,208 of NC_092142.1, forward strand.
CTTTCTTTCTTTCTTTCTTTCTTTCTTTCTTTTTCTTTCTTTCTGATGGAGTCTTGCTGTGTCCTCCAGGCTGGAGTGCAGTGGCTCTCTCTTGGCTCACTGCAACCTCCACCTCCTGGGTTCACGCCATTCTCCTGCCTCAGTCTCCCGAGTAGCTGGGACTACAGGTGCCAGCCACCATGCCTGGCTAATTTTTTGTATTTTTTTAGTACAGACGGGGTTTCACCATGTTAGCCAGAATGGTCTCGGTCTCCTGACCTCGTGATCTGCCCACCTCAGCCTCCCAAGGTGCTGGGATTACAGGCGTGAGCCACTGCTCCTGGCCTACACTGATATTTTCTAAAATCATTGATCCTAGCACTAATTTCACTGTTTTGGGATTCTTCTTTTACTTATTGGTCTTCCCCACAATGAGATTATGAGAGTCTTTGAAGGTTATATGTCATACCTGAATTTCTAACGCATTATATTACCTGGCCCATAGCAGCCCCTCAATAAGGGTTGAATAAATGAATGAATGAATGAATGAAGACCCTTTAATATTTGACTAGAGTCATCAGATGAGTACACTTGGATGTTACATTTTCAGTTTATTCTTATTGGACTGTTCAGGTTAGGTGCTTTAAGGCTACTAGATAAAAGACTACTTCATCTTCTACTTATATATTTTTTCCTTTTTTTCATCTCTGTCGTACAAGAAATGACTCTTTGCTACTCATAATTCCTACTTTTCTTTTATGAAAAAGGAAGTTTGTATGAGAGACATGGCAGAGTCACATATACTATACCAAAGAGATTTCTGGGCCCAATAAAATTTTAGTTGGTCTCCAGATTTTGGAAATTATGAGGTATACATCTTTGATGCACTAATTCATTTCACCATTGCCCTTTTTTAGCTGAACCAGTTTCTCTTCTCCTAGCATTCAACTCTTCAACTTATTTTTCTTGAGAATTAAGACCTTACTTTCTCAATGTAATTATATTTGTCAGACTCATCTGTCAGTCATTCCAAAGAATGTTTCAAAGATCCCATTGTTAGTTGCTAAAGTAGTCCCCAGGAATATGTGGGATGGCAGCTACAGAACTCGTTTGAAATAGTTGCTAATTATATTCTTTATTTTTCAGTAGCCTCCAATTACATATGAATTCCAGGCCTTTGCCTACATTTGTGACAATTATACTTGGGGATATGACATTACCATTGTGTTAAATCTAAATCTCATAACTACTACTGTCCTGCACAATTAGACGAGTTCCTGTTTGATTTGATTTCACTAAATGACCATAAAACAGCCAAGTGTGGTGGCATGTACCTGTAGTTCCAGCTACTTGGGAGACTAAGAAGGGAGAATCACTTGAGCCCAGGAGGTCGAGGCTGCAGTGAACTGTAATCGCACCACTGCACTCCAGTCTGAGCAACAGGGCAGAACTCTGTTTCTAAAAAAAATAAAAATAAAAAACAACCATAAGAAACGTCAGTTGAATTATCTGTCCCACTCCTCATGCTTTGCTCATTTATTATTATGCAAGTACCATGTACTAGACATGTTCACACATAGTTTTGGGAACATTAAAGGATTCAGTCAAAACTAGAAAGCCAGTATGCAGTGAATCATATTTTGTATAGAGATTTATGTAATATCAAAACTTGTGTTTAAACCATACTGACTTTGGGTATATGTGTAATATTAATGTTTAAACAGGTATTGTATTTAATTTTTATTGTATTTTATTTTAAGTTGCAGGATACATTTGCAGAATGTGCAGTTTTGTTACTTAGGTAAACGTGTGCCATGGTGGTTTGCGGCACCTATCAACTCATCACCTAGGTATTAAGCCCAGCATACATTAGCTATTTATCCTGATGCCCTCCCTCCCCTGACCCCACCAGAAATACCAGAAATGGTATTTGGTATCTGGTATACCACCTGTGTAAGATGGATAGATTGCAAAAATTTTCTCCCATTCTGTAGGTGGTCCGTTCACTTTAATGATAGTTTCTTTCGCTGAGCAGAAGCTCTTTAGTTAGATCTCAGTTGTCAATTTTTGCTCTTGTTGCATTTGCTTTTGATGTTTTCATCATGAAATATTTGCCCATGCCTATGTCCTGAATGGTACTATCTGGATTTTCTTCTAGGGTTTTTATAGTTTTGGGTTTTACATTTAACTCTTTAATCTATCTTGAATTAATTTTTGTATAAGATGTAAGGAAGTGGTCCAGCTTCAGTTTTCTGCATATTCCTAGCCAGTTCTCCCAGCATCATTTATTAATAGGAAATCCTTTCCTTATTGCTTGTTTCTGTCAGGTTTTTCAAAGATCAGATGGTTGTAGATGTGTGGTCTTATTTCTAATTCCCTATTCTGTTCCAATGGTCTGTGTGTCTGTTTTTGTACCAATACCATGCTGTTTTGGTTACTGTAGCCTTGTAGTATAGTTTGGATTCAGGTAGTGTTATGCCTCTAGCTTTGTTCTTTTTGTTTAGGATTATATTTGCTATATGGGCTCTTGTGTGGTTCCATACGAATTTTAAAATAGTTTTTTTCTAATTCTGTGAAGAATGTCAATGGTAATTTAATGGAAGTAGCATTGAATCTATAAATTACTTTGGGCAGTATGACCATTTTCACAATATTGATTCTTCCTATCCATGAGCATGATTTTTTTTTTTTTTTCCATTTGTTTGTTTCCTCTCTGGTTTCCTTGAGCAGGGGTTTGCAGTTTTCTTTGAAGGGGTCCTTCACTTCTCTTGTTAGCTGTATTCCTACGTATTTTATTCTCTTTGTAGCAATTGTAAATCAGAGTTCATTCATGTTTTGCCTCTCTGCTTGTCTACTGTTGGTATATAGGAGTGCTTGTGATTTTTTAAGCAGGCATTTTATTATCATGAATTGACACATGCTGTCACTAATAACATGTCTGTATCTGATAACTCTTTAGGGAACATGTGAAAGACAACACTGCGTAGGCATATAACAGCTTCATATAAAAGTGATTTTCAGGTTTCTTTCTGAATTAAGTCTACACATATTTTAAACCGGCCCTGACAAACTCAGAGATGCTTCCCACATTGTATTCAGTTCCTAATAATCTTTTGATAATACTTCCTTGGATTAGAAAACAGGTTAAAAAGGCAAAGACAGTCAAATGATCAAGTGATGTTTTAGACATTTGGCTTTATTATCTACCTCAATCTTAAATTATAATAAAAAAAATAAGCCCCAGAAATTTGCTGGAAGCTCATACAAGATTTTTCTCCACTATGACCACATTTCACCAACATTTCAGTAGAAATGATTGGGCCATTGAAAAATTTTAACCTTTGGGTCCATTTCACCATCTCACCACCTGTGAATACCAGTCATGTTACGATAAAATTATAATCTTATAGCCATTGCTTGCAAAAATACAGTGAAATAACCACTCATTTACAGAGCTACATTTAAAAAATTCATTTGGTAAGCAACTTGGCAATATAAATAAGAGCTTAAAATATTAACAAATATTGACCTAATAAATATACTTATGTGAACATAAACCAAGAAAAATATTCGAATACAGAAAGGGTATGGGAAAAGGGGAAGCAATTAAGTACAAGTTTTATTGCAGCATGTTTCCCTACAGTAAAAAATAGAAAAGAAAAAACATAAATGTCTTTAATTGGGAACTAGTTAAGTAGCCTATGGCATTTTTACTTGATAAAATATTACACAATCAGCAGAATATAATTTTGAAGATTTTATAATAACAGTACATGCTTACAGTACTATATTAAATAAATTTGCTTTGCTTTAATTGCACCTGCATTCGTAATCCCTTTAAACCAAATCTTCCATGCCTTTGTTCCTGAGAAACACTTTGCAGGATTTGAACTCATATCTGTAACCCCACTGCTCCCTCCACAACATGTCTTCATTAAAATCTAACAGCTTCTCGTGCTCCTGGGAGAGAAGAGAATCTAAGTAGAGATGTAAAATTGATACAGGAGGGATGAGAAGCCTGTGGATGAGCAGCACAACTGTTCCAGTCTCGGATGAAATTCTCTATCATTTTTTTTTCCTCCTTTGCTTCCTGAAGATCCTTTAAAATCTTATTTCTCAGTGAGTAATTTTGTCTTTATGATACAAAAGGTAATTCCCATACCTAATATTGTTTCTAAGCACATGTGAGTACCCTGCTGAGTTATATATGAGTTTTTTTATGAATATGACACAAAATGAAAATTCTATTTCTAGAATAGAAAAAAATGTAAATTGACTTTCACGCTCAAGTGACTTGTTTCAGGGATTGGGGAGGGGGGGTAGATTCAGTGTATCATCTTCTCTGTATTCATGTGTAATTGATATAACTTTCAGCAATTGTTCTACATTTACAAACTTCATATTCAAAGAGTAAAGTCACAGATGTTATTGATTTTAAATAGATCTTAGGTTGCCCTCATCAAAAGTTGTCTTCTCTTGAGTAAAGGCATTAGCAGTCTGATTAAAAAGATTGTAAACTGCTGAGCATGACAAGTTTTAGGCTTTTTGTTGTTTGAGTTAGTTTCCTGGATATCCTGTATTCTGCCTGTTTCATAGTGAGAAACGGGCAGCTGGCATTCTGTCATTACTCACATATCTTTTTCAGTTTTTAGGCAATTGCTATAAAGCTCCCTAGATGGATAAACAACACTTTGATATGGCATGAGGAACTGTTTTTAGTGACCCTAGCTGATCAATAACAAGAATGTCATTTCTGCCCATGAGGCAAACAATAAGTTGTGAATAGATAACACGTTAAAGCTGAAATGTGAATTTTATAAAGATTGAGAAAAGATGGTAAAATGAAAATGTATACACGTTGGGAATATTATTAAATAAAAAATTTTTTGTTTGCATCCTAGGTATAGTGATGCCTCAAGTATTATATAAACATGTTTTACATGTAAAACCATCCCATTTAGCCATCTTTATATTCCGTTTGTAGTATAGACTCCAAATGTTGATTATTTAAGAAAAAGGTCAGATGTGGTGACTCACGCCTGTAATCCCAGCATTTTGGGAGGCCGAGGTGGGAGGATCACTTGAGGTCAGGAGTTCAAGAGCAGCCTGGCCAACATGGTGAAACCCCCGTCTCTACTAAAAATACAACAATTGGCCAGATGTGGTGGCATGCACCTGTAATCCCAGCTACCAGGGAGGCTGAGGCAGGAGAATCACTTGAACCTGGGAGGCGGGATTGTCATGAGCTGCTGCACACCAGCCTGGGGGACAGAGTAAGACCATCTCAAAAAAAAAAAAAAAAAAAAAAGAAAAGGGCATTTAAGTCAGGCATGCTAGCACATGACTGTAGTCCCAGCACTTTGGGAGCCCAAAGCAGTGGATCACCTGAACTCAGCAGTTCCAGACTAGCCTGGGCAACATGGTGAAACCCTGTCTCTACAAAAGAATACTAAAATTAGCTGGGCTGGTGGTGGGCACCTGTGGGAGAATTGCTTAATCCTGGGAGGCGGAGGCTGCAGTGAGCCAAGATTGCACCACAGCTCTGCAGCATGGGTGACGAAGTGAGATCCTGTCTCCAAAAAACAAAAGGAAAGAAAAGGACATTTAGCTAAAAGTGGTGTTATTGATCAAACATCAAGTCATATGACAGCAAAACTTTTCACTCTGTCATTACACAACAGTGATGCACCCTCAGGAAACACATGTACATGCATGCATGTGAGTACACACACACACACACACACACACGCAATGTATCTTTAATGAAAAATATCAATTAAGTTTTCCTTATATCTTGTATGTCCCTTGATCAAAGATACAGTATTATGATTTCTGATGTATCTGCTAAGCTTATTACCTTGCCAGGCCTATCATCAGTGCTCAATTCATATCTTTTAAATGTGTGAGTGACTGTGTATGTAATCATGAATTTATAGTGAGAATATGTTAAATCCACTTTGGCTGTGTGTTGAGGAAATCCTTTATATACTTAGAATATATATACTTAGAATTTATATATATTATATATATTTATTTGTGTATATTACATATATTCTATATAGTTATAGAATATATATATTTTACTTAGAATTTATATATTTAGAATAAATAATATATTTACCCAAATAATCTATAGTAACATGTAAATTACTCAATTTGATAACCACATACTTAAACAGAGGAGAATTTGGGGCATAAAGCTGCAATGTGTAATGAATATCTTTGTGGAAATATGACATTCTTACTTTCTGATAGCTCTGCTCCTTAGGAAGGGCATGGTGGCAGAGATGCCAGGACATAAATTGTTGTAGGCTGCTTTGCATTACCTTATTATGCAGGAACCATAAATATAGCTTCTGTGTTGGAATTCTAAGTGCAGAATCCTTTTTTGGAAGTGCCTTTAATGGTTGCCTTCTGAAGTTATTGGTCATTATTTGTAATATTTATCCATCCATAAAGGAAAATATATCATTTATAGAAAAAACACAGACCTCCATGTAAGAATTAAAACAATACAGATAAGAGACACTCCTGGTGGCACTATTATAATAATTAAAACTTTCTGGTGATGCTGATTACCATACTCTTTATTATCTCAATTAAGTACACTAAGTGCCATAGTGGAGAACTGTAAAATGCTAGGGTTGGAAAACACTAGATTGTATCAGGCCAACCTCCTTATTTTAGGGATGGTCACAGAAGTGTCTGTCTGGAATCCTTATAGCATAGGTGATCCCTCAATGACATTAGGACTTGTATGACTTCAGAGTTTAAATGAAAGATTCTGTATAGAAATATAGCCACATAATGTCTCTATAGATATGCAATCCAAGTAATACAATAACTTAATAACAAAATGTATTCCTAGGCAAATCTCGAGCCTCTGGTCCTAGAGAAATGGAAAACTTTCCTAGTCTGTCTTTCTTACCAACTGGGCCACCTTTGTTCTTGTTTTTGTTTTGCACTTGAACTGAATAATTTCACAAGCTTAAATTTATACTAGTATCAGTATTATTATCAATGTTATCCTATGTACGTAACACCTTTATTGGCCTTACTTAGTACATAAATTGTTCGATTTATGTAACACATTTGTTGGCCTTACTTAGTATATTTTTAACCTGAAAAGTTAATAATTGAATTAAAATTTGTGAAAACATCCTTAAAAGAAAACAGCCTTTCATGATGGAGACAGGACAGCTCTATTATATCACAGTAATAGAAAGTCCTTGAGAATGTAGTATAATACTTTATTTTTCATGACAGTCTTAACACCCTTACTTGCTGAGACCTTTGTAGGGGAAAGAGAGTAAAGAGAAGACTAAGGTGAGGTTGACAGGGAATGCGCCCAGTGAGCATGAGTTAGAGGTCAGAAAGAATCACAAGTGGTAGAATGCTCTCCAACTGTGAGTGGTCAGGATTATTGGGTTACAAATTTGCTGAAGGAAGCAGAGCCTCCTTCATTGATCAGAAAAGCAATTTGGTGTTTGCAATCTTGTGACTATCAGAAATGGGATTTAAAAAGTGATGAGTGTGTGCATTAGGTGGTCCAATTCAAAGTATATTTAACAAATTTCCTTAGAATTCTCTACCTTCCAAGAACAATGCTAATTGCTGAGCGGACGAAAATAAGGAAGATAGAAGTCAGGCTAACAAGCAATTTGTTTGGCAAAGTCACCAACGTATATGAGTATCTGAGATGTACACATTGTAAAAAAAGAACCCACGCTAAAAGCATGATTCACATCCCATCCCACGAAAGTCAAGGGGGAAGGAAAGCACTAATGCCTGAATTTTAAAGGGGAGGTTGATTTCTATGTAGATAAGCAAGATGGGAGAGAATGTCCTTGAAATTATGGGTATTACACAGCAAAATATTCTTTCAGGTATCCAAGCAGTTATTAAAGATAAAGAGAGATTATCAAAATGCACACAATAATCCACACGTCACAGAGGTCTATAGACCTTAAGTTCTTGACCTTCATTTATGGGCGTGGGTCTTCCCTTCTGTTTCTATCTTATCCTAAATGTCCACGTTTTAAACCATCATTTCCATCTTGCCAAGTTTACACTTTCCACGCCGATTTTAAGAGTTTAAGCATAAGACCTTCCAAAATAGCTTTCAGCACTGACAGATACTGGGTACCACATCTATGGTATGCCTCTCCCATTGCAGTTACTATAGGTCTGTGAGTTTGATACAAGAATTTTGCAGAAAGTAGCAGTAAATGATCTTGAGAAATGAGTGGCTTATTGGAACTCCCCAAATATTCTACAGTGTGGGGGATGACCTTGCTGACAAGATTCCTCACAATCCAAGGAAGAGGCTACATTGTCAAGAATCTCAGAGGCCAAAAATCTTCCCTGGAAGACAAGGCCACATCAGACTGTGTGAGATGCAGCTCTGGCTTCATTTGGGTGGGAAATGTATATTCTTGCCCCGTTTTGGACACTTAGTGAATGCTGTGAGCGCAACCCTCGCAACAGGAATTTGCTTTGTGTTTTAAATTGGGTTCCAATTGTGGAACCCAATTGTGGAACCCAATTTAAAACCCTACACCATCTCCTTCAGCAGCTGGCTCTGTCAGTCTAGGTAGCACCTAGAGGGAAATTCAGTCTCCTGTCTGAATGCCTTGCTTGCCTTCATTTTTTTGTATTACACTCCATCCTGCCTTTGTTCATCCCTACTTAACAAAACATCATTTACTCTCTCTCTCTGTAACTCTTGCCTCATAGTCAGACTGTTCTTTAATACTGTTTCCCCAGCTATAGGCAATCTCAGACATTCCTAAACTGTCTGGGTTTTCTTGTAGCAGACCTGTTGCAGGTGTCCTCACTCTGTATAATTTTGTCTAATTAAGCAGGAATTGGGCAACTAACAAATACGTAACTAAATGCCTTCCATGTGAAGTCACTCCATGTTAGAAAACATACGTGGGCATTTTTGTTGACTATTGACCTCCAAATGAAGGGAAATATTTTTACTTATAAGCTAGTGTATGTGGGTTTATACCCTGATTGGGGGTGGAGATGGGAATCCTCATCCTTTCAAGGAGACATGTGCTGATTTTAAGTGATATTCACGACAGATTCCATGTCAATTAAGACCTGGGCCCTCATGATTTGTATTGGTTTTTCTCTTATTCTATGCAGCCACTCACCCACCACTCTTGGTCCTGCCTTTAGATGCTATTAGTTCCTGAAGGGAGACCATTTTGATCAGAAGATTTAAATTATTTCCAATATTTCCAATCACTCTTCTCAAAACTACCACCAGAGGCTGGTTCTGCTTCCTTTTTCTAGTAGGATGTAGTGGTTACTACCCAGAAGAAATACAAAGCTCAGCCCATCAAGATTGGGGCAAGATGTATTCATGTGACAATCATGTAATGAGCTGTGAAATCATGATTTTTAATGAAACTCTGCTGTCTGCTATACAGATTAGAGTATGTCATCCTCACGAACAAGCAGAAACATTTCTAGATTGATTGAGCAGTCTTTTCTGAAGCAGTATCTCCATTTATTTTGCAGAGGCCTTTTACCCCTAAGAATAGTAGCTGATTGTAATTGCATAAATGGCATAATATTTGAGAGACCTGTGGAGAACTTGTGGAGAACTGAAGCCTTTTTTGAGCAGAGCCTGCCATTGTACATAGTTCTTATTCATCATTCCTGATTTCATTAGTAAGGATATTTGTATGGAAATGGATTAAGGTTTATAGGTTTATTTTATTGTGCTGTAGATTGTGCTGTAATTATACCACTGATGGATTGTATTAAACTGCTTTGTGGGGCGCTTTCAAAACACGTCAGACTCCGGAAGTGGTACGGTCTATGAAATTTGCTTTTTTGTGTCCCACCTGGAGTTTTGGAGAGAGTCTGCCTCACTCAGCACACCCACACCTTCCAACACATATTATTTTTCTCTTCATTTTTAGGCTTGAAGAGAATTAACTTGGCTGAGGTAAGTATACTTAAAAGACCCTCCAAACCCATGTATATAAATTTTGATAAAAAGCAAGCAAAATTGAATAAAAAGCAGAAAGAGAATGAATAACAAGTATATTTACTGTTATTGTATGATTTGTTTTTATTCTAACCTCTGACATTGTTGGATAAGGAATTTATTGTGAATGGCTGGATTACAGAGGTGTGAAAATTTCGGTGTGGATTCTGTTTCATATCTTTCTAAGGTGGTCTGTGATTTCCAAGGAACTGACAAAAGACATTTTGAAAAAGAATCTTTCATCAAGGAGCCATTTGACTAAACTTTATTTATGCCTCATCTCTGCAGGCTTATCAGATTACAACTTCGGGATTTGAAACTTCAGAGTTCCCTCGCTGCTCTTACTTCTTCAGTTTAGAAAGGTGGCATAAATTATCAGGCCACATAATTTTTAAGTCTAAAACCAGTTTCTAGACCTTGGCCTGTAGCCTGCCCGTCTCCACCATCTCTTTACCTCCCTGATCATAATCTCAACCTTGCTCTCATTTGCTTATTACTATCCAGAAACACTGGTGTTCTTGTCATTGCTGTGACATACTCAGTTCATTTGTGCCACAGCAATTTACATTTCCTGAAATACCTACTTGGAATCTTATTTCTCAACATCTTTATCCATCTTGCTTCCCTTTGTGGGAATGCTACCGACATGTGCAAATGTTACTGCCCTATGGATGCCCTTGAAACCACCATATCCATAATCATGCCCCTCCTGCCCCTTTTGTATAATTCCCTGGTTTTTACCTCATAGAATTTACCTCTATATATAAAAGTTCCAGAAAGATGGAGACTTTTGCGTCATTCACTGGTGTTCATTAATTCCTAATGCAATGTCTTATAGGCACTCAATAAGTATTTGATGAATTAAGGACCAAATGAGTGAATGAAGAATGAAATTTAAGCTGGAATTCAAATTTTTAAAACCTGAATAACAGTAAATAAAAAGGAAAGTCTAGGCAGATTTGAGAAAACAAAAAGATAAATATTAAATATGGGAGATCCTTGACTTCTCTTCTATGAATAGGTATCCCCAGAAGATATTCAGTGCTTCCTAGAAAAACAAACAAGTCATCAAACTGGCATGTGGGAATGAGGGGGAAAGCAAAGAAGAAGTGGAATCAATTAGAAGCTACAGACTGTCCCTTTAGCAAATGACTGAATGCTAAATTTAATTGGATGTGCTCCACTAGAGAAAATAGTCTACTCATTAAAACATCAATACTTGAAGTTCCAAGCAATCTGGCATCTTTTTTGAATTACAATATGTGCAAAAGAAAGACTCCTACAATATTTTATCCCAAAAGTAGTTTTTACCCATAATTTATACTGGTTGTGCAATCTGTGGAGATAAGAATTTTCTAGATATTGATCATCTGGTTTTGAATCAATGTTACAAGCATATTCATATTTGTGAAACTGATAGATTGTTGTATCTTATTCCCTTGAGCTTTAAATCAATCATGAACAATGTTTTCATATCCTTCGTATTTTGAGTTGGAACTCAAAGTAAAAGAGCGGATTTGTGCAAAGGAAAGAACAGATGAAGTTCAAAACCTTGGGTTCTTGTGCTTGGTTTAAACTTTAGTAGCATCTAAACTTTTGGTTAGTCCTTCAAACTCAATTTTCTTATTTACACAGCAGAGATTTTTACAAGTCTGTTGTGAAGACCAATGAGATAGCATTTATGAATGAGTTTTATAAATTAAAAAGTATTAGGGCTGGGCGCGGTGGCTCATGCCTGTAATCCCAGCACTTTGGGAGGCCGAGGCGGGCGAATTACAAGGTCAGGAGATCCAGACCATCCTGGCTAACACAGTGAAACCCCATCTCTACTAAAAATACAAAAAATTACCCGGGCGTGGTGGCGGGCACCTGTAGTCCCAGCTACTCGGGAGGCTGAGGCAGGAGAATGGCATGAACCTGGGAGGCGGAGGTTGGAGTGAGCCAAGATTGCGCCACTGCACTCCAACCTGGGCGACAGAGCGAGACTCTGTCTCAAAAAAAAAAAAAAAGTTCTAACAATAAATATTAATAAATGCAGAAGTAACCATAGTAATTTTGATTTAAAAGATTTACATAATCACTTTGGAAGTAATATGTAAACGTTGTTCTAGGGTCATCAAAACTCTACAACACATTCCTAACTATTGCTCCCAATGTATTGATCTTGTCACATTGGTCTTGTTCCCCCTCAACATGTCAGGCTCATTCTCACCTTGAAGCTTCTCATTTGCTGTTCCTTCTTACTAAAAATATCTTTCTCCAGGTGCCTGTGTTCTTTGCCAGATATAGGATGCACTTCGGATAATTTGCTCTCAGAAAGACATTCTTCGGCAAGCCTATATGAAGAACCATCCCACCTTTACATACACCTTCACAAATAGATGACTGCTAGCAAATTTCACATTTCCAACTTGTATTGATTTAAAAGTCCTTTTCACTATCTGAAATCATCTTAATTATGTGCGTACTGATTACTATTTGCTGTCATATCCCACTCTTTATAAAAGAATGTAAATTTCATGAGAGCTCTTATTGACCTCTAGATTAATAGTCTGAGAATGTTTCAGAAAAAAGAAAGAAAGATAGAAAAGAAGGAAAAAAGAAAGAAGAACGATGAAAAGAAGGAAAGAAGGAAGGAAAAATATTACATTGGAAAATGTGAAGAATTTGTAACATTATTTGGTATATAATTAAGGCTTAACAAATGATAGCTGTAATAATTATGACTGTTTTTATTCTTGATGTGAGCATTTTGTAGTTCATTCCTCAAAAGACAGGAACATAAATCTTAAGATTTGGCTTGAGCACCATTGTTTCTACTAAATTCCTAGGAACAGTTAACGTCATATTTAGCATTTTGCTGTTACCCAGTTACCAATGGAATAATCAGCAATGTCATGAACAACACCATCAGGAACACATGTGGGAGTTTATAGGCTGAAATATAGGAAGAAAATTAAGTTTTAGAATCTAGAATTTGTGAAAATAAGGGTATAAAGTTTGACTGAAAATTTCAAAATGCATTTGTTTCCTTTAAGCATTTCATGGTTTGTGTATTACAAATATATGTTAAGATTATTGTGGTGTTTTGGTCTAGACAAGCATCTATTCATATTTAATTATAAGTTAGATTATTTCAGTTTTTGCATCCTTGAAGAAATTTCAAATTTCTTTGCCTTTGAGCCATTATATGAACTCAAATCCCCTAGTTGTCACTACATGTATTTGAAGAAGAAATTTCAAAAGTAGTCCTACTTGACATAAATTTTTCACCACTTACTGTGAATAAGGCATGATAGAATTTATGGCAAAAAAATTTCAAAAGGTAATTTGTAGAGAGATGATAATTGAATAAATAATTAGAATCCAGTAAGAGTCCGATTTTAAAATAATACTTATGATAGTGAGTAATTAAAAGATAATCCTATCAATGTTAATATTTATTATTTTTATTTTTCTGTATGTCATCTTGAAAAATTTAGAATATTGATCAGAGAGATGTGATAGTGATAGCAGTCACTCTCCTTTTTCTTAAGCAATTCTCTCTATTATAGGCATAAATGGCAGGTAGAATATAGGATACAAAGTTAAGAATAAAGTAAATCCTTCATTTTCTACACTGCTTTATTCAAAACCTCTCTATATCTCAACAGGTTAGGTTTTCCTGATGACTCAGCATAGGCTAAGTAATCTGGAAGAGGTTCAAGAATTTTTTTTTTTTTTTTTTTTTTTTTTTTTTTTTGAGACGGAGTCTCGCTCTGTCGCCCAGGTTGGAGTGCAGTGGCGCCGATCTCAGCTCACTGGAAGCTCCGCCTCCCAGGTTCACGCCATTCTCCTGCTTCAGCCTCCGGAGTAGCTGGGACTATAGGCGCCGCCACCACGCCTGGCTAATGTTTTGTATTTTTAGTAGAGACGGGGTTTCACTGTGTTAGCCAGGATGGTCTCGATCTTCTGACCTCGTAATCTGCCCGCCTCGGCCTCCCAAAGTGCTGGGATTACAGGCGTGAGCCACTGCGCCTGGCCTCAAGACGTATTTTAACAGGTCATTTATAGAGAAGTAGCAATTTACAAATGAAATACTTATTGTAAGTATTAAAGGTTTAATTTGAAGGAAAACTATTCGTAGGAGAATCATCTTGAATCATTATCTTGTAGTGCTAAGTGTACTGTGTTATATATACTTTTGAGCTAAGTAATAACCCAATTAATCTTTGAAACTCCTGAAAACCTTTTCCAGTGACTGTACCAAGGAGTGGTTCACACAGGCAAGACTTCCGAGGAAGTAAAAAGAAAATATTATTTCATGATCTGTTCTTAAGCTTCAGTTGCTTTGTATTCTACTGATTTGGTGTTTATAATTTAGCTTCTGTTTTGCCAATCACCTTCATAATTATTTCTACCTTAATAGGCCCCCTTCTTTAGTCCGTTTCTCCATTTCAAAGACTACAGACTTCTAGGAAATCATTCTTGAATAAATCCTGCAAGAGATCCTTAAGCTACTCTTTCACTGGTTAATTTTCATTAAGAATCCTTTAAGGATTTGATTGAAAGAATCAGGTGTATTACCCCATATGACCTCATCAGTTGGGATTCAGTATTTGAATAATTTCATTTGACTTATAGGTAGAACTTCAGGTTATGATTTTGAGATTTTAGTGTTCTTTTTATTCTTTGTAGCCCCTGTTCAAGAGTTAAAAAGATGAAGACATAACACAGACAAAATCGAAATTTTTCTAAATTTCCATGAGAAATAAGTACGGACATTGAATTACATAAAGCTAGCCTAAGTACTCATTGGAACCAAATCTAAGATAAAACTTATTTTTTTGAGCTCCAAAGAGCTTAGAGTACAGCAAGTTTCAGCTTTTCTATATTTCCTGATTTGCATTTTTTGAAGCCATAAAATGTGTTTGTTCTTAGAACCCCTGTACAGAAACGATATCAGTACTGTATTATTGCCTGCTATTTTTTGCACATAGTAAGCTAATAAAAGATTTGGGTAATGTATTTAAGTATACATACTTTAGCTGTGTAAATTTACCTGATGAAACAACAATGAAGCCCTTAGCAGGCATCAGTGATACACATTCATGCTACTGAAATTTATTTGAATCAAGGATTTATTTGTGCATGTACATGAGCTCATTTGTATATGGGTATATTTGCTTATAATTAAAAATGTTGAGAATTTTGAGCAATATTAAGATGAATTCAAAATAGTCACTGCAAACAATCTAAGACAGGAGCAATCAAAATTAAGGCAGAATTTAACACAGGATCATCAGAGTGAGGAAGAGGTCATTTTGGACAATTTGGAAGGATACATCACGTGGGTAAAATTTCGAGTTAATATTTTAATAATTGAAGATGATAAGGAAGAAAAAATAACCAGGTGGAGGGAGTGGCATAAACAAAGGCACAAGTTATGTAATGAATCCTCACCTGAAAATGCAAGAAATGGAAGATGTGGGAACAACTCCTCCTACCTAATGTCATGGGTTGGAACACTTTAACACCATTTCTACAGTCTATTATTTTAAGTTATTACCTTTGTTTCTTTGCTTAGTCAATTAATTTCCAGTTTGTTATTACTCTTTTATATATTTAATGTTTGCTTACGTTTGCTAGCTTTTTTTTTAATTTCTTCTTGTGTCTCAGACCTCTTATCTGGAATCTTTCCTTCTTCTTGAAAAGCTAGTTTCCTTTAATGAAGTTCTGATGGTGAAGAACGCTTTGTTTTTGTTTGTTTGGTATGTCTTTTTTCTATCATCATTCCCTGACCTTTAGTCAGTGGAGCTTGTGTGTTTATAGTTAATATAAGTATTGATTTATTTGGATATTTTCTGCTTTCTAATTATCTTGTCTATTCTAAGTTTCTCTTTCTCTCTCCCCATCCTCTCTCCCTCATCTGCTTTTGACTGTTTGAGAATGGCTTTAACCAGTTTTCTTCTTTACTAATGTGGTAATGAGGTTCTCTAATTCTGAAACTTTATGGCTAAACTTTATGAATAACTATTAAATATGTGTCCTTAACTTATTGAATTCTAATGTCAGTCAAGGCCATTGTTTTCCTTTTGAATAACACAAAAACTTTGTAGAATTTAAATCTTTTACTCTCTTCCTAATCCTCCTAAATTATATAGTCTTGCATATGCATATTCTTATACATTTGTATTTCAATTTTTTTTTTTTTTTCTAGAGACAGAGTCTCGCTCTGCCCAGGCTGGAATGCAATGGCATGATCTTGGCTCACTTGCAATCGCCGCCTCCCGGGCTCAAGCGATTCTCCTGCCTCAGCATCCTGAGTAGCTGGGATTACAGGCGTATCCCATGACACCCAGCTAATTTTTGTATTTTTAGTGAAGACGGGATTTCACCATGTTGGACAGGCTGGTCTCGAACTCCTGATCTCAGGTGATCCACCTTCCTAGGCCTCCCTAAGTGCTGGGATTACAGATATGAGCCACTGCACTATATTTCAAAAAAAGTATATATTTTTTGCTGTATACACTCAATGTTTATTGTTATACACCTTCATTTTCTGATCTTCGTTCTGTTCTTCAACTTTTTTTTTTAAATTAATTTATTATTATTTTACTTTAAGTTGTAGGGTACATGTGCATAACGTGCAGGTTTGTTACATATGTATACTTGTGCCATGTTGGTGTGCTGCACCCATCAACTCGTCATTTACATCAGGTATAACTCCCAATGCAATCCCTCCCCCCTCCCCCCTCCCCCCTCCCCATGATAGGCCCCGGTGTGTGATGTTCCCCTTCCTGAGTCCAAGTCATCTCATTGTTCAGTTCCCACCTATGAGTGAGAACATGCGGTGTTTGGTTTTCTGTTCTTGTGATAGTTTGCTAAGAATGATGGTTTCCAGCTGCATCCATGTCCCTACAAAGGACACAAACTCATCCTTTTTCATGGCTGCATAGTATTCCATGGTGTATATGTGCCACATTTTCTTAATCCAATCTGTCACTGATGGACATTTGGGTTGTTTCCAAGTCTTTGCTATTGTGAATAGTGCCGCAATAAACATACGTGTGCATGTGTCTTTATAGCAGCATAATTTATAATCCTTTGGGTATATACCCAGTAATGGGATGGCTGGGTCATATGGTACATCTAGTTCTAGATCCTTGAGGAATCGCCATACTGTTTTCCATAATGGTTGAACTAGTTTACAATCCAACCAACAGTGTAAAAGCGTTCCTATTTCTCCACATCCTCTCCAGCACCTGTTGTTTCCTGACTTTTTAATGATCGCCATTCTAACTGGTGTGAGATGGTATCTCATTGTGGTTTTGATTTGCATTTCTCTGATGTCCAGTGATGATGAGCATTTTTTCATGTGTCTGTTGGCTGTATGAATGTCTTCTTTTGAGAAATGTCTGTTCATATCCTTTGCCCACTTTTTGATGGGGTTGTTTGTTTTTTTCTTGTAAATTTGTTTGAGTTCTTTGTAGGTTCTGGATATTACCCCTTTGTCAGATGAGCAGATTGCAAAAATTTTCTCCCATTCTGTAGGTTGCCTGTTCACTCTGATGGTAGTTTCTTTTGCTGTGCAGAAGCTCTTTAGTTTAATGAGATCCCATTTGTCAATTTTGGCTTTTGCTGCCGTTGCTTTTGGTGTTTTAGACATGAAATCTTTGCCCATGCCTATGTCCTGAATGGTACTACCTAGGTTTTCCTCTAGGATTTTTATGGTATTAGGTCTAACATTTAAGTCTCTAATCCATCTTGAATTAATTTTCGTATAAGGAGTAAGGAAAGGATCCAGTTTCAGCTTTCTACTTATGGCTAGCCAATTTTCCCAGCACCATTTATTAAATAGGGAATCCTTTCCCCATTTCTTGTTTCTCTCAGGTTTGTCAAAGATCAGATGGCTGTAGATGTGTGGTATTATTTCTGAGGACTCTGTTCTGTTCCATTGGTCTATATCTCTGTTTTGGTACCAGTACCATGCTGTCTTGGTTACTGTAGCCTTGTAGTATAGTTTGAAGTCAGGTAGCGTGATGCCTCCAGCTTTGTTCTTTTGACTTAGGATTGTCTTGGAGATGTGGGCTCTTTTTTGGTTCCATATGAACTTTAAAGCAGTTTTTTCCAATTCTGTGAAGAAACTCATTGGTAGCTTGATGGGGATGGCATTGAATCTATAAATTACCTTGGGCAGTATGGCCATTTTCACGATATTGATTCTTCCTATCCATGAGCATGGTATGTTCTTCCATTTGTTTGTGTCCTCTTTGATTTCACTGAGCAGTGGTTTGTAGTTCTCCTTGAAGAAGTCCTTTACATCCCTTGTAAGTTGGATTCCTAGGTATTTTATTCTCTTTGAAGCAATTGTGAATGGAAGTTCATTCCTGATTTGGCTCTCTGTTTGTCTGTTACTGGTATATAAGAATGCTTGTGATTTTTGCACATTAATTTTGTATCCTGAGACTTTGCTGAAGTTGCTTATCAGCTTAAGGAGATTTTGGGCTGAGACAATGGGGTTTTCTAAATATACAATCATGTCATCTGCAAACAGGGACAATTTGACTTCTTCTTTTCCTAACTGAATACCCTTGATTTCTTTCTCTTGCCTAATTGCCCTAGCCAGAACTTCCAACACTATGTTGAATAGGAGTGGTGAGAGAGGGCATCCCTGTCTTGTGCCAGTTTTCAAAGGGAATTTTTCCAGTTTTTGCCCATTCAGTATGATATTGGCTGTGGATTTGTCATAAATAGCTCTTATTATTTTGAGGTACGTTCCATCAATACCGAATTTATTGAGCGTTTTTAGCATGAAGGGCTGTTGAATTTTGTCAAAAGCCTTTTCTGCATCTATTGAGATAATCATGTGGTTCTTGTCTTTGGTTCTGTTTATATGCTGGATTATGTTTATTGATTTGTGAATGTTGAACCAGCCTTGCATCCCAGGGATGAAGCCCACTTGATCATGGTGGATAAGCTTTTTGATGTGTTGCTGAATCCGGTTTGCCAGTATTTTATTGAGGATTTTTGCATCGATGTTCATCAGGGATATTGGTCTAATATTCTCTTTTTTTTGTTGTGTCTCTGCCAGGCTTTGGTATCAGGATGATGTTGGCCTCATAAAATGAGTTAGGGAGGATTCCCTCTTTTTCTATTGATTGGAATAGTTTCAGAAGGAATGGTACCAACTCCTCCTTGTACCTCTGGTAGAATTCAGCTGTGAATCCATCTGGTCCTGGACTTTTTTTGGTTGGTAGGCTATTAATTATTGCCTCAATTTCAGAGCCTGCTATTGGTCTATTCAGGGATTCAACTTCTTCCTGGTTTAGTCTTGGAAGAGTGTAAGTGTCCAGGAAATTATCCATTTCTTCTAGATTTTCCAGTTTATTTGCGTAGAGGTGTTTATAGTATTCTCTGATGGTAGTTTGTATTTCTGTGGGGTCGGTGGTGATATCCCCTTTATCATTTTTAATTGCGTCAATTTGATTCTTCTCTCTTTTCTTCTTTATTAGTCTTGCTAGTGGTCTGTCAATTTTGTTGATCTTTTCAAAAAACCAACTCCTGGATTCATTGATTTTTTGGAGAGTTTTTTGTGTCTCTATCTCCTTCAGTTCTGCTCTGATCTTAGTTATTTCTTGCCTTCTGTTAGCTTTCGAATGTGTTTGCTCTTGCTTCTCTAGTTTTTTTAATTGTGATGTTAGAGTGTCAATTTTAGATCTTTCCTGCTTTCTCTTGTGGGCATTTAGTGCTATAAATTTCCCTCTACACAATGCTTTAAATGTGTCCCAGAGATTCTGGTATGTTGTATCTTTGTTCTCATTGGTTTCAAAGAACATCTTTATTTCTGCCTTCATTTCGTTATGTACCCAGTAGTCATTCAGGAGCAGGTTGTTCAGTTTCCATGTAGTTGAGTGGTTTTGATTGAGTTTCTTAGTCCTGAGTTCTAGTTTGATTGCACTGTGGTCGGAGAGACAGTTTGTTATAATTTCTGTTCTTGTACATTTGCTGAGGAGTGCTTTACTTCCAATTACGTGGTCGATTTTGGAGTAAGTACGATGTGGTGCTGAGAAGAATGTATATTCTGTTGATTTGGGGTGGAGAGTTCTACAGATGTCTATTAGGTCTGCTTGCTGCAGAGATGAGTTCAATTTCTGGATATCCTTGTTAACTTTCTGTCTCGTTGATCTGTCTAATGTTGACAGTGGAGTGTTGAAGTCTCCCATTATTATTGTATGGGAGTCTAAGTCTCTTTGTAAGTCTCTAAGGACTTGCTTGATGAATCTGGGTGCTCCTGTATTGGGTGCATATATATTTAGGATAGTTAGCTCTTCCTGTTGAATTGATCCCTTTACCATTATGTAATGGCCTTCTTTGTCTCTTTTGATCTTTGATGGTTTAAAGTCTGTTTTATCAGAGACTAGTATTGCAACCCCCGCTTTTTTTTGTTCTCCATTTGCTTGGTAAATCTTCCTCCATCCCTTTATTTTGAGCCTATGTATGTCTCTGCGTGTGAGATGGGTCTCCTGAATACAGCAGACTGATGGGTCTTGACTCTTTATCCAGTTTGCCAGTCTGTGTCTTTTAATTGGAGCATTTAGTCCATTTACATTTAAGGTTAAGATTGTTATGTGTGAGCTTGATCCTACCATTATGATATTAACTGGTTATTTTGCTCGTTAGTTGATGCAGTTTCTTCCTAGCCTCGATGGTCTTTACATTTTGGCATGTTTTTGCAATGGCTGGTATCGGTTGTTCCTTTCCATGTTTAGTGCTTCCTTCAGGGTCTCTTGTAAGGCAGGCCTAGTGGTGACAAAATCTCTAAGCATTTGCTTATCTGTAAAGGATTTTATTTCTCCTTCACTTATGAAACTTAGTTTGGCTGGATATGAAATTCTGGGTTGAAAATTCTTTTCTTTAAGAATGTTGAATATTGGCCCCCACTCTCTTCTGGCTTGGAGAGTTTCTGCTGAGAGATCTGCTGTTAGTCTGATGGGCTTCCCTTTGTGGGTAACCCGACCTTTCTCTCTGGCTGCCCTTAAGATTTTTTCCTTCATTTCAACTTTGATGAATCTGGCAATTATGTGTCTTGGAGTTGCTCTTTTCGAGGAGTATCTTTGTGGCGTTCTCTGTATTTCCTGGATTTGAATGTTGGCCTGCCCTACTAGGTTGGGGAAGTTCTCCTGGATGATATCCTGAAGAGTGTTTTCCAACTTGGTTCCATTTTCCCCCTCACTTTCAGGCACCCCAATCAGACGTAGATTTGGTCTTTTTACATAATCCCATACTTCTTGCAGGCTTTGTTCATTTCTTTTTCTTCTTTTTTCTTTTGGTTTCTCTTCTCGCTTCATTTCATTCATTTGATCCTCAATCGCTGATACTCTTTCTTCCAGTTGATCGAGTCGGTTACTGAAGCTTGTGCATTTGTCACGTATTTCTCGTGTCATGGTTTTCATCTCTTTCATTTCGTTTATGACCTTCTCTGCATTAATTACTCTAGCCATCAATTCTTCCACTTTTTTTTCAAGATTTTTAGTTTCTTTACGCTGGGTACGTAATTCCTCCTTTAGCTCTGAGAAATTTGATGGACTGAAGCCTTCTTCTCTCATCTCGTCAAAGTCATTCTCTGTCCAGCTTTGATCCGTTGCTGGCGATGAGCTGCGCTCCTTTGCCAGGGGAGATGCACTCTTATTTTTTGAATTTCCAGCTTTTCTGCCCTGCTTTTTCCCCATTTTTGTGGTTTTATCTGCCTCTGGTCTTTGATGATGGTCATGTACTGATGGGGTTTTGGTATAGGTGTCCTTCCTGTTTGATAGTTTTCCTTCTAACAGTCAGGACCCTCAGCTGTAGGTCTGTTGGAGATTGCTTGAGGTCCACTCCAGACCCTGTTTGCCTGGGTATCAGCAGCAGAGACTGCAGAAGATAGAATAATTCTGAACAGCGAGTGTACCTGTCTGATTCTTGCTTTGGAAGCTTCCTCTCAGGGGTGTATACTCCACCCTGTGAGGTGTGGGGTGTCAGACTTCCCCTAGTGGGGGATGTCTCCCAGTTAGGCTACTCAGGGGTCAGGGACCCACTTGAGCAGGGAGTCTGTCCCTTCTCAGATCTCAACCTCTGTGTTGGGAGATCCACTGCTCTCTTCAAAGCTGTCAGACAGAGTCGTTTGCGTCTGCAGAGGCTTCTGCTGTGTTTGTTATTGTTTACTGTGCCCTGTCCCCAGAGGTGGAGTCTACAGAGACAGGCAGGTTTCCTTGAGCTGCTGTGAGCTCCACCCAGTTCGAGCTTCCCAGCAGCTTTGTTTACCTACTTAAGCCTCAGCAATGGCGGGTGCCCCTCCCCCAGCCTCGCTGCTGCCTTGCCGGTAGATCACAGACTGCTGTGCTAGCAATGAGGGAGGCTCCGTGGGCGTGGGACCCTCCCGGCCAGGTGTGGGATATGATCTCCTGGTGTGCCTGTTTGCCTAAAGCGCAGTATTGGGGTGGGAGTTACCCGATTTTCCAGGTGTTGTGTGTCTCAGTTCCCCTGGCTAGGAAAAGGGATTCCCTTCCCCCTTGCGCTTCCCAGGTGAGGCAATGCCTCACCCTGCTTCAGCTCTCGCTGGTCAGGCTGCAGCAGCTGACCAGCACCGATCATCCGGCACTCCCCAGTGAGATGAACCCAGTACCTCAGTTGAAAATGCAGAAATCACTGGTCTTCTGTGTCGCTCGCGCTGGGAGTTGGAGACTGGAGCTGTTCCTATTCGGCCATCTTGCTCCTGTTCCTCATTTTTAAAATAGAAGTCTCTTCAACTTTTTTTATCTGGAGTCATTTTCTGTCTGACTGAAGCATTTAGAATTACTTTTAATGCAGGTCTGAGGATGGAAAATACTTTTTTATGTATATGTCTGAAATGTCCTTATTTCCCCTTTATTATTGAAGAATATTTTTGCTGATAATTAAATTCTAAGTAGGCACTTGCGTTTTGCTTTCTGTGATTTTTTTACATTGAAAATGTCATTCCACTTTCTCAGGCTTTCATTTTTCCTGTTGAGGGGTTGGATGTTAAACTTTTGTTTCTTTGAAAGTAGTGTTTCATTTTTCTCTTGTTCCTCTTAAAGTTTTCTTTTTTCTGCTTTTTATTCTGGTTTATTATGATGTATCAAATTGTGGATTTATTTTGAGTTGTCCTTGTTGGAAAGTTCTGTGTTTCTTAAAACTGATAATCAATGACTTTTAGGTCTAGAAAATTGTCAGTTTTAATCTTTTCAATATTTTTTCTGACCTTATCTTTACCCGCTCTTTTCCTTTTAGAAATTATTCAACTTCTTTTACTCTATTTTATATCTCTCTTAACTTCTCCTTATGTTTACCACGTCTTGTCTTTCTGAACTGAATACTTGGCTTACATATACTCCAGTTCACTAATTACCTTTTCTGCTTTGTTTAATTTACCATCAAACGTGTTCATTGAGTTATTAAATTTGACTTTCTTCATTTCTAGAATTTTTATTCGCTGTGGCACCTTATATTTTCCTCTCCCTGCTCATATGTTCAATTTTATTGCTTACTTACATAATTGGTAAGCTTTCTTTTGTTTTATAAGGTTGATCCAATATTTTCAATATTTTAAATTCAGTGTATGTCTTTTTCTGTTTTCTATATTTTTCTCCTAGGCTCTCTCATATTGTCTTATTTCATTTTGTGTGCTGTTCCTTTCCTTTGAAATTTGTGCCGGTTTCTTGAGGCCTGGAATTAATATGCCTTTTTACGAAGAGATGAGTGTTTAATTTTGCTAGATGTCTGGGGAAACCGCCATTCTAGGACTACCTAAAATTAGTTTATGATTTGAGATTCTCTGGCCCACCTAGATTATATATAAACCAACAAAAAGTCAGACGCTGGCAAAACTTCTCAAGAACATTTTGTCCTTTCTTCTCCCTTCTCATGCTAGCATCAGGACGAAATGTTATTCTCATTGCTTATGATTTAGAGAGAAAGATAAGTCATATTTATATTTGCTCATTCCTGGAATTCCAACTTAATGTAAGGGAGGATATTCTATAAGACTCTCACCTTTGGTGAGGCTAGTCTTGGCTTTGGTATTTCTTACCCTGCAAGGATGGCACAACAAAGCCTGAGAGTATGATATTGGTTGATGCCAATTGGTGTGCTCCCGTACTTCACCTTAATTCATATCTTTTCAGATCTACAAATCTTTTAAGATGATGGCATTTGTTATTTATTTATTTTTTAATTTTTATTTTATTTATATTTTTTTTGGCAGAGTCTCACTCTGTTGCCCAGGCTGGAATGCAGTGGTGCAGTCTCAGATCATGCAACCTCCACCTCCTGGGTTCAAGTGACCTTCCTGGCTCAGCCTCTAGAGTAGCTGGGACTACAGGCACTCACCACCACCCCGGGCTAGTTTTTGTATTTTTAGTAAAAACAGGGTTTCACCATGTTTCACCAGGCTGGTCTTGAACTCTTGGCCTCAAGTGATCTGCCCATCTTGGCTTCCCAAAGTGTTGGGATTACAGGCGTGAGCCACTGCATCTGGCTGGGGTTTGTTAAATTCTAATACATTTCAACATCTGACTTTGGGGACTCAGTGGGAAAGGGTGGGAGGGGAATGAGGGATGAAAGACTACCTATTGGGCATAGTATACACTACTTGGGTGGTGGGTACACTACAGTATCAGAAATCACCACTAAAGAACTTATTTATGTAACCAAAAACCACTTGTACCCCAAAAACTATTGAAATAAAAATAAAAATTAAAAAAGTTCTAATACATTTCAGTAGAGAGATGATTAGCATAACCTCATTTATTATACTGCAGTTATCATTGGTGGCTTACTATTCCCTTTCTGATCATCATTTCTTTAATTATTTTCGCATGTCATCAAATTTTATGAAGTTTCCTCTTCCCTGAAGTTCATGGGTTCTTTACATAAACAAACTAATGAGATCTGTTGAATAACTCTGATTTTTTTTTCTTTTCATTTTGTCCTAGTTCTATCTCATTATTTCACTTCCTCTTTTTTTTTTTTTTTTTTTTTGAGTTGGAGTTTCGCCCTTGTTGCTCAGGCTGGAGTACAATGGGGAGATCTTGGCTCACCGCAACCTCCACTTCCCGGTTTCAAGCAATTCTCCTGCCTCAGTCTCTCGAGTAGCCAGAATTACAGACATGCACCACCATACCTGGCTAATTTTGTATTTTTAGTAGAGACTGGGTTTCTCCATGTTGGTCAGGCTGATCTCAAACTCCCGACCTCAGGTGATCTGCCCACCTTGGCCTCCCAAAGTACTGGGATTATAGGCGTGAGCCACCATGCCCAGCCTCCCTTCCTCTTTTAACAGTTAAATGGCATTAATTATTAGAAGTTTAACAATTGCCATTTTCCACTATATTATCTTTTCTCCATGAGATGGGTTATATTTGTGTGGTTCACGGTTTTTTTTACTCAGCAACAATTTATGATTTGTGACATTTATATTTGTTTTGAAATACAAAAATTGGTATATGCTAATTGTGGAAAACCAGAGCAATATATAGGAAATAATCCATAATATTTTAACACAACTGCTGTTGATATTTTGTACTGTCTCTTTTCACCTTACTTTAGTAGGCCATTTATTGCAGAGCTGTTAATCATAAGGTGATATTATTTTCTCTTTTTATTTGACATAAGTAAGTGCTCATGCAGTAATGTTCTATCCCCTGGTTTGTTGCTGATATTTAATAATTACTGTATAATATTCCATTACCTGGTAAGCTCAAGTTAAAAGCGAATGCTTTGAAGATAGTTTATCTGGATTTGATAAGTAAATCATCACTTATATCCTGTATAATTGTGGGAAGATTTTTCAAACTGTTTGGAAGTCATTTCATTCATATATTAAATAAAGATATTAACGGTGGTATTAGGCTGGGTGTGGTGGCTCATGCGTGTGAATCCCAGCGGTTTGGGAGGCTGAGGTGGCAGGGTCACTTGAACTTGGGAGTTCAAGACGAGCTTGGGAAACATAGTGAGATTAAGTCTCTACAAAAACTAAAAATAAAATATAGTCAGGTGTGGTGGTATGTGCTTGCAATCCCAGCTACCTAGGAGGCTGAGGTGGGAGGATCACTTGAACTCAGGAGGTTGAGGCTGTGTTGAGTCAAGATCGTGCCAGTGTACTCCAGCCTGAGTGATAGAGTGAGACTGTGTCTCAAAACAAAAATAATAAATAAAATAAAGACTGTGATCACTGCCTTAACAGCAGTTACCAAAAAAAGCCTTTAAATCAGTGGCATTAGATAATATATGTAAAACACAGGGATGCATCTGTAACATACCTGGCACTCTGATATTTGCCATTTTTAATATTCAAAATTTTGAATAGGGGGAGTGTGCTAATGCTCAGAGTTACTGGATTTGGGATGTTATATGCATTATTGTTTCCCAAATGTTTAAGTAGAAAACTTACAGCAAGAATAAGTTGCAGTTCTTCCCTTTCTGGAATCGGATGACTCATCAGATTAAGAAGTTAGACTGTGGGCATTTAGAACAGAATTATGTTGCTTGTGTGGGGAGAGTAGGGGGGTGTTTTCTTAGTGCAACATCATTTTATGTCTCACAGTTTTCCAACATGGTTTTAGCTGATCATCAGGAATTTTCTTTTCTTTCTATAATGTTGTACATGAGACCTATAAGCATACTTAATAACTATGTCATCACTCATTCATAGCTCTCTCTTAATTAATTGAATTATTTTTCTCCATACATAGTGCATCTGAAACTATCTCAGTGTATGCCGTGTGGACAGATTAGATTACTTCTGAAAATGCTTTTTTCACAAAGAGTAAGAGTCTACGCTGTGGTATAATCAATGCTGATTTTTTTGTTTGCTGAAACACAAGTTGGGCAAAGAAGGCCCTCTCGCTTGTATAGAGTGCTAGACAATCACAGCTAGAACACATCCTAGATGTCATCTTATTTTTCTGCTGATGAAAGGGAGCTTCTGAGATTGTTTTCCCCATCACACCAGGTGATTGTACCTGGCTAGTCACCTCTATCATTGAAAAGGGCTGGTTACCTTTTATCTTGACAATTTTAGTTTAGTTCCTTCATGTGTCTTATTGGGTTGTCTCATCAGTGATTCAAAAGACTCCTGTAATCTCCCTGGATCTTCAATTCTGAATCATAATAGCTTTCCCACAGCACTGACCCCTTTGAAGAATTGTTTAAGTTTTTCTAAATTCTTTCTAGATTTTCTACTACATTTACAGACACTCATTTCGATTTCCATTATTCATGAAGGCATACAAACAGTTGGAAAATCTCAAAATGTGAGCCCAGTGATTTCTTTTTTTTTCATTTCTTGAGCGTATTTGGATTAAATCCACCTTGAAATGCCTTTTGGACATAAATTTCCACTAGTTGTCCTGCAAAAGCTTTTTTACTTTTATTAACACACAGTCCACAGATGTGAAATTTGGCTGTACCATTTAGAAAGATTTTGGCAACTTGTAACAGAAGTTCACTACTCAAATTGAGTAAACAAAAGGGAAATATGTTACCTCACAAGTCAAGAAGTCCAATTGAAGCATAGCATATTTGGTAGGTAAAGATAAAGCTGTTAGAAAAATAATATTCAAAAATATAGTGTTTAAACAAAGTAAGAGCGCTCCTTTTCAATGGGCCTTTGAGGGCAGGTAAGTGGCTCTGCTCCGGCTGGGTGCAGTGGCTCACACCTGTAATCCCAGCACTTTGAGAGGCCGAGGCGGGCAGATCATGAGGTCAGGAGTTCGAGACCAGCCTGGCCAACATGGTGAAACCCCGTCTCTACTAAAAATACAAAAATTAGCTGGGCGTGGTGGCACGTGCTTGTAGTCCCAGCTACTCAGGAGGCTGAGGCAGGAGAATCACCTGGACCCAGGAGGCAGAGGTTGCAGTGAGCCAAGACCATACCATTGCACTCCAGCCTGGATGGACAGCGTGAGTCTCTGTCACAAAAAAAAAAAAAAAAAAAAAAGGTGGCTCTGCTCTATGAAGTCATTCCCCCCAAAATTCTTTCTGTTTACTCCAAGATCTTATGATGTTATCATCATTCCTTTGCTCATTTCTGGCTTACTAGATAGATATATACATATTCCAGCCCATAGGTAAAGGTATCAAGAAGTACAAAACAGGCGATTTCCTTTTAAAGGGGAGGTAATATGAAAGCTGAAGATTGAGCCAGCTCTATTCACATTCTATTTCCAAGGACTCATTCTCAAGGCCATGTCTGCCTGAGAAAATGTTTGGCCTAATAAAATGGAAGTGAAATTTATTACTAAATGGAAGAAGGGAGAGCGGATACTAAGAGCGGGGAGAGAACTAGCAGCACCAGCCACAGGCAGCTTTCACTGTGTATTGATGCAGCAGCTCATTTATGTCAACTTCCTTCCTTTGCTACTCTCTGCCATCAGTGATGTGTGATTTTTTTTCCCTTATGGAAGTTCTCCTCACTGTCTTAGGAAAGCCACCAATGATCCAAGCACTCAGTCTAGAAATGGGATATTCATGGGAAACAACGATTATTCTCTTTTGTGGAATTTTGTTTCAGAAATGATTTAACTGTATCAGAAGGCTCTCAGCAGACTTCCTCCCAGTGTTATATGCCTATTGATGAATACATAAATAAAAGTTGAGCATTATAATTGCTTAGAACAGTCAGTATAAACTGCTAAGCTGGGCCTGGGCCATCGCCCCTGGGTTACAGAGGTAAGGAGTCAATACTTAAACAAACCTAGAATTATGTTTTCCAGAAAGAAGAGAAAGGATGGATAGAAGGCAATCAATGCTTACTGAACAAGTACAACTTCCTAAAGTTGTTTCAGGCATCTTATAATCACCTTTTCCCCCACAAATAAAGAAATGAATGTTCAGATAGTTTAAAGGACTAGCACAAGGTCATATAGCAAGCTAATGGTTGAACTGTATAATGCCATTTTTTCAAAAGCCCCAAACAAACAAATCTACGTATAAATAAACAATGCAATCTATGTTTCAACATATGCTTATGTTGATAAAACAACAGCTATGTAAGTTTGTACACATGAATGAACAGAATTCATTGTAACACTTTCTCAAAGGGGCCTTAAAAATAACAACTGTGTTCAAGTTGTAATTTTCCACTTCTGGTTTTGGAGAAAAACCAGTGCTGTTCTCTGTGACTTCTGTCAGGTGTAGACATTGAAATCGTATGGTTGTTTAAATCAAGCAGTGGTGAGTCTGCAACTATTGTATACCAGCTGTATAGAGGGGACTGCAAGTGGGGAGAGAATATTAGGGGCAAGAATTCCACATAAGGAAAATAAAGTCATAAAGTTACAATGGATGCTGAAGAAAAATGAGAAATGAGTTGAAACATAATGGACTGTAGTATTGAAAATATTTTTGAGTAGGCAGGTTTACATTTCTGGTCCGCACAGTTTGTAAGGACAGACTAAGCAGCAGAATGGATGTCACAGTGGAGGACTCTGAGCCACCAAGACAAAGGGCTAGAAACAAATATTAAGACAAGAGGGAAAGAAGAAAGGACACTGACCTCATGAAGTGGGCTGGAGAGTTGGAAAAGGATATACTTGAATCCTACTGGACTCATAGAAGCCTCTCTCAGATTACCCTCTGACTAAAGTTCAATATTCTCTTTAAAGAGTGAGGGAAATATTTAGGAGCTTTTTAGCAGAGATGAAAATGATATCATCAGGAAAAGATAAAGTGGACATATGTGTAGATGAATAAGAAGTAAAAAGAAGGAAGTCAATTAAAGCAGTTAAGAAACATTGCAGTCAACAAGGGTCAAATCTTTGTTTTGTTTGTAGTAGAGAGTTGAACTACTCTGACAGGCATAGTTGAAAACAAAACACAAAGGTAAACATGTTTAAAAAGTAGTAGCAGCAGGTCACAATACATCTCCAGAGGTCCTCATTTGAAGTGATGTGTAAACATGCCTTAGCTCTACAGAAGACAGAGCTCTTGCCACTTCATCAGGTAGCAACTCCCCCATCTCTATCATGCAAATATTTTGTGACTCTAATGTGGAAATGTGCCCTTAGATAGAAGATTGTTTTGTTTTGTTTTGTTTTGTTTTGTTTTGTTTTGTTATGAGACGGAGTTTCGCTCTTGTTGCCCAGGCTGGAGTGCAGCAGTGGTGCGATCTCGGTTCACTGCAACCTCTGCCTCCCAGGTTTAAGTGATTCTCCTCCCTCCCCCTCCCAAGTAGCTGGGATTACAGGTGCCTGCCACCATGCCCAGCTAATTTTTTGTATTTTTAGTAGAGACAGGGTTTCACCATGTTGGCCAGGCTGGTCTCAAACTTCTGACCTCAGGTGATCCACCCGCCTTGGTCTCCCAAAGTTCTGAGATTACAAGTGTGAGCCACCAGGACCGGCCAGATAGAAGATTTTAAGTAATAAAACACAGTAGGCTCGGCACAGTGGCTTACACCTGAAACCTCAGCATTTTGGGAGGCCAAAACAAATGGATTGCTTGAGCTTAGGAGTTTGAGACTAGCCTGGGCAGCATAGTGAGACCCCCTTCTCCATATTAAAAAAATCGGTAAAAATATTTATAAGAATCTGTAATAAAATACCATGCATGTTTACTAAACATACATAATAGAGAGGAGAGAGATTGTGTGTGTGTGTGTGTGTGTGTGTGTGTGTGTGAGAGCGAGAGAGAGAGAGAGAGAGAGACAGATATTATATGAGCTAGATGTAATATATATACTTGGAATCAGTGGTTTTCAACTAAGGGCAGTTTTGTGCCCCAGGAGTCACTGGGGAATGTGTAGAGACATTTTTGCTGTTCACAATTGGGGAGGTGCTACTAGCATATAGAAGATAGAGACAATTAAGACCCCCCTCCAACCCACCAAAAAAGCACTATCTAGTTCTAGATGTCAGTAGTGCTGAGGTTAAAAAATCCTGCTTTAAATGAAAAGGTGCACTGGCTACTCAATCAACATTCTTGTTTGGCTTCAAACTGTGTATGCTGTTAGTTATATATTATGCTGATTTATAGATCCACGTGCTAGGAGTACCGGAGTTAGGTTATTTCCCCAGTGCGTGCTGTAAGTAAAGTATTGAAAATAAAAAGTGTCTAAGATATTAGAATAAGACGGCATTCTTCTCACTGTGAATGACTTTTTATTCTATTCCATTATTAAAATAGGTTCTTCTTCCCAGAGGCATAACATTACTTCAATGTGACATCTCATTTAAAATTGTCCTTGAGAACAGCTAATAGTAATGTTGTACCTGGTGTCATAATTTGGCTCAAAAGCTAAAAACTGGCCAAATTTGTTAGACGTTTTATATAAAATTGATTAATGTCTGAAAGAATCATAAATTAGAGTGACACCTTTCAAAAGGTATTTAAATCCCACCACAATAAAAGTATGCCTTAAGTTCAATAGCAAATTTGATATTAATACAAACCTTGTCAACTATTCAGTAAGGAGGACTCTTTGTCAGATAAGATGGTTAAAATGCCTGGAAATGATTCTACAGAAAAATAGAGGCATTCCTAGCGCTACAATCATTAGAAAAGACTTTAGAAATTGCTTAGATTTTAGTGATGAAACCGTTCAGAAAAAGGAAGTCTAGGGCCTTGCATTTGATATTGGCAGTTTATTTGCAGACTAGAATCCAGCCATTCCGATGACCAGCCCAGTGCTTCTTCTAGGCCCTCTGCTCAGTTTAAGAGCATGCACCTCTCTAAGGGATTATTGAATGCAAGTTCTCCCCAGGGTATAATTTATAGTAACTGGAACTGAGAGATGCTCAAGAAGAAAAAGAAAAAAAAACCAAAAAAGTACTTTTTGCAAAGACCTGATAAATCTTAGGAACATTGCATACTATAGCTCCTGCAGAGTATATCTGGTCCACATTTGCATATGAGAGGCATGCAAATTCATTGAAATGAAAAGTTTAGTTAACTAAAAAGACACTCAACTTTGTTTTTATTAACTCGAATATGAGATTCTAAGTTTATGTTCTGGTTCATGTTCCATGGTCCAAACCTTCTTGCGCAATATGCAGACCAGCCAAGCTCTGTCAGACTCCATGTCTTAAACCTGGTCCCTCTGAAGTGACTTTCCCTCTTTTTCTTCCTGTTGACAAGTGTCACGTCCTCTAAGAAGCTTTCCCCATCCCTTCCTGGCTTAAGTGTTCCTTCTCTATTTTTAAGTGTCCTCTGAAGCTATCGATTATAAAACATATCACACTATAATTTGTAGTTGTGTTTTCTCTGTCCCCCACTACAGACCACGGTCCTTGAATTGTCTTTGTTCCCAGCTTGCATCAATTTCAGGAATAGAGTACGTGCTCACTAAATGCAATCCCAGTAAGTAAAATTTGTAGGTTTTCTTCAAGTATCTTTAGAAAAGAAAACCCAAGCCTTATTTGTGAATGTAATTTTTCCTCTTAGACAATATTTCATTTTCTGGCTGGGCACGATGGCTCACGACTATAATCCCAGTACTTTGGGAGGTAGAGGTGGACAAATCACTTGAGACCAGGAGTTCGAGACCAGGAGCCTGGACAACGTGGTGAAACCCTGACTCTACTAAAAATACAAAAATTAGCCTGCTGTGGCGGCATACACCTGTAGTCCCAGCTACTTAGGAGGCTGAGGCATGAGAATCACCTGAACCTGGGAGGCGGAGGTTGCAGTG
This sequence comes from Macaca nemestrina, assembly GCF_043159975.1. Lineage (NCBI taxonomy): Eukaryota > Metazoa > Chordata > Mammalia > Primates > Cercopithecidae > Macaca > Macaca nemestrina. Next base: position 59,499,859 of record NC_092142.1, read on the forward strand.
AGGCAAGATCGTGCCACTGCACTCCAGCCTGGGCAACAGAGTGAGACTCTGTCTCAAAAAAGAAGAAAAAAAAATTTCTGTTCTTTGATCTTTCTATTATTCTGTCGACAAAATATATGTTCAACTGATTGCACTAGAGTTGAAAATTTCTGATATCTTTCATACTATATACATTTATATATATTCATGTGTATATGTGTGTAAGTGTATATTAGTTATATATTTTATGACTAATCTATTTAACTGTTAAATATAACACAGAAATTAGAGGACTGGTTTGGTTCACTTTAATTTTACTAACCTCTTTCTTATACTCTTCAGGAAGTAATGATGTGTTTACATTTTTGTGAAATCTGTGATTCTTTGAAAAGATAGGTGTTCCTAATCCATCTGCCTCTGTATGTGAGCCTATAGCCCCTATCACTCTAATCCCACAGTGCTTTGACAAGCTTGCAATCTAAGGATCTGGGAGTGATAGAATGGATATTCTAAGCTATATAAACAGCAAAGAATAAAAGCAGCTTGGATGTGCTTTAAATGTGATAAATTTCAGTAGCAAGGTACAACATTTATTATTTTAGTGTTTTTTCAGTTAGATTGAATTAAAACAGCTTGCTCTCTGAGGGATTTGTTCTGGTCTTCCTTGTTCCAATACATCAGTGGGTTGTCTTGGGTGCTGTGATACTTTACAAGATAACTGTAACAGGAAGCATGAACCTCACTCCAGACTTGCCCACTGGACCAAAAACCCACCCCGACACCATAGTGTAGATAGCCAAAATGAATAAATTGCCCCATCTTCAACCCGTTTTATAGCAATTACCTCTCACTTTTACTTAGCTTCCATTCTTTCTGTTGTTTTGATTTTACATGTTTCTGAACATACGGATTTATCACACATTTTAAACTGTGGCTTGCCCTTGAAATTAATGGCTGAGTCTGACTTCCTGATTTTGACCCTTGGCTCTCTCTCATGGACTCAGTTTGTCCCCAATCAGAATGCTTTGTGGAAAACATTTGTTTTATTGAGCCTTAGGCTATAGTTTCATTCCAGTTCCATGCAGTACAAGGAAATTTCGAAGACTCATCCAGTCAATCTATCACATTTCTCTGCGTATAGAGCTCCAGGACAACAACACATAGGTGAAAATCTATTATATTTTTGAAGACCACTCTTCACCCTTTTAAGCAAAACAATTTGAGAACTTCCCATGGAAGCTTAGTTCAGTATTTGACTGTTTTCCCTGCTACTGCAGACCTTTTCTCTCTAGTTTCAGTTATTTTTGCCACTAGTGGCTCCTTTTTGTCCTTTAAGGGACTACGGGAGAAATGAAGTAGAAGACCAGTATCCTAAGGCAGTAGATCTTCAAGCTTGGCCCCTGGATCAGTGGCAGCAACACTGCTTGGGAAATGCAATTTTGATTTCCATTCAGAACCTACTAAATCTGAACTCTGGGGTTGGGGCCCAGCACTTTGAATTTGGAGAAAGCTCTCCAGGTGACTCTGTGGTGCTTGATGACATTTTAGAAACCCTGGTGTCACAGTTGAGTACAGACTCTTCACATAAACTGGCTGCTGTGGGCTGAATATTTGCATCCTCCCAAACTCACAAGTTGAAGTCTAATCGCCAATGTGATGGGTATTTGATGGAAGACTTTTGGAAGGTGATTAGACCATGAGCATGGAGCCTTCAAGAATGGAATTAGCACCCTTATAAAACAAACCTCAGAAAGCTTATTCACTGTTTTCTACTATGTGAGAACACAAGGGAAAGGTGGCCACCTGCCACTGGGAAGAGAGGCCCCACCAAAACCTGACCAAGCTGGCACTCATCTTGGAATTCCAGTCTCCAAATCTGTGAAGAATAAATTTTTGTTGTTTATAAGCCACCTCCTTTATGGTACTTCGTCCTGGGGATAATAATGTAATTGGCATAATTAGGTTAAGATGAATAAATAATTAATATAGGTAAAACCCTCAGAATGGTGCCTGCCACAGAGTAGGATGTCTAATTTTTATAATTATAGCACAGACCAAAAGAAGGCATTGACAATGCATTCCAAACATTGGCAAGGTAAATAAAATACCAGCATACATGAAATAGGTTCATGTGTTTACATTATTATAATAATTTTTTTTTTGTAATTTTATTCTGTTCTGCCTTTGATATGATTAGTTTTTAGTTGTTAGGTTGAACTGCTCCTTGATTTTAAGGGTAAGTTAGGAGGAAGAACAAGTGTTTCTTTCCCCCCTTATTAAATAAGTCATAGTCAGAGTTGGAAATGAAAAGTAAAAGTGCAGTAATTAATTGTTGTGTGTAACGAAATAAAAAAATCTTCTGTTTGGAAGAGGCTCAGAGATCAGATGTTGCAGCAACCTAACAAACACAGAACTTTACTCAAAAGTACCACGGATAAGGTTTTGCCATCCAGAACATCTTTGGTGAGGAAAGTTTCACCACCTCACGAAAGAGGATGTCACTTTATTAGGCATTTTAAATTGTCAGAATAAAGGGAAACTTTCCTTCTCTTAGTTTCTATCCTTTCACTTGCAATCTGCAAGACAAAGTACAAGCTAATTAACCTCTAAGCGCCTCTGATTCTCTTCTTTCTCCGGAACAGCGATAAGCCTGTCAACCTTGCGAAAGTACTGTGACCATTCAATGTGAAGACACTCATAAGTGCACCAACAAATGATGTCTCTCTCAGGAGAAACTTCTGTAGCATAGGATTGTGCTAAGGCAATTGGAGCTAAAAGTCTTTAATACTGCTATTTCTTTAGGACTGATAATTGTGTGAGGTGAAATTTTAATATAGAGGACGAGATATAGAAAAAGAATTGGGTCTTAGCAAAAGGGGGTCTAGGTTAAAGAAAAGGTCTTTAACCAATGCATACTTTACAGCTAACATTTTAATGCTATTTTGTAGCACAGTGTCTTCTGACAGTTCTTAGCTTGACAGTTCTCAGTGCTGTCTATGAGATAGTCTTATCGTTGGCAATATTAGAAAGTGTTTTCCAAGCTTGCCTGCTTATTTAATCTTTCCTACTCCTTGATATAGTTCTTCCCACTTGTGTTTGCAAGTGTTTGGATGTCACCTTTTTGTTAATTAACTCCTTTATTTTTTTGGTCTCTCGTTTGTGTACTCTGCAGATTCCTTTTTTTCTTCTTTCCTTTTGGTTTCCTAGTGACAGCTTCCTTTCAATTCCTCTTCTCTGTTTGCCTCTCCTGAGAAGGAGCCAGTGTCAAAATGTTAGCTCAGTCGGGTTTCCCATTACCAGCTCTGTAAGTCCCCAGGCCCCTCCTGTATTTAGCAGGCTAGGAGTCGCTGTGGCCCAAACATCATTTTCAAATTGTCATGTAAATAAATTCACAAGGCTCGGGGAAAATAGAAAAAAACAAACACCTGTGAAATAATGATTACTATTGCTTTACCTTATGCCCACTTCATGTTAGATTTATCTAAATTCTTTCGTTGGAAGCTGATAGAGCCATGCTGTAACTGTGAAATTAATTATCAGCTAGGACGGCTAAGGACTTAAGGTGTGAAAATTGCTGGTAGACAAAGGGTCATTGTTCCATTACATCTTAAAACTGAAGTAGACAATGTGAACTAGTCTGAAAACCTGTCTAAAGTTTACTAGTCTGTTAACAAATACTCCTAGAAGATGTGTCATGGAGAAAAATTAATGAAGGAACAACAAGAACAAAATAAAAAGGAAACAGGCAACTTCTAGATATAGTGTCTTCTCTGACTTTGACTATTTTAAAACAGATACTTGGGCATTAATTGCCAAGTATTCAATTATCATGAAGCAAGACAGGTTAGGTGAGATGGGAATAAGTGATTGCTCTCTGCCGTATGACTTCTTTGGATAATTGGCCTTTCCCTAATTATTTGATTCTAGCCATATTACCGATTCAATAGTCTACTTTACCCCAATAGATATAGGATGCTATTTAGGGAGTCCAACAGACTAACCCAATCTACCAGCACAGAGATTGGTATAAGCAAGACATGTGACCAAAAAAGCACCAATGAGAGACTGCTTGCTGTTTGAATAAACAGATATTCCATTCTAGATTGAAAGTTGTTACCAATGTACTTCATCAGTAGGCATCTTTCCACTTTTCTGAAGAATGCTTCTCTCCGGAGAGACTGCTTCTCTCCGGAGAGAAGCCATCTGAGAGAAGGAAATGAAGATGATAGTTGAAGAGAGAAATATAGTGTTCTTGATAAAATTCTCAGAGCTCCTGGCTCCAGCCATGCTAAGCCAGCTCTGGAAAGTTTTATGAGTTCATAAATTCATTTAACTTGAGTTATCTGAGCTGAGTTTCTGATACTTCCTACCAAAATACTTTGGACTAAGATAGAAACTCTATTAAGAATGCTCTCAATTCCAAGGTAAGGTATTCTTTATTGAGTGCCTAAATAAGATAAGCCTATTATGAGACTGGAAGGACAAATATATCTAAGAGACATACCTTGGCTTTCATGGACTGTTCATCTCTTTGCGAAAACAGGAAACAGTACATGAACGTACCCCTAGTATACTCGAGGGTAAAAAAACCAAGTAAAGAAAAGAAAATACACTTCTAAGGAGTTTCAGAAAGCTGTTTTTAGCTGGCAGAAACTAAAAAATTAAACTACCACAGTGTTGCTTGACAGATAGTTTCCAAAAGCTTCAAAAATTAGTGCAAGGACCTCTTCAAGGGAAATCAACATTTACTTAAATTAACCGAGAAATTGGAACAATGGGTAATTGAAATATTAGTCACAATGACATACAGTGGACACAGTTGCTTACCTTGTGGGACTTAAAATTCTGATAGAGTAAAGGGCCTGTAAACATGTAAACATGTAAGTGAGGAAAGTGCTTTGTACTGTTCATAAAAGTACTTATTGCACTCTGTAAATAGAATAATGTGATAAAACTACATACTAAATGGGAGACAGCCCGTAGGGGTTTGTTGTGATGTTTAAGCCGACACAAATGAGAAGAATAAGAAGAAACCTGCAATTTCAACAGCCAGCAGAAGAAGTAATAGCAAGTGCAAACATTCTGACATTGCAAAGAATCTTGAAGTTCCAGAAAACCTAAAGAAAGCCAATGTGCTTGCAGTGTTCTCAGCAAGGCAGATTGGCTTAGAGAGTTTGGAGACCTAATGCAACAGAAGCAAGGTCTTGCAGGGCTTTGAAGACAATGGCAGCATTTAGTTTCAATCAAATTGCAACAGAAATAAAGGTTTCAAGAGGGGGAGTGGCATGATCCACATTTTCAAAATATTGTGGTTCTTGTATAGAGGATGCTTCTTGATTGAAGAAGTAAAAGAAGGAAGATGCTAGTGCCTTGGACAAGGGTGAAAATGGATGGTACTGAATGCATGTTTTTTTGAGGGACATTCATACATCGTTTGTTTGGTTCAGTAATCTCCATGGTTCCTTTCAAATCTACTCTAGAATCTTAGAACGTTTTTCCATATTTATGTGTAAATAGACGTCTGATGGATACAACAGTAAAACTATTAGGTTGGTGCAAAAGCAATTGCGGTTTCAGACCATGAATTTCAAATCTTTATAACTAGGCTGAAACACATCTTCATTAATCAAAATAGGAACGATTACAATCATTTTTCTTTCCGATGATAAATAAGTCTTTTTATTCTTGTAGCATAAAAATCCATGCTTCAGGATTTGATGAACTCTTGGAAAGGATTTTCTGGATCCTGCTGGTTGTGGAAGTGTTTTCCATGTACAAAGTTGTTGAGATGCTTGAAGAAGTGGTAGCCAGTTGGCAAGAGGTCAGGTGAATATGGCAGTTGAGGCAAACTTTGTACCCCAATTCGTTCAACTTTTGAAGCGTTGGTTGTGCAACATGTGGTTGGGCGTTGTCGAGAATTGGACCCTTTCTGTTGACCAATGCTGGCTGTAGGCATTACGGTTTTCTGTGCATCTCATTGATTTGCTGAGCATACTCCTCAGATGTAATGGCTTCACCATGTAATGGATGGTGTAGTACATTCACAATATAGTACATTCACAATATATTACATTCACAATGTAATGGATTCAGAAAGCTGTAGTGGATCAGACCAGCAGCAGACCACCAAGCAGTGACCATGACTTTTTTTGGTGCAATTTTGGCTCTGGGAGGTACTTTGAAGCTTCTTCTTAGTCTAACCACTGAGCTGATCATCACTAGTTGTTGTATAAAATCTGCTTTTCATCACACATCACAATCTGATCAAGAAATGGTTCATTGTTGCATAGAATAAGAGAAGATGACAGTTCACAACTATGATTTTTTAAAATTTTCGGTCAGTTCATGGGGCACCCACTTATGGAACATTTTTACCTTTCCAATTTGTTTCAAATGCGGAACTACCATAGGCTGGTTGACACTGAGTTCTTCAGCAGCTTCTTGTGTAGTTGTAAGAGGATCAGCTTTGATGATTGCTCTGAACTGGTCATTGTCAACTTCTAATGGCCAGCCACTATGCCCCTTATATTCAAGGCTCTTGTCTCCTTTGCAAAACTTCTTGAACCACGACTGCACTGTACATTCATTAGCAGTTCCTGGGCTAAATGCTTTATTGATGTTGTGAGTCGTCACCACTGCCTTATGATCTATTTTGAACTCAAATAAGAAGATTGCTCGAATTTGCATTTTGTCTGACATCATTTCCATAGTCTAAAATCAACATAAAATAAACAGCAAGTAATAAGTCATTAGCAAAAAGGCATAAAGTGAGAAATGCTTATTAAAATGATGTATAACATAACTACATTTATTTAAGAATGTATTAGAATACCAAACGACAAATTCCAATAATGCAAAAGCTGCAATTATGTTTGTGCTAACCTAATAATAATATATATTCCTATTTATTTGGGTAATATATAGATATTAGCTATTACAGGGGCTATTACACAGTACCTAAATAATTGCATTTCCATCAATATGCTAACTTTATCATACACTAATTAATATTACTTGAGAAAGATAAGAATTGTCATATGATATCAATGCCCAGGTTTATAATTTCATATCTCAAAGGGTGGTAAGAGGTATGAACCTGTTTGCAGCATTTAGTCCTAAAAATAGGCCCTGTTTTAACAAGTTGTTGTCTACGTGATATCCTCTAGGTCAACATCCTAACTGTCATTTTAGCACATTCACCTCTGATCTGAGTTTAACCACAAACTTATGTACACTGACTTCTACTGTCATTGTTTGCAGTTAATAACTGTTATTTGTAAGCACTATATCCCAACCTAGAGTGGCCGTGACTCCACATGTGCTATTACTCCGGTCTCTGCCAGCTCCCTGACCCCAGTCCATTTTCCCCATCCTATATCATCACATGTAGTTCAGAGACTCCTGACATTAGTGAAGCTGATATAGGTGAGATCCCAGCATTCTGATTCCCTCGCTGAAACTGATCACAATTCTGACTTCACAGACTTGTTAGCGACTTTTCTGAGTTTCGTCTGAGCATCCCTTTAAGTCTCAGGCTTCCAGAAAATCATTGGCCAGACCCTGCTTCATTTTGCTCTGTTGTTGTTTCCAAGAAGGCTTTCTGAAGTTAGTTTTCTGCTCAGATGCAGATAGTAGTGGAACAACCTTTCTAAGGGGAGGATATTCAATGAGAAAATAATATATATACAGGTGTAGATAAGGTGTAATTGTAACCACAGACATGAAACTCAATATATATTACTTTGATGTGCACATTTAATCCTAGAAGGATGCTTTTAGAGGAAGCATTCTTCTACTGCTTCTGAATGATGCACAGCCAAACCTTGTTTTTCAGATCCCTTCTAGCTCAGCCTAATGTATGAGCTGACAGGATTCCTTATATCTTGGCCAGGTGCTTCAAGAAGCGCTCATCGTCACAAGTCACTTGCAGGACTCCAGAATCATATTAAGAAAAAAAAAAAACTATTAAAAGGCTTAAAAAAATGAGCTCAAATCCCTGAAGAAGTGTTCTTTTTACCTTGTCCCTGTTTATTTCCATGTTTAAAGACTGCTTAACGGCCGGGCGCATTGGCTTAAACCTGTAATCCCAGCACTTTGGGAGACTGAGGCGGGCGGATCATGAGGTCAGGAGATGGAGATCATCCTGGCTAACATGGTGAAACCCTGTCTCTACTAAAAATACAAAAAAAAAAAAAAAAAAAATAGCAGGGTGTGGTGGTGGGCGCCTGTAGTTCCAGATACTTGGGAGGCTGAGGCAGGAGAATGGCGTGAACCCGGGAGGCGGAGCTTGCAGTGAGCCGAGATTGCTCCACTGCACTCCAGGCTGGGCAACAGAGCGAGACTCCGTCTCAAAAAAAAAAAAAGAAAAAAAGAAAAAAAAAAAGACTGCTTAACTAATTGCTTGTGATATATGATGAATCCTTCAGGATTAACGCTGATACAACTTCATTTTCTAAGGAAAAACTCTCAGTGTTGTGCATGTATTTTAATGTTTATTAATGTTTGGTTATTTTAAAATATCATTTATGTATTTCAGCTTTTTAAAGGGATAAATTACCTATAAACCTCTATAACTTCATTTTGAATTAGTTGATCTGTCTAAAACTGAGAAAGTTGTATTGAAGTAACATTCCATTTTCTAAGGGCTTTTACTATTTTTACTCAATATTTTGTTACATAATGATTTATGACTCCTAACTCCATTATAAATTGTGCCTTTTAACAATTTGAAATTGTTTTCTCTCCTATCTAATGTTGTTCAGCTTTGATTTTCATTCAGTCTGAAGTAAATAATATCCCAGAATTTTCTGCCAATCATTTCATCATTTTATAACTACATTCATTTGGACAGCATGTATTTGAATTGGGAGAATAGATAATCTGAAAATGCTTATTACAGTTGAGATGCTTAGAAACAATTTCCATCTATTGTCATCATTAATATAGATTTCTAGAAATGAAGTAAAAAATTCTGATACACACATATTTAATAAAAAATTTTCTTCATCTTTAGTAAGTGTTCTGTAACAAATATAATCTTTGAGAGTCAAATATTGAGTTAAGAAATGTATTTGTGAATTGGCAACAGATAACCCTTAGTTTTCTATTTTTTGTATTAATCAGAATAGAGTAGGCTATTCTGAAGTCATCAATAGACAGAAGAATGAAAAGAAAAAAGCTCTGCAGCTTAACACATTTGAGGACTCCTATTGTGGTTGTGGCACAGCAACACACCAAACTGAATGATTTTTATCCATGCATTCTAGGTGTTTCTCTTTCCAATGGTGACTCAGAAATCCAGGCTGTTTTCATCTTGTGGCTATGCTGCTGCCAGGGCTACATGGCTCCTGAGTTACTATGCAGCAGTGGGGATTGTGTTGTACACAGCACTTCCATTCACCTTCCTTCTTTTACATATCTTTCACATTTTTGCTTATTTCCTGGGAGAGCTTTTTCATTTGTCTTCTGATTAATCCAATCTGATGCCATGCCAGTTTTCCTTTTTCCTGTTCACTTGCATATATCCATTTTACTGGAGCATTTTCAGTTGTCTTACAGTCTTTCTCCACCATCAAACGGCTGTTGTTTTTCCTCATAATGGCATATTGTTAACCCAGAGACAAAATGTTAAAGAGAGGAAACTTCTCTCATAGAGAGAGGTATTTGAATTCTTTGGGAAATGCTGAACATTTCCCTAAATTTTCCTTTAGGTTTCTTCATAATTTTTGTTAAATGATAGGGTCATCTGAATCTTCACGATGATATGCTGTTCTTCTTTTCAAGCTCAGAAGGCTCACTTTAAATTATTATTTATTATTTTTAAATGACACATAGTAATTATGCATATTTATGGGGTACAGTGTGATATTTCAATACATGTGTACTATGTGTAGTGATCAAATCAAGGTAATTAGCATATTCAGTATCTCAAAACTTCATCATTTCTTAATGTTGGGAACATTCAAACTCCTCTTTTCTAGCTATTTGAAAATACACAAGAAATTGTTGTGACTCATAGTCACCCCACAGAGTTTTTCTGCCTATTTGCATAGATTGGGAAGTGATCTGACCTGACTCAATTGAATCTAAAAGTTTGTGGGTGGAACTTGATCCTGATCCTATCAGATGCCTCTTTTGTCCGGCCTGGTGCCCTCACCCTGATTCCAGCAGAAGGGGAAGTTCTATGTGAGCGCTGGCTCACTAGGCTATGACAGCTTCTCATCTCACTCAAGAGTCTTGCTATCTTTTCTTGGGTTTCTTAGGTGCCAAAGCTGCGTCACAACTCAGAATTGTGAAGTGGCTAACACTCTCTGAGACAATTTTCAAAAAGTAGGAAGTAAGAGCCAAAGACAGATGCTTCCTTTTCCACTTGTCAATTCTGAGAGGGCTTCTTTATGCTCTTCCAAAGGCTCTAGCAGGATCTGGCTCCAGCGGCCCACATGGTTACCCACTTAACAGAACACACTTGTATTGCCTCCCTTCTTGTCTTCTTCCTTCCCTACAGCCCCCTGTTCCTGTTTCTTCGTATTTCCTCTCAAACCAAGTTTTTATATACAATTCTCCATTTTCACACTCTGTTTTTGGTGTGTATCATGTTGAGAAACTGGTTGAAGTTACTTGATCTCAACCAGTCTAGACCCCTCTCTCATTTTTCAGATCTAGAGTGAGAGTTCTTAGATTATGAGTAAAGCTTTTTGCTTTCTTTTTTCTAGTTTACCAAGCAATCCATAAGGGTAGTTTTATACACAATGCATAATATCACCCTGAACTTTCTCCTGATTCTCTAAAATACTCAACCAAGAATATATCTAGAAGTAAAATTCCCGGTCTTATTTCTTAACGTAGCTAGACATGTCTATATTTTATCTGTTGGTTGTCTACTTTCCAATATGATGAGCTACGATTCTTCTCCCCCTCTATCATGCCATATTATTTTTTCATAATTAATTGTTCATATTGTAATATAGAAAAAGGGATAGTGAGGCCGGGCGAGGTGGCTCATGCCTATAATCCCAACACTTTGGGAGGCCGAGGTGGGTGGATTACCTGAGGTCGGGACTTCGAGACCAGCCTGACCAACGTGGTGAAACCCGTCACTACTAAAAATACAAAAATTAGCCAGGCATGGTGGTGCAAGCTTGTAATCCCAGCTACTCAGGAGGCTAAAGCAGGGGAATAGGTTGAACCAAGGAGATGGAGGTTGCAGTGAGCCGAGATCACGCCATTGTACTCCAGGCTGAGTGACAACAGTGAAACTCCTTCTCAAAAAAAAGAAAAGAAAAGAAAAGAAAAAGAAAAAGGGGGTAGTGATCTAGTCAGTCCTGGGAGAAATAACATCCTATAGCCATATCAAATATAGTAACTACATCAAAGAAGGACAGTTAGAAAAATATTCTGATTGGAATAAGCCTAGAGTCTTTGGCTCTGGGGATCATATTGAGGGAGTGAATGTATTATCTTTCTTTCTAAACTAGAATGCCTTTCTCCCGTGTTTTTTTTCAAACAGGGAAAAATGTGTTGCCATCAAATCAAATTCCGAACTGAGCTACAGAGATGTTAGACAAAGCTTACAAAGATTGGTTAGGGAGAACTTTATACTGCCTGCCTTAACTTTTGATTGTGTCATCAGTTTAATGTTATGTGCTTTCACAGGAAATGGGAAAGTTGAGAGATGCGAAAAAAAAAATTAAAAAAAAAGATTGCTGTTTAGATGTGACACTAAACTTTTAGAACCTGTAGTTATATTCTTAAGTAGTTTCTGACTCATAAGGGAATAATATTATCTTGCATTTTCCAGTTTGCTAAAGCAAATTAACTACATTGTTGACTTTCTGTGGTCTCCGTTTGAATGGGAAAAGCAATAAAAATGAAATAATGGTAATAATCATAGTTGCCGGAAGGTTTTTCTCCACCATGCATAGAAGAGAACATGAACACCCATAAATAAAGACCCATATGATCAGATCTTCTCCAAACAGGTCACTAATTAGCTTCTATAGTTAATACCTTACTATAGGAGGAAGAGTCAGGTAATTATCTGGTATATTCTAAAGGTGAGTCACCCTATTTTAAGTAGCCATCATCCTAAAAATACAGTTGTAGAATAACAACTTCTTCTGCATGCTTAAAGGAGTTATAAACCTCTCTAGCAGTCCTAACTACAGCTGTATAAAGCACTTCTTCCTGTCTGTATCAGCAGAAAGATTCTAGTGTAAAAGATTTATCTTTTTGCCCGTGGTGCCAATAAATGGCTTGTTTTATTTTTAAAGACAACCATATTTCTTGATGCAAGACATTTAAACAATCTGAACATTTCTTGTGCAATTAAAATTTAGCTCTTTTGTCCGGGTGCAGTGGCTCACTCCTGTAATCCCAACACTTTGGAAGCCGAGGCAGGTGGATCACCTGAGGTCAGGAGTTCAAGACTAGCCTGGCCAACATGGTGAAACTCTGCCTCTACTAAAAACACAAAAATAAGCCAGGTGTGGTGGTGAACATCTGTAATCCCAGCTACTCAGAGGCTGAGGCAGGAGAATAACTTGGGTCCAGGAGACAGAGGTTGCAGTGAGCTGAGATCACGTCACTACACTCCAGTCTGGGTGACAGAGTGAGACTCTGTCTCAATTAAAAAAAAAGAAAGAAAGAAAGAAAGAAAAACAGATTATAAAAAAAAGAAAGAAAAAAAATTTAGCTCTTTTATTTTTGATGTAATTTTTATAAATTTCTACTTCCTAACCTATTCAACTCACATAGTATTTATCCCTTGTAAGTGACTACTACCCACTCAGGAAGACTTGTATGGGCTGAAGAGAATGATCAGAAATAATCATAAGACAAGGAAATGAATCAGAGTTCATGTCATGCAATCTATCTATTCATTAAAAGACATTACACTTTTTCTTTTTCTTTTTTTTAAATTTATTTATTATTATTATACTTTAAGTTGTAGGGTACATGTGCATAACGTGCAGGTTTGTTACATATGTATACTTGTGCCATGTTGCTGTGCTGCACCCATCAACTCGTCATTTACATCAGGTATAACTCCCAATGCAATCCCTCCCCCCTCCCCCCTCCCCATGATAGGCCCCGGTGTGTGATGTTCCCCTTCCTGAGTCCGAGTGATCTCATTGTTCAGTTCCCACCTTTGAGTGAGAACATGCGGTGTTTGGTTTTCTGTTCTTGTGATAGTTTGCTAAGAATGATGGATTCCAGCTGCATCCAAGTCCCTACAAAGGACTCAAACTCATCCTTTTTTATGGCTGCATAGTATTCCATGGTGTATATGTGCCACATTTTCTTAATCCAATCTGTCACTGATGGACATTTGGGTTGATTCCAAGTCTTTGCTATTGTGAATAGTGCTGCAATAAACATACGTGTGCATGTGTCTTTATAGCAGCATAATTTATAATCCTTTGGGTATATACCCAGTAATGGGATGGGTCATATGGTACATCTAGTTCTAGATCCTTGAGGAATCGCCATACTGTTTTCCATAATGGTTGAACTAGTTTACAATCCCACCAACAGTGTAAAAGTGTTCCTATTTCTCCACATCCTCTCCAGCACCTGTTGTTTCCTGACTTTTTAATGATTGCCATTCTAACTGGTGTGAGATGGTATCTCATTGTGGTTTTGATTTGCATTTCTCTGATGGCCAGTGATGATGAGCATTTTTTCATGTGTCTGTTGGCTGTATGAATAAAAGACATTACACTTTTTCTTAATATGTTGCTTCCTATTACGATACCATGTCCTCATTTTTAATCTAATTTCTTGAATTGTGTTTTACACATTTACATTTCTCTATCTATCATCTATCTATCTATGTATCTATCTATCGATCCATCTGAAGTAGGAAAATACATACATATATGCCCACATTTATCGTCTTATCTGTTTAAGCTAATTGAATTTCCTGTTATTGTTATAAGAATAAAAATAATGCCAATTTAAACACCTTAACCTAAGATGGTACTGTGTTGATTATCTTACTTATATTAGTTCTAATTCTTAGAAAAATTTGAGTTGTAGTTTTTAATCTCCGTTTTACACATGAGTAGTTTGAGGCTCAGAAATATCCATATACTATATTCAAGGTAGTCAAAATTCTGACTGATTTTGGTAAACCTCAAAATACTAGTTGCATTACTTGATAGCCGTCTTTGTTTACCAGTAATATGTTTGGCATTTTTACTTAGATACATAAATATGAACATATCATGACACTATCATGGAAATAAAACTGCAGTTAGATTTGGTTACTGAGAAAACTCTGGCCCATGGAACAAATTCAGTTAGCCCCCCTTTTTCTAAATAAAATTTTGTTAAGACACAGTCATGCCCAGTTGTTTACATATTGTCTGTGGCTGCCTTCACATTACAATGGCAGAGATGAGTAGTTGTGACAGAGACCATAAGGATCATAGCCTAAATAATATACTCTCTGGTCTTTGGGCCTTTATAGAAAATAGTTGCCAATGCCAGGACTAAATAATTACTGTAGTAACTGTACTGCTGTAAAGTTTTGTCAAATCTATCTATGAATCTATGTATGTATGTATGTGTGTATCTATCTATCTATCTATCTATCTTTCATTAACATTGAGTCCCAGGAATCACCACATTTAATTAATTTTGTTCTTATAAGTTGAAATTCTTCATGATGTGTAAAACACAGTTTTTTAGTTTCACTCTAAAAGCAAAAAGTGGCAACAATTATATTTTTGTGTATTTCCCCTTTTGCAATATATTCCTTAAGTTGAACACAAATGTGATATAACATCATGCATATATCTTCATCTTATTACAAACCATCTTCCACGAGTGCCTCATTTACATAACATATTCAATCTATTATGAACTCTGGCCCATTTTTTCTCTGACTTTTTTTTTTTTTATAGATTCAAGATATCCTTTTGTTCCTTTATCTTTTTATACCTTAAATATTATGATGTCTCCCACTAGCACCTCTCCCTCTTTCTTCCTCAAAACAGGCAGTTTTAATATCTCCATTTCATTTGTCATGAATATAATAATAATAATAAACACTTTCATGGCATTTATCATCTTCTAATCACTGTTTTTACATACATCAACTTACTTGATTCAACAACCTCACAAGTTTTTATTATCCTAACAAGACAAGAAAACCAAGGCACAGAATAGTTAAATAACTTGTACCAGAATGAGTGTCTGAGATAACATAAGAATCTACATCTAGCTGGGCACTGTGGCTCACACCTGTAGTCCCAGCTACTCAGAAGACTGAGGTAAGACGATTGCTTGAGCCCAGGAGCTTCAGGCTGCAGTGAGCTGTGATCATGCCACTGCACTCCAGCCTGGGCAACAGAACCAGATCTTGTGTCTTTTTTAAAAAAAAAAAAGAAAAGAAAAGAAGAATCTGTATCTTTCTCAACTTTCTCAAAAATAATCCTCATGTCTCTTGTCTGCTTTTAAACATTTCATCTTGTTACTGATAACTCTTGGATTGACTGCCTAATTTTAGAATGGTCAATCTGTTTTCGGCTTTCGTAGTCCCAGGACTCCTGGTGCCCCTTCCAACACATCCTCCAATGTATGACTTCCAATTTCAACTGTGGTTGGTGGTCCATGTAGGCAGTGAGAGTTCCGGGTGGGAAACCTTCCACAGAGTCTCTTGCAACCCAAGCCCGTAGAGTACACACTTCCTATGTTGTAGACTCTGGAGTAATTGTTGATTATCACTGTTTATCTCCTTTGTAAAATGAAATGTATCTGTTCTTCAATGCCTTTTATCAGTTGAATCCAGTCCTCAATTCTAACCGTGTCATTCATTTGTTATGAACCATGCCTTGTTTATAACAATGTTAAGCATGCTTCCTCAAGTAATTTTTTTAAAATACTAATTTTTGTGACTTCGTTCATTTGTTTTCTCCTGTTTTTTTCTCACCTTGTTTTTTCTTTTAACATAAGAACTGACTTCATAATTCAGCAGAAAGAAAGACAGTAGAAAGGTTGAAAGTGAATACTCAGCAGTTATAAGGCCAGGGTTCCCATCCTACTCAGCACTCTGCGAGCCTGTGGCCCAAGTAAGAAGGTTGTCACCTGCAAGTCTTCATTTCTTCATTTCTTTTCCCAGAAAACAGAGATAAAAAGAGTAGCTACTTACCATAAAATGTTATCATAGACACTTTATGGGGTAATCCATGGAAAATGCTTAGCATTTGTTCTTGCACATTGTAAGTGATCTCACTCTCTCTCTCTCTCCATGTGTGTGTATATATATATATATATATATATATATATATATATATATATGGAGTTACATTTATTGTAACTAACCTTTATTTGGTGCCTGAAATATACAAAGTTTATATATATATATGTGTGTGTGTATATATATGTATATATAACTTTCTTATAGAATTCTCTTCATATATATACACATCCAACTTTATTATAGAATTCTCTCTCTCCATATATATATATATATATGTATATATATATTCTTGGCATCAAAAATTTATTGATATCTTTATTTATTGATGGAATAAATCATTATTTATTATAACTAATGATTCCTAAATCAACAAATTCATACTTTAGTTCTGTTGCCTACATTGTTTCATTTGTATTGATGGAAACCAATAAGTTTTATTATTTTTTTTAAATGTGATGTGCTGTGGCCAGAGTTCAAACTTGTATTTGCAATGATCGTTGTTCAATGACCTGGCAACATAGACCTCATCTCTAACCAAAAGCCCTCACAGGCTGGATTTATTTAGCAGGTAGAACCAGTGGAATTTGCTGAATTAATGAATGAGTTAGTCTATCCTCTCGACGTTTGACATCACTCCCTTTTCTCCTTCTGACACAGTTTGGATATTTGTCTTCTCCAAATCTCATGCTGAAATATCACCCCCAGTGTTGACAGTAAGGCCTGCTGTGAGGTGTTTGGGCCATGGGGGCAAATCCTTCATAAATGGCTTGGTGTCATTTTCATGGGATTGAATGTGTTCTCGCTATTAGCTCCCAGGAGATCTGATTGTTAAAAAGAGCCTGGCACCTCCTCCCTCTCTCTCTTTTCTCCTCTCTCACCAAGTGATGCCTGCTCCCTTACCCCTTCCACCATGAGTGGGGGCTTCTTGAAGCCCTCATGAAAAGCAGATGCTGGCACCATGCTTCTTGTACAGTCTGCAAAATCATGAGCCAAATAAACCTTTGTAGGTTACCTAGCCTCTGGTATTCCTTTATAGCAATGCAAATAGACCAAGACCTTTTAACACCGTTTTTATGCATTCCTATACCTTCTCACTTTTCTGTCATTATTCTGCAGTCCTCTAAAACTCTAGCCAAATATGCAGGTCCTCTGTTATTTTTCATGTGCATTTGGTGCTTAATGACAAAATTAAAGTCATAGAAGTTGAAAATCTGTTTCAAATCACCATTTTCAAGGGTCTCAGTTTTTTAAATTTGCAATTCCTTTCCTTGTTGCAATAAACAAGAAATCCTTCTTGGGTACTTCTGTTAATGTGTATGATTGTATTCTTCCCTCCCACCCATACAAGATTAATCTCTTCCTCCAATACACAAGTGCCTATGCAGCTTTACAGGTGAATTAATTGTTCATTTCATTTCTTTTTTTTTTTTTTAATGAGCTCCAGTTTACTTCTCCTCAATTTATCTTTGGCAGATTTATATTAAAAGTCTTTTATTTCAGTTTCTAAAGTATTTATCCTCTGGGTCCACTCTTTTTTTTCCTGTACGATGAGAGACCAATTATTCTTCTTCTAATGAATGTTCTAAATGTATCCCATATGGTGGCATATGTGTGTTCAGACCAAAGATGCTTTGGGATAAAATAAGTAAATTCCTCTCATGGGGTTTCCCTACAAGCTTTGTTTTGTAACAGTGATAAGTTCAAAGATCCATAGGCTCTAGGTTGTTATAGAAATCATCTTCTTCCTCTGACCTTCCTCATTTTACAGGTAGGAAAAGAAGCCCAGGGGTCACTTAGCTGGATCGTGAAAGAGATAAAGGCTGGGAACCAAGAAACTTGAGTTCTATTCCCAAATACGCCAGTGACATTTTAGAATATCTTTTATATTATAGTAATTTGAATTCTAGGTGGGAAAACTGGTTCAAAGAGACAAAGGGGATATATATTTCTCAGGAGAGTCTTGCCTGGGCTTCCCATTCTAAGTCAGGTTTCTTTTCTTCAAAGTAATTATCAGTGTTTGTAAATAATATAAATCAAGTAATTACATTAATGAAAGGCTGAATCCTTCTCGCTCAAACAGAAAGTGTTTATGCCTTTGTTCACCCTACCTTATGGGTAGTAGGTGCTAAATAAGTATTTGCTGAGTAAATGAATCAATTATATAATAGTATAAAGTACCTATTTGGGTAAAACTGTACTGCAAGCACTTTATATAAAGTAATGTAATGAACAAGAATTAATACATTGACATAGTCTTCACAAGAAGCTAGTAATATCTGGAAATAATAATACCTTTGAGAAATAAAAAACTGAAGTTCAGAGAGTTTAAGTAAATTGTTACCTAGCAGTCAACTTGCAGAATGATAACATGAATATGTCATCTGATTCCTAAATCAGAATCTTCATGGAACACCAAAAATATAGCATTTTTTTTTTTTTTTGCTATGTGTCAACCAATGTTGCTAAAAGCTTTATATATTCTACGTTACTAATTCTTCAAAATGAAACCCAAGTGAGGTGTGTTATATTCTCATTAGGAAACCCAAACTTGTGATTTCTAAGCATATTTGCTGAGGTCAAACTATTGTTTTCCTTATTTTTAATGATACGACTCTTTTCTTTTCTTTTCTTTTCTTTTCTTTTCTTTTCTTTTCTTTCTTAAGTTTTGCTCTTGTTGCCCAGGCTGGAGTGCAATGTTGCAATCTTGGCTCCCTGCAACCTCTGCCTCCAAGGTTCAAGTGATTCTTCTGCCTCAGCCTCCCGAGTAGCTGGGATTACAGGCATCCACCACCACTGCCAGCTAATTTTTTTGTATGTTTAGAAAAGACAGGGTTTCACCATGTTGGCTAGGCTGGTCTCAAACTCCTGACCTCTAGGTGATCTGCCTGCCCCGGACTCCCAAAGTGCTGGATTACAAGTGTGAGCCACTGCACCCAGCCTGAGCTCAAACTATTAAATGGGTAGGAATTTGAATCTAGGTGTGTGATAAGGTTTGACATTTTTAACTACTGCACTGTTTATCCTAATAGATTAAAGATGCACCTTACAAAAGCAAGTTCTGTATACTTTTATAATTTTGAGAGATAAAAATGTTTCACATTTCTCTCAACCTATTAATTTATTTAGTTAAAACAAAAAGACATTTTACTCCTACAGTAGTGTTACTGAATATATAAAAACAGAGTGGTATAATAGTTTATCTAACAGAGTTTGGAATAAAGTCAAGAAAAAATAATACATGCTGAACAAATGCTAAAATAATAAGTTTAATTTGGCTTTGACACATATTCTGTAACCTTTGAACACCACTGTTAGAGGTATGAGAGAGACTGAAAGTCAACTTTTTCTAAAGAACAGCATCAACCACATCCTTGGCCTTCTGAAAACCTAAGGCAGCTCAGTTCCTCATTTCTTATCAAGCAAGTTTCAACATCTCTGGAACACCTTTAAATTCCAGGTCCAAATACTTTTCATGATTATCTTTGTCCATCCTTGTCTACAAAACTTTTCCAAGTACTCAACTGATAGAGAGTCCAGAAACTTGATGGACCTGATGTCTCTGCTGTGGTCATTTTACTTGTATGTGGCCACCCCCTCCTTTCTCTCAGTCCACTGGGCAGCCAGCTCTTCATACTCATTCTTAGAATACCTATTCAAATGTTGGTCATATCTTTTTAGAGTAGGGCGGCCAGATAAAATAGATAAAATATATGCAATGTTTGGGATATACTGAAAAATGATCTGTTCTTTATCTGAAATGCAATGTTACTGAGCTTCCTGTATTTTTGTTGTTAAATCTGACATCCTGTCCATGAGGGCTCTTTTCTCCCAGAAATGATTTTGTGATCCATAGGTCTGTGCACATAAAAATTGGATGTGTGGTATTTCTTCGTTTAGCTCATTTATATAGCCTCCCATGATGTTCCATGAGTTATCAGGCAAAGTATTGGGGATATTTATTTTTGCATATCTAGTTGTAGGTAGTGTTTCTTAATTTCTCCTTTAACAATTGGCTTACAGTAATATGGATGGACTTTGTATTGGGGCTGTTAGGGAGAGAGGAAGGGAGATAGGGAGATATTGATTCTTAATTCTAAAAATACCATAGATTTCATCTTGTTCAACACCCACCTTTGTGCTCCAACCAGAGTTTAATAAAATCTTGTAACTATTTTCCTGCCTCAAACTGATTTGGAAAAAAAAGACAATCCATTTTTTTCCAGGCCTTGGATTTGATGAGTCATTTTTACTCTGCTGTGTATGTGTTTGTGAGTTGCTACATTGTGACTGTGTGTGTGCAATATTTAAATATGTATAATTATGCAATTTAGGCACTGTAAACTTACTGCAAAAGAAAAATGGAACATAGGAAAAGAGAAACATCACTTATGGAGGGCTAACTATGTTCCAGAGACAGGATTAATAATTTTTTATGTAAGTTGTCCTGACATTAAAACCATCAGGGCTATAAGATAACCTCTATGTTATAAATTAAACAAATAAACTTGTGAGTGCCTAAGTAATTTGCTCAAGGTCACACATAGAGTAAGCACTAAAGTAGAGTTTAAATCTAAATCTACCTGTACCTGGCTCTAAAGCCACTTATTAGTTTGAGTAAAGAGTTCATTGTAAACTTAAAATGTTTATACTATTTTATGCCAAACCTTCTATACTTTAATGCAAAAAAAAGCTTTTAGAAAAAAAAATTAGTGGCTATATTCCCATTATTCAGAATTAGCAAGTAACATATTTGTGTGCATGCTTTCTGTGTTTTCGTCATTAAAAATGTGTTTGTTTTTGTAAGACAGAGTCTCGCTGGAGTCCAGGTTGGAGTGCAGTGGTGTTATCTCAGCTCACTGCTACCTCCCCCTCCCTGGTTCAGGCAATTCTTATGTCTTGGCCTTCCAAGTAGCAGAGATTAAATGTGTTCACCACCACTCCTGGCTAATTTTATATTTTCAGTAGAGATAGGACTTTGCCATGTTGGCCAGGCTAGTCCCAAACTCTTGACCTCAAGTGATCCACCAGCCTTGGCTTCCCAAAATGTTGGGATTACAGGCATGAGCCACCACGCCAGGGAAAAAATGTGTTTTTAAAGAACGTGTTTATATATATATATATATGTATATGTATATATATATATATATATATATAAAATTGTGTGTGTGTGTGTGTGTATATATATATATATATATATATTTTTTTTTTTTTTAAACAGAGGCTCACTCTCTCTCCAGGCTGGAGTGCAGTGGCACAATTTTGGCTCACTGTAACCTCCGCCTCCTGGGTTCAAGCAATTCTCTTGCCTCAGGCTTCCAAGTAGATGGAACTACAGGAGTGCACCACCATGCCCAGATAATTTTTTTTTTTTTTTTTGTATTTTTAGTAGAGATGGGGTTTTACCACATCTGCCAGGATGGTCTTGATCTCTTGACCTCGTGATCTGCCGGCCTCGGCCTCCCAAATTGCTGTGATTACAGGCATGAGCCACCGTGCCTGGCCCTATTTATTTGTATAAAATGAAAAATATGTATTAGAAAATAATTCAAGGAATGAAGAAAACTGCCAAAAGGAACATTTAAGCAATCACAACAAATCTTATCATTAAATATTATGTCTCCATAAACACATCTTTCTTTGCGTATATAAAATTCAGGGTGTTGCAGCAAGAGGCACAGAAAGGAGAAGAAAGAAAGTAGGAAAGAGAGACAGGGAGAGAGATATAGATATAAATACAGGCATACTCGTTTTATTGTACTTCACTTCATTGTGCTTCTAAGATATTGCATTTTTTACAAATTCAAGGTTTGTGGCAAACCTGCATAGAGAATTTTATTGATGCCGGTTTTCCAACAGCATGTGCTCCCTTTGTGCTGTGTCACATTTTGGTAATTCTTGCACTATTTGAAACTTTTCTATTATTTTTTAATGTGTTACGGTGATCGTGATCAGTGATCTTTGATGTTATTGTTGTAATTGCTATAGGGCACCATGAAACATGCCTGTGTATAAGATGGCAAAGTTAATTGATAAATGTTGTGTCTGCTCTGATTGCTCCATCTATCCTATCTCTCACCTTCGGCCTCCTTATTTTTTAAGACACAATATTAAAATTAGGCCAATTAATAACCCAACAATAACATCTAAGCGTTCAAGTGGAAGAAAGACTTGCATATCTCTCACCTTAAATAAAAAGCTAGAAGTTACGAAACTGAATAAAGAAGGCATGTAAAAACCCAATTTAGGTTGAAAGCTAGGCCTCTTGTGCCAGTCAGTCAGTCAAGTTGTAAATGCAAAGGAAAAGTTTTTGTAAAAAATTAAAAGCAGTACCCCAGTGAACACAAGAATGATAAGAAAGTAAAACAGCCTTGTTGCTATAAAGAAGTCTGAGTGGTTTGGATAGAAGATCAGACCAGTCACAATGTTCCCTTAAGCTAAAGTCTAATCCAGAAAAAGGCTCAATTCTCTGTTAAGTCTATTAAGCGGGAGAAAGGTGAAGAAGCTACAGAAGAAAAATATGAATCTAACAGATGTTAGTTAATGAGGTTTAAGGAAATAAGTTATCTACATAATATACAAGTTCAAGTTCTAATGAAGAAGCTGCAGCAATTTATCCGGAGGTCTAGCTAAGATCGTTGATTAAGGTGGTTAGGCTACACAGTAGATTTTCAGTGTAGGCAAAACAGCATTCTGTTGGAAGATGATGCCATCTAAGACTTTTGTAGCTAGAGAGGAAAAGTTAATGCCTAGCTTTAGAGCTTCAAAGGACAGACTGACCCTCTTGTTAGAGAGTAATGCAGCTGATGACTTTAAGTTGAAACCAATGATCATTTACCATTTTGAAAGTCCTAGGGCCCCTCAAAATTATGTTAAATCTGCCTGTGCTCTACAACTGGAACAACAAAACCTGGATGGCAGCATATCTGTTTACACATGATTTGCTGAATATTTTAAGCCCCTTGTTGAGATCTACTGGCCAGAAAAAAATAGATTTATTTCAAAATATCACTGCTCTTTGACAATGTACCAATGTACCTAAGACCTCTGTTGGAGAAGTACAAGGAGATTGATGTTGTTTCATTGCCTGCTAGTATAACATCCATTCGGCAACCTATGTATTAGGGGATAATTTCAGCTTTCAAGTTTTATTATTTAAGAACTAAATTTCATAAGGCTATAGATACCATAGATTAGTGATTCCTCTGAGGAATCTGGGCAAAGTAAATTGAAAACTTTCTGAAAAGGATTTACCATTCTACATGCCATAAAGAACATTCATAATGCATGGAAGGAGATCAAAATAGCAACATTAAGAGGAGTTTGGAAGAAGTTAATGTCAACCTTCATGGTTGACTTTGAGAAGTTCAAGACTTCAGTGGAGGAGGAAATGAAGATGTGGTGTAAACAGCAAAAGAGCTAGAATTGGGAATGGAGTCTCGTGATATTATTGCATTGCTTCAAACTCATAGTAACACTTGAATGAATGAGGAGTTGCTTCTTATGGATGAGCAAATAAATGGTTTTTGACATGAAATCTACTTCTGGTGAAGATGCTATAAACATTGTTGAAAAGACAACAAAAGATTTAGAATATTGTATAAACTTATTTGATAAAGCAGTAGGAGAGTTTGAGAGAACTGACTCCAATTTTGGAAAAAGTTCTACCATGGTAAAATGCTATCAAACAGCATTACATGCTACAGAGAAACCTTTGTGAAAAAATAATCCATTGATACTGCAAACTTCTTTGTTGCTTTATATTAACAAACTGCCATAGGCACTTCAATCTTCAGCAAATACCACCATAAACAGTCAGCAACCATCAACCTCAAGGCAAGATCTCCCATTAGAAAAAAGATTATGACTCCCTGAACGTACAGAAGATCATTGGCTTTTTTTTTTTTTTTTTTAGCAATAAAGTACTTTTAATTAAGATATATACTTTTTTTTAGACATAATGCTATTGCACACTTAGACTACAGTGTAGTGTAAGCATAACTTTTATATGCATTGGGAAACCAAAAAAGATGTGTGACTTGCTTTACTACAATATTGACTTTATTGAGGTTGCCTGGAACTGAACCTACAATATCTGTGAGTTACTTTTACAAAAATAAAACTATATCAAAATAGTGTCTTTTTTAGAATTATTTATTTGAATATTATTTGACTATTACATAATTAAAACCAATTGATACAAATCTGAAGGTTAGCAAAATTAAAGTATTTCTTTACAATAGGTGATATTATTTACTAAAAGATTCTTGTAAATTAAGAGATTATGAAATAAATATTAAACCTTGTGCTTATTTTTAATAATGTTTTAATTTTAGCTTATAAAATAAGTTTTCTGAAAGATTAAGCACAAACCTCTCTTCTCTACCTCTTCTCCAATTTCTAAAAGCATATATGTGTGTGTATAAACTTTTTTTTTTTTTTTTTTTGAGACAGAATCTCACTCTGTTGCCCAGGCTGGAGTGCAACAGCACAATCTCGGCTCGCTGCAACCCCCGCCCCCTGGGTTCAAGAGATTCTCCTGCCTCAGCCTCCTGAGTACCTGGGATTACAGGTGCCTGGCTAATTTTTTATATTTTCAATAGAGATGGTATTTCACTATGTTGGCCAGGCTGGTCTCAAACTCCTGACCTTATGATCCACCCATCTTGGCTTCCCAAAGTGCTGGGATTACAGCACTTCCCAAAGTACTTGGCTTCCCAAAGTTCTGGGATATGCGCCCAGCCTATAAACCCTTATACTATTAAAAAATATGATTTTTACATCTTTTTCTATAGCCATAAGTTACATAACTTTTATTTGTTTAAGCATTATCTTTAAGCTTAAATGCACTTTATTTTTACCATGGTGTTTTTACCATGGATTGTCTATGTCTGGCTTCTTGAGTTTGATTCTGTGTTTAATTGGTGGGACATTATCAAGCAGGTTTTCAAAGACAATCTCACAGATCAATCTCACAATCTCATCAAGATTTTTAATGATTGAGAATGTCTTCCTTTTTCCTTTATAGTTAGAAGACATTTTGGCTAGATTTAATATTCTTGAATGTCACTATCTTCCCACAAAACTCTAGATATTTTTTGTTGATATGCAGCTCATTGTATTCTAGAAGTGAATATAGCTGTGAAAAAGGTTTAGACTACTCCAATTTTTCCTCCATGTAGGTGACCTGTTTTGTCTGTCAAAATACTTGAAGAATTTGTTTATTGTGTCAAAGTGTGACAGTTTATCTGGGATATATGTTTGTCCTGTGATTTTCATATCCTAAAACACCATGTGTTCTTGTGATATATGTATTCAATTTGTGTTTTTCCAGTAATATATCTTTCATTATATGAGTAGGTAGATTTTCTGTTCTGTATGTAGGATATTCTACTTTAGGCATACCAATTACTTTGTGCTGAATTACCACATCTTCTAAATCTATTAGCGTATCTCTAATTGTTTTACTCTGCATTTTCATCTTCCTTCACTAGGGTTATTCCAGTGTCAGTAATTCAGGTTTAAAATCTATATTCTGTTTTATTCATATTTTTCAATTTACTAGTTGCATAATGAGAAAGTTTGGTCCCTAAAATGTTTTCTTCTACCTGCAATTTTTTGTTTTATTTATTTATTTATTTATTTATTTTTGAGACGAAGTCTTACTCTGTCACCCAGGCTGTAGTGCAGTGGCTTGATCTCGGCTCACTGCAACCTCCACCTCTTGGGTTCAAGCGATGTTCCTGCCTCAGTCTCCCAAGTAGCTGGGATTACAGGCGCCCGCCACCATTCCTGGCTAATTTTTATATTTTTAGTAGACACAGGGTTTCACCATATTGGTCAGACTGGTCTTGAACTCCAGACCTCAGGCAATCCACCCGCCTCATTTGATTATTGTAACACCTCCATTTAAAATTCAGTTTATTGAATTCAAGTTTTTATTAAGTCAATTATCACTTATTATTGTTGATCTATGATACGAAGCAATCGTAAGGAATTGTGAGTTAGGTGTTAACCTATATTGTGTTCTTTCATGCTTATTTGTATGCTCTATTCCTTTTTATCCATATTTTGTTTTAAGTTCTGGTTTAGATTTTCCATATACTTTCTTTTCACTTTAATTATTTTGGGGTGACTTCTGGTAGACATTCTGTTTTTTGATAAAGAATGAAATGACTCGCACTGTTTCTGAGAACAATTTTTGTTTCTATTTTGAGGAACTCATGGGGGCTTGTGTTTATCAACTTCTCTACAGCTAAACTACATGGGTGGAGTGATAGTGAAAAGTTGATGCTGAGAGAGAACAGATGAGGGCAACGTAAAGACTTTGTTAAAACGCATCAATTCTGTTCCCTTGTAAGCCTGTTCATGATGCAACAGTATTAATTACTCCCTAAATCAACTTCAGTACCTGAGGTTAAGTTTTTACCATTCCCACCAATTTGGGCATTGTCCTCTTCAGTCGATTCACCTCTCCACTTTTCTTCTTTCTTCCTTGGTAGGATTTCTATGACTTCTGAGTTGAAACAAGATGGAAGAAAAAAATGACTACCCACTAATTTTTGAGAATTCTGAGGCTATTGTCAACTCACTACTTCGCCTTATAAGGAATAGCTAAACCCTCCACTTTACTCCAGAATTTTTATATTTATTTATTTATTTTATTTTATTTATTTATTTTTTTTGAGACAGGGTCTTACCCTGTCACCTAGGCTGGAGTGCAATGGTGCAATCTTGGCTCACTTCAACCTCTGCCTCCCGGATTCCAGTGATTCTCCTGCCTCAGCTTCCCTAGTATCTAGGATTACAGGCGCGTGCCACCACACTCGGCTAATTTTTTGTATTTTCAGTAGAGATGAGTTTCACCATGTTGGCCAGTCTGGTCTCGAACTGACCTCAAGTGATCCACCCACCTCATCCTCCCAAAGTGCTGGGATTACAGGCGTGAGCTACTGAGCCCAGCCTATTCCAGATTATTTTCTTTCTTTCCCCAGGCACCAGTTGTTGAAGATAAGGTTATTCCTCCTTCTTTTCTTGTTATTTATTGGAAAACTTTCCCCAAAGTGTTTATTCTTGTTGTTATTATATGAATTTATAGGTATTAGGGGAGAAAATTCTTTGAGTTTTAAAATGTTTATTTAAATCTTAATTTTAAAATGTTATTATATTTCTATACGGAAGATGAGAATTCATGTGCCTCTCTTCTTCACCCCTAATTCAGTTGAAAAATCCATTTTATTAGCTTCTTAATCACATCTGGCTATTAATACATAGTTGTTCTTCTCTTGTTCTCAGAAAACTGTGAGCTCCCCGAATGTAGAATGTGTGCTTTCTCTTCCTTTTCTTTTAGTTCTCCTAGTATCTAATGCTCAATGCATGTAGAATGAATGAATAAATGAATGCATTTACATGGAACCTGATCTATGTTCAACATAAAGACTTACTTTCTAATGTTAAGGGTCTCTAAAAATAATACAGAATTTTTTCAGAGGATTAACCATTGTTAAAAATACTTAAAGTGGGGACTCAATGATTATCTGAAAGGGATATATGGGACGGAGATTTTCTAAGATTTTTCTATGTAGTTGAAATCGGAAATTTGTTCTCCAGTAGAGTTTTAATATAAAGCTCATATTTAAAAGAGTTCTGAAAAGGTTTCCACAGATATTTCCAGCTAGAATTCCTTAGGAAAATAAATATTCTTTCTTTTTTTTTTTTCCAAATGTTCTGGGCACTTCTAAGATAGGGTTTCCGTTTGTAAGAATTGTTCAGTGGTAAATTTTCACACGCTGTTTCTTTTGTTCTGGACTTATTTCTAGTGGCATTTAATATAATAATAAGAAGTACGAAAACAACAACATTACTACTAACACAGCAATAGCAACGTCAATTAAAAAAAGGTTCTAGCCTTAAATAAACCTTTTTGCCATTCATCTTTTGAATCTTAAACTCTGACGTTGTCTGTGACTATTTTGAAGGTAATGTGAGAGTTTATTCAAATGCATTTTTAAGCTTATGATTATTAACTTTCCAAACTTGGATGCGTCCCTAGTGATTTCTTCAGTAGCTATGTCCTCTACCTGACTTTCAGTCTCTGCCTGCAAACAATCATGGGAGTGCAGTCAATTTTAAAGTAAAATCACTTTGGCAGAAAAGTTTGTTTCTTTTTCTTTGTTGCCTTGGAACCACTAGTTTCAAATGCCTAATTTAAACTTGAAAGAAAATTCCTGATGTCCTTGCTTTACATTTCTAGAGATCCAATTGAGTACCAGGTCCAGCGGTAATCTATTCACAGATGTAGTGGAACAGTGAGTAACTTAAGTAGGATAAAATTAGAATAGGTCAGGAGCTTTAAAAAAATCCTGAGAACCCTGACAACATGGATATACCATTCTCGACTTTTATATGTGGCTTACAACAAGCTTGAAATAATAATAATTATTTTTCAGCATGGCATGTCTGAGTGTGGTGAATACTTAAAATACCATATCAGGCTATATGAGAATCACTGTCCACTTTTCTGAGATGGAAAGCCGAGGCTCAGAGTTGGCACTTGAAAAAATCTGTGAAATGTAGAGCTAGGATTTGAACTGAGTTCTCTGCAAAATTTAGAATACGAGGAAAAAAACTGGCATTTAAACAAAGGAAAGAATGAGATAAACATCCAATAGGGTATTTTATGTCAGGAATGGAATGTTTTGTAAAGCAGGTCATAGAAAAAGAAGAAGAAGAAGAAAAAAAAAAAGCAAAAATAGAGCAAAGTAAGGGGGATCTGAAAGCTCAGGAGTTTCACTGTTAAGTGAGATGATCAGATGATCCTTTCTGAGAAGAAGACTTTTGAGCAGAAGATTGAAGGTGGTGAATTAGTTCATCCTGCAATTATATGGAGGAAGAGTTTTAGACACAGAACTGGCAGTTCATGCAAAGACTCTAAGTAGGAGCTTGTTTTGAGAAGTCCTAAAACAATAAAGAGCCTAGTAGAGCTGGAATTGTGTGGTTGGCTGGGGAGATAAAAATGGTGGCATGAGCAGTGAGGAGTAAACAGGGATGAGCTTAGGTGACGAAGGACAGGTGACATAAACTGCAAAACAGACAGGATGTTAGGCATTAAGTTGTCACAGAGCATCTGCTAAACTAGAGAGTGCATACCCAAACTAAGGACCTTTGTGTTGAATTTTATAATAATAAAACACAGTTCTGACAAACAACGCACATTATGGGGCAGAGTTCAACAAGTTTTCTATTACTAATTTAATTTAGTGCCTTCCATTTATACAAAAGGATGCTGGGCCCACGGAAGTTCAATGTCAGAGTTGGTAGATGCCTGACTTTGGATTTCTAAAATGTTCCTTTATTTTCTCCTTCCCCTAAAAAGTGTTCTGTGTCCCGGCAAAGTTTTAGAAAAGGAGATTGAGCATAACTAGGGAAACTCAATTTCCAAGGAAAGCTTCCAGTGACTTAGAAAACTTGAGATATCATTGCATAATATAAAAGAACAAAGTTGCTTTTAAAAGTGGATTTATTAAATCCACTGAAATGTCCCTAAGTCCCCATGATAGAGGATGGATTGTACCACCAGTTGAACTTCCATCAATGTAACTTGGTGAAATGATTTTTGGATCAAGTTAATCCCTTCTTTTTTCTATCCAGTTCTGTAGGAGCTATCACTTTAGATGATAAGGACTCTTCTCCCCTAGTATACATGTATCTCTCCCATCTTTTAGATCATTAAGCCTTAGGAATGCAGCAAGAGTCTGCCTGTCAGTGCCTATACCATGTGGTATTTAAAGTACTCTTTGCAAAACATAATGGTGAAATGGAAAGAGTGTACACTATAGTTGAATGTTCCATGTTCTAGGGCCTGCTATGTATATGTGTGTGTGTGTGTGTGTGTGTGTGTGTGTGTGTATAGTTCTTTCCAGTCTCAGAAGAATAAAAAATAAAATCATATAACCTAAACAAAAGCTTCTGTATGGTCTGGTACAAATTTCTAATGAGCCCTTATTTATTCACATAGTCTCTTCAACAATTATGATAAATGTTCCTAAATCCCAATTTCTTTTATGTGTTTATGTCATTTGTTACTTACAAATAACAGTTGAGGTGTGATTAATTGGATGTGTGTGGGGGTGAATGGATAGAGGGATGGACAAACACATGAATTAATTAATGAAAGGATGAATTGCATTGCTTTTCAGCGTTGAGCACTTAAGTCAATTTTGATGGATGTCTAATAGCTCATTTGGTCAATGACAATATCTAAAATTACATCCAACTCTGAAATTTTGTGATTCTATATATAGTGTTTATCTCACACATTATCAAGGCCATGGCCTACACTGAGTAATTATTTCTTCTTTATATTTATAAGTTAAACATATTAGTAGTTGCATAGATGAGATATGTGAATATGAGTTGTTCTGAATCACAAAATGTTAAATGGGATTACATTCTTTTTAGGAATAAAATGACATGTAATATACTGCTATATTTTTACTAGAATCTTACGTTTTTCACTAAAAAAAAGTATTAAGAAAGAAAGGAACACTTGAGAACGCTAAGAGAATTCCTGGACTTTATAATTGGTGACTGAAACTCAGAAAAATAAAAAACAATCTTTTTTGATTTTGTCTATGGTGACTAAGTTTCTTCTAGGTGTACCCAACCCAGTTTTGATGATAAGTAAATGCAGAAGACAATTTTAAAGTCAATGAGACAGAGGTCAAATATAAAATTTGGATGAATGGAAACACAACATACTAAAGTTTGCTAAAGGTGTATACCCTTTTAAATCACAACATACTCTTCTAGAAATCTTCAATGAAAAAATCCTAAAGTATTTGCAGATTTTTCTTTACCTAATGTGTTAAATTTTAAAAAGGATTCACTGACCCCAAGTCTATGTTTCTTGTTTTACAAAATAGCTTATTGATTAGCCAAGGTCTAAACAAAGCTTTCTACATGATTCATTGATTAAAAATAAGATAGGAGAGCTTATTAACACAATTGTCAGATACATTCATTTATTCATAAGCCCCCTTTTTTTCTACTTACCTTTCACAATAGTAAAAGCAAAAGAGCTTATCTACTTTTACATTTCACTAAGCATAGATCATTCACCATTTTGTTATTTTCCAGAGGAAATTTTGAAGAAAATACACATTCCAAATATGTTATTTGGTGAATTAAATATCTGAAATATCACACTGTTTAGTAGTTTATCACAGCTTTAGATGTTAGAGAAATTGTAGCCATTTAATATGCTTATTTTGATATCATAATTTAGCACAATCTGACCCTAATACAAAATGCTAACTTATTAAGGAAGCAGAGGATCCTGTGGGAAATGTTCTTCAAACATTTCTTATGGTGGAATAACTCATTGTTAAAAACTTTTCAGTGTTATCACTAAAATTTGAACAGAATAACAATTAGATTTGTCTCATATTTATTCATACTTTTCACGTACAGATTTTGAGATCAACGTGGGTAAATGACATGCATGGCTTCCAATCCACATTTACAAGATGTCATCTTTTGCTAGGTTGACTATAAAATTTATCATCCAAACTGGAGTACTTTTGAGAGTGAAAGTTAGTGCTATTAATAATTATGCTGGAAAAGTCCCTTCTTCCTTGGCCACAGAAGCCTGGATGCTAAAATCAAATTGTCCCTTATGTGTAGAAAGGCAGTTTTCTCTAATAAAAAGCAAAGACAGCAAACAAAACTAAAAAGCAAACAAAACTAAAAAGCAAACAAAAAAGCAAGACCCCCTCAAACATGTACAAAATAGTTTGATTATATTTGAGTGCTAGGATCCACTTGCCCAAGGTAAACTCTAAACTATCCCTTCCTCTCCTTTGCTTTAATGAAGTAAATACCCTTTCAAGGCATTTGTGCATGGTTTTTGTTCTATTTGGTTGCTTTTTGGGTACCAAATAAACTCTAATTTATTCTGCAAACATTTCCAGTGGACTTTTATTCAGTGATGCTGGCCTTAAAATTCCAGAAGAAATTACTCATTCCCTCTTCTCTACTATATATTCTTTTGGTAATAGTTCTGTAATTACATGTTTCATTACAGTGCATTTTTTTTTTTTTGCACGTGAGCTTCTACCATAGTATGTGTTCTGTAAAGAGCAAGCTTGTTTTTAACTTCCATCTCTAAATCTCAGCACTTTAGTGTCACACATTAAGTTGTCAGAGAGAGTTAAAAGTAATAACCTTGAAAAGGGGTTCTCTGTCTTGCGAAGAAGTGAGGGTGCTCTACAAGATGTCACTCCTGATAATTGACAGAAATAATAATTACAAAGCCAGTTAATAAATGTCAGCACAATATTGAAGCTCACATTGGAGATGAAACCATTTTTACCATATATTTTATAGCATAAGTTGTATATAATGCAACTTTTTGGTCAATTTCAACCTTTCTCTCTTGAAATTTCTGTTGTACCTTCTGTAGAAATGCTTCAGAAGTACTCACTTTTCTCTGCTGTTCTTTTGGGTGTTTTATGGTAGTTGCATAATTAAACGATGCTCAAGGTTATTTTGCATTGGAAAAAGAAAAGAAAAGTATGCACATAGTATAAGATACCAAAATGTTTCATATCTAAATATTATTCTACTTAATTCACTTTGCTTTGTAGTATATAATTTGATGTTTAACATGAATAATGGCCAAGTGCAGTGGCTCATGCCTGTAATCCCAGCACTTTGGGAGACCAAGACAGGCAGATCACCTGAAGTCAGGAGTTCAAGACCAGTGAAACCCCATCTCTACTAAAAATACAAAAATTAGGCATAGTAGTGCGTGTCTATAGTCCCAGTTACTTGGGAGGCTGAAGCAGGAGGATTGCTTGAGCCCAGGAGGCAGAGGCTGCAGTGAATCAAGATGGTGCCACTGCACTACAGCCTGGGGGACAGAGTGACAGTCTATTTCAATAAATAATAATAATAATGCGTTTACCTATATTTGGCTTTGCTATTTTTTTCTCTTAAACATAGAGTTTAAGAACAGTAAGAAGGGCTTAATGGCAGCAGTCATTCTAATGAATGATTTAATTTCAGATTTAGTAACATAAATGCTCATGTAAAATTCCACATGTATTACACATTTGCATAAGCTTCCAAACTGTTATCATCTCGATGGGTTTCAGGAAGGGATATTTAAAATATATTTGTGTGAAAATCAGATTTAAGTTGCAAAGCTTCCCAGCGTAAATACAGTGCAAATACTTCTGTTGTTAAAATCATGCCATTAGGAGAATATTCCAGTAGAGTAAACTTCGACAAAGGCTTAGTACTGTGTGTTTATGTTGGCACCGGCAGAAACAGAGATGGTTTTACCTAAAATATATTAGAAAAGAATCATCTTTGGTGAATCTAAGTTTTATTTTAAGCAAAACAAACAAACAAACAAAAAACTCTTGATTCACACACCTTCTTCCCTAATAGAATTATATTGTTTGAATTTGTGTTTTTTCTTCTATGTCAAAAGTTCAACCTTGCAGCCATTTTAACCTTTCAGTAAAATATAAGAAAACCAAATATTTAATCTATGTACTAGAGAATCTTTGTTTTATATGAGAACTCAAAAATATTTCACTTAACCCCATCTCGACTAAAAACACAAAAATTAGCCGGGCATGATGGCATGCGCTTGTAGTCTCAGCTACTCAGGAGGCTGAGGTAGGAGAATCGCTTGAACCCCCAAGGCAGAGGTTGCAGTGAGCGGAGATCGTGCTACTGCACTCCAGCCTGGGTGACAAAGTGAGACTCCGTCTCAAAAAAAAAAAAAAAAAAATTCACTTGTCTTAAATTTCCATATGACTTATTCTAGGCTATTATGAGAGTTGAGCATGGAAAGATATAGTTAGCATAAGTGCTATGATGTTGGCACTGAAACGATGTGAAAGACACTTTGTTAGCTCTCCATCATAAAGACAAGTTTTGTAATCTGTGAGTTGGCATTTTTAGGATGTCTATTTTCTGATTCTCCATTCTTATTTCTCACCATTCATTTACAACTTCACACTAGAGATTACAAACATATTAAACCCATTATGGTTCTCTACATTTGTCTTTTTAATCTGTTTGTACGTATGGGTGTATGTGCACTTTAGCTGCCTAGCTTGCTTTTTTCACCCTGTGAGAACTATGATGCATCATTTTAAAAAGATGAATAGATTTCCATTAGGTGGACCAGTGGTTGATCAAACATCAGCCTCCCTAAATTTAACCTTAGCTCTGTCAATGATCAATTGTCTGATAATGTAGAAATTGGATAATCTCTGTCTCTGCCTCAATTTCTTCTTGTGTCAAATGATAATACTATTATATCTGAAAGAACAGTTGTATTTATGAAGATATATTACTTTCACATAATTTCACGTATTTAAGGGATGTTTGTTAAAGACTGTCAAAAAGTTTTTTTAAAAAAGTGAATGAATATAATTATCTCTATACCATTATTTGTTTGGCCTGATGGTAAAAATTGAAGTGATAATTTCAGTGAAAAGTAGAGTTTGGTATTTGTTTGTTTTTTAGTGTCGTTTCCAACTGCAAAAACTCTGGGATTTTACTCTCTTTCCAGTACTCACCAGAATTATCTTAATCATGTTCACACACTAAGCAGAAGATGGCACATCACCAGAATCCCCTGTTAACTTTATAAAAACACAGTGTTTCATGTCTCCCGGTCCTCCCAACCCCATAAGATGCTGATTCTGAAGGTCTGGAGTAAAGATGCACCATTAAGTAATTCCCCTTTATCATCAGATTGGGGTCTGCTTTCAGCTGCTGCATAGCCACTATGATCATCTCCTCCCACTCTGTCTTCTTGTCCTCTTTTTATCCTTCTGATATCTCTTATTATATCCAATAATTGCGTTCTCTGCTGCCAAAAAGCTAATAGAAGTCACCAGAATTCTGCCCCATTGCGATGCATTCATTCTTTTGTTTTTTTCCCCCCTCGCAAATCTTTAATGAGTGTTTTCTGTGTATCAGGTACGGTGCTATCTGCTAAGTGAGCATTGCTTATTTTTTAGCCTAAGACAGTATTGCTGAGTAACAAGAATTCAGACTGCCTGGGTTTTAATCCTGGATAAACCACTGCTAGCCACTGTGTAACACTGAGTGGTCTCTAACCCCACTCATCCGACTTCAACATCTCTAGCATGTGGATAGCATGACCCCCAACTCTCTGGATTCTTTGCAAGATATTTATTACCATCGGATAAATTCACATAACATGTTAGCTATAATTTTTATTAAAAGAAATATTAGTAAACATGGAGATATCATAAAAACAGTAAACCAACCAATGAAAATTTATAAGGTATAAGTTTCATGGAGGGCAAAAACTACGATGCTTGAGAAAAAGCAGAGAAAAAAGATTCAATGAAGTGAGAGAAGAAAGCCTCTTGAGTAGGTGACCGTGAAGTTGGTATGTGGAAGGTAAGAATTAAAATGGCCTAAGAAAGCCAGTGGTAAAACATTTCTGGCAGAATGAGAGGCATATCTGGAGACTTGCATCATAGAATCACATGACATATTCCAAAAACTCAAAGAAGGGCAGGACGTATACAGCTGCTGCCCAAAATGAGGATCCAATTGGCTGTTTAAAAGGGGTTATTACAAAGCCTGAGGCTGCTGAAGCACCTGCATCACCTAACAATATTCTCTGCCCATGAGCACTACAGCTGTCCCCTGTAGTGGTGGCCAGTGTTTTTGTCAAAGGCATCAGGTTGTCTGCTTCAGCTATGACAAGCGGGTCCAAAACCCACCCATCCATAAGATGATCTCTGGAGTACTTGCTTGCCTACAGCCCCTCTTTCATGCTGAGTTTCTAACTGGCTTTCACCTGAAAAGTTCACCTGGCACTATGAGCCCAAAGTTTATCACATTTATAATAAAATGTCTCTTTACATTTGAAATGTCTTTAGATGTGTTATTAAGTCAATTCTTCTAGACTCATTTTAAGGCACATGTTGCTAGATGGATGAGAATTGGGTTCCAAAGTCATGTTACCATTTATATTTCCTCTCTGAAACTTAATTGCTCTGGGGATCTTTGATATGTGGTTTTTAATGTTCCATTAAAACATTAAACACAAACTTAATGGGCAAACAAACACCTCTTTTTAGCTCAAAGTTGTGTCAGTCAGAAGTCTGAGCACAGTGTGACTGGACTTTTAGTTCAGGGTTTCACAAAGCTGAGACCAAAATCTCAGCTAGGCTTTCATCTTGAGGACAAGGGAATCTTCCAAGTTCACCTGACGATAGCAGACTTCAGTTATTTGCTGCTGCAGTACTAAGGTCCCTGTTTTCTTGCTGGCTGTCAGGCAGGGGCTTCTTGGAGCTCCTGGACCTTCCAATCTATGTGGCCAACTCTATCTTCAAAGCTAGCAACAGAGAATCTAACTCATGTTGAGTCCTTCTCACTCTTCAGATGCTTTATTCAGGAAGAGCCTAGTTCTTTTTAAGGGTTCACCTCATTAAGTCATGCCCACTCAGATAATCTCCCTTTCTTGAATGCAACTGTGTCATCTAATCATGGGAGTGACTATCCCATCATACTCGGTGTCCACGTTCATGCTGGAGGGCAGGGGCAGAAATCTAGGGAGGCTGTTTAGAATGTTACCTTTGTCAAGGCTTCAAGCCATGGATTCCTCCTCCCTAAATCAGGGGTGATAATGGCGCCTGTTGTTTGGATTGCTGTGATGAGCAAATGAGATAATCAATGTAAAGTACTTGCTACAGGTACTGGCATATAAATGGTCTTAAGAAATATTAGCGCTGTTACTCACACTATTATTAATCCTAAAAAAATTGCCAGCACCTCCACTATTAATTTCTTAAGGACAAGTCTTGTGTGGTCTGTGGCAGATGGCATATAACATGCATTCATGTTGTCCCTTTTTTTCTGACCCTAAAATGATTATTTGTCTAAGAAACCAAGGACCCACTTGACTCCAAAAAGACTCCTGGAAGATTTTCATTCCCATTTTCCCTTAGGAATATGATTCCTTGAGTAAACACAGTGGATCTTCCGTATGTACTCATTTTCCCCAACATACACACACACACACACACACACACACACTACACTCTTCAAAGCAAGAGAAATAATCATTCCAGATGTAGTTTATAATGACACAAAACTGCATTTATATCGTGACTCTACCAGGATTTTATAATCAGCTTCTGAGAGCCTCTACTTCCTTACCTATATTATAGATATATTAATGATAACTATCTTACAGAGTGGTTATTAGAATTAAATTATTATACAGTAACTTCCAGGAAAATTGTAGCTATCATTGTTAACAAAAATCCAGCACAATTTATTAGCCCATTTATGAAAATGACTCAGAAATTTCCAACCTGGTACCTTCAAAATACTAAATATGTCATTTTAGTCATTTTTTAAACTGAAGAAAAAGACAAACATTCCTAATTGTTCATCACTAAGTTAAAATTTTTCTTTCTAGATGCCAAGATGCCAACAGGATGATACCTTTTTAAAAAATAAAAAAGTATTCAGTGTTTTGAAGCATTTCATTTTTACATTTTTTCTAATGTATTCTACAGTAGGTTTCTGGGTGAAATCTCAAACACTTTTTATTGCAGGCCATGAGGAAGGCTATAGAGGTGTGGATTTGGATGGATGTGTTGTTTGGAAGCATCCCAGTTCATTTTTCTTCCTTTGACCATCCATGCTGATTGAGGCAAGAACAGTATTGAGCTGATCACTTTGATTCGTGACATCTGCTGTATTTTTCCACCTGAGCCACCTTACGCCAGATGTGATCTTCCCAGAGAGAAAAGGCAAAGAGATATCATTGCAACCACCAGTATCAGTAAATGCTTTTCACAAAATAGGGAGCTAAAATAAGGGGGAAATCTATCTGCTATCTTAACACCCTAAAGAGCTTGAAATGGATTTTTTGACATTCAATGTTTCACTCACTGGTATGTATCTACAAGGTTGAGCTCTTTTTATTATGTTTAAAGATAATGTTGCCTTTTTTTCCCTCCTTTTCTTTTGTTTTTGAATGACATAGTGTTATTTTCCGGAATTTGAAATGCATTCAAAATAAAACCAGGCTGAAGTGAAGGGTGATTTTAGTTAACATTTTGATGGTCCATGTTACTATTTAATGTTGCATTTTTGACTAAACAGAAGTAGAGTTTATTTATTCACTAAAAAAAGACTCATAGAACATATAGTTTTTGCCAAGCACAAAATTAGGCACTGAGGATATACATATGCAACATAGAGTTGTGTTAAAAGAACGGTCAGGATTCAGACTGTTTAGGATCACCACTTATTAGCTAAGGGGCCTTAAGAAAGTCACCCAATTCCTCTTGCCTTATTTTATCAATATAATGTTAATAACAACAGTACCTACATCAAAAGGTTGTAATGGGAAGTAACCAAGTTAATATTTGTAAAATGCATAGAAAACACTACCTAACATGTAAGTTCTATATATGTTTAAAAAGCATTAATGAAATTGTCACATTTGCCTTCACATAGCTCACAGTCTTTAAGGAAAAAATGAACTACTAAATGACTGTATTTCATGATTATGTTATCAAAAATTAAACCTTCATAGAAGTGACATAATGTAACACCTAACGCAGTTGGGACTAGGAGGTGTGAGGAGAATAAGTAAGCCTTCAGGGAAAGCTGATGCTTGATTTGCATCTCGAAGATTGAGCAGGGGTTGATGAAGAAAATGGGTGAGAATTCCAGACATTCAATTCTGCATTGACAATACAGCAGAATAGCCAGACCAATGAGACTATGTAGGGGGACTCGTGGGTGGTGAGGCTGCAGAAATAGACATGTACCAGACGATGGAGAAGATATGTGTTGGTTAGTTTCATTTTCTTTCTCTGAGGGCAGCAGAGTCACTGAAGTATTTTGACCAGACGTAATTGTGATGACTAAGATCAGGTAATGTTAGAAGATTCATACTAGTAGGTAAGAGGAGAAAAGAGACTCAAGGCAGGAGACCCCATCAAGAGCCTGTAGTAACAGGATTAGATGAAATAAGTCAACAGCAGTGGAGGAAAGTTGAGAAAATAGACAAACTTGACTGATAAGATGCCAGCAGTGAAAGAGAAGAAAGAGTTCTAAGCCACTGGGTGGGAAATGCAAGGAACTGGATTTACTAACCACTAGTTATTCCAAGTGCAATTCATCCTTTCATATTACATGGCAAAGGAAAAAGATGCCATGAATTTATTGCAATATTGATGACAAATATTGCATTAGCAGAACTTCATGAATCAGTGGAGCACAACATTAAACCAAGGGCACTTGCCTTTATAATTAGAGAGAAAAGCAAAATTAGAAAGCCTCTAATCCACCACTCCCAGTGCACCATGAATCAGAGAGATTAAAGATATAAACAAGATTTAGCCTTTTCATTAGCTTCAGCACAAAGTAGAATAACATGGACTCTGCCATTAGATAGACTTGGATTCACACGAATCACTACAGCTATCAACTTGCAAAAGCCACTGCTTTGTCCTCTTCTCATTTGTAAAATGGCAAAAATATTTCAACTTTAAATAGTTTGGTGCAAACTAAAATTTTGTACTATTATTTATTATAAATTATCAAGGTTCTACTACATGTTAGACCCTTGAACAAATTATAAGGCCAGTAGCTATTTCCATTTATTAGTATTTTATTTTATTTTATTTTATTTATTTATTTATTTATTTATTTATTTATTTTTGAGACGGAGTCTTGCTCTGTCCCCCAGGCTGGAGTGCAGTGGCCGGATCTCAGCTCACTGCAAGCTCCGCCTCCCGGGTTTACGCCGTTCTCCTGCCTCAGCCTCCCGAGTAGCTGGGACTACAGGCGCCCGCCACCTCGCCCGGCTAGTTTTTTTGTATTTTTTAGTAGAGACGGGGTTTCACCGTGTTAGCCGGGATCGTCTCTCGATCTCCTGGCCTCGTGATCCGCCCGTCTCGGCCTCCCAAAGTGCTGGGATTACAGGCTTGAGCCACCGCGCCCGGCCTTATTAGTATTTTAAATGTTTAATTCATAAAGGATTTCAGTTGACTTAGAATAAGAAGGCATTCATTACATAATAGAATGTTGAACTAGAGATTATAAGTCAAGACCATAGCAAAAGAAAATAAAATTTGGATCATGAAAAGGAGAACCAAATTTGAACATAAAGGTCAACTTCTTTGCCAGAGTTGAGATAATATTTGAATTGAGTCCCAGTGAGATAGATAAATGTGAAAGAGCCCAGAGATGATGCCAGGTCTCCTGCCTAGTAGGGCAATGTGCTTCCTCCTTTACCAAGAAACGGCTGAATTAAGAGTAAATGAGGATATGTATTGTGGTTAATTAAAAGCTCTATAGTCTGTTGGAGGAAAGTGGATGCAAGCATTTTTCAACCCGTGTGTTTCACTTTGAATTCTGCATGGTGACTATGAGAAATCACATTTGCTGTTCTATTTTCCTTTAAGTAGCCCAGCATGTTAGAGTTTTCCATGATGCTACCATCTTAGTAATGAAGAATTATTATGGCAAAGAAATCTTTTGAGACAGTTTAAGCCAGCAAACTGCTTAAAGGGGAGGAAATGACGTTTCCAAATTGGAATCAGAGACTCTTAAACATGAGGACACATAGTATCTTGCTTCCAGTCTCTCACTTGAGCCACAATCATAATGCATGTCTGAAATATCTTGAGGGGGCAGAAAATAAACAGTACTCAGCAAAAAATAACTGTGTTGGATTTTCAGTGAAGCAGATATTTACACAGATGTTAAACTTAGAAATGAGAAAAAGGTGAATGACTCTCTAGGGACAAGTAGCTATGTAGGATTCAAAGGTAAATAGTGGAATATGAAATGTTCTTATAGAGGAAAACTGCTAAGTAGTTAAAAAGAAAAATAACTGGTCATAGAACTTGCATGTGATGAAGCAGAGAGAAGAAGTGGACCCATGCATTCCTTTAAGAGAGCAGGAAAAGGAAGCTATATTTCTTTCTTTCAGAATCAGAAGTATTATTTATGAAATGACAGCTTTTACTTTCCATCAGAATGTACACATTTTCTTCCTATTCTCTTGGGATTTCAATCAGAATGTGGAAAATAAAATGTGGCTCTATCAAGAGAAAAAGGACTCTGATATGTTCCAGAACAGAACAGTTTGAATGAACCCTCAAACTGATAAATGTAAAAGTTACAATTTAGTGAATTAAGCACCATTTAAGGCCTAGTGATATTGGGGCTAAGGCAAACAAACAAAACAAACAAACAAAAAACATATATTGTGAGATAATTTAAAAACAAGTGACTTATGTCAGTTTCCTCTTCTATGGATTCTAAGAAGCATGATTGATGTGGTATTTGCTCTGTTACTTATCTGTTACTGGGGAGCAAATTGCCTCAAAACTAAAACTGTAAAACAGCACACATTTATGATTTCACAGTTTCTGTGGTGCAGTTTCAGGAGTGGCTTATCTGAGTGATCTAGCCCAGAGCATCTCAGGAGATCGACATGAAGACATCAGCCAGGACTGCACTCATCTGAAAGCTTGACTGGGGCTAGAGGATCAAGATGGCACAGTCTGACGACTTTGGCAGGAAAGCTCAGGTCCGTGCCATGCACACCTCTCCAGATGACTGTTATAAGTGTACTAAGATAAAACTTAAAATGTCTAGTTAAAATTGAATTTTAGGTAAGCA
Organism: Macaca nemestrina; assembly: GCF_043159975.1. Taxonomy (NCBI): domain Eukaryota; kingdom Metazoa; phylum Chordata; class Mammalia; order Primates; family Cercopithecidae; genus Macaca; species Macaca nemestrina. The sequence continues at coordinate 59,541,761 of NC_092142.1, forward strand.
GTTACTTGAATTTTACAATTTCAGGCAAAAAGCATAAATAAAATTTTAGTATATCCCCAATATTACAAGGAATATACTTATACCAAAAAAATCATATATTATTTATCTGAAATTCACGTTTAACTTCTTCTTATATTTTTATTTGATAAACATGGCAACTTTATCTGTGGAATGGAAGCTGACATCTCACAGATCAAGTGATCCAAAAGAGGAAGCTGTTCTGATTCTTAAAATATTTTTCGTGAGTCCTATGTCATTACTGCTACTGCATTTTATCCACTAGGAGCAAGACACAGAGTCTGACACACATGCAAGGGGCAGAGAATAAGTCTCTCCATTTTGTAAAGAAGCTTGTAAAATAATCTGTAGATATTAGAGAACAATCATAAATATAAACACTGAATGCCTTTATATATTCTAATAAAACCCTTTTCCATTTAACATTGACCTTGGTTGTTCTTTACATGCATAAACACACACACACACACACACACACACACACACACACACACACAAAATTTGGGTCGTAACTTCATGGAATTGCATTCATTATAATCTGTGATAACACACATCATTAAAATACCTTCTGATGATACAATCAATTTAGGCATTACCTCATTTACATATTTTTTACTTAGTTATTTCAAATTACGTAATAAGCACCATGAACCCACAAACCAAACAAAATCTCTGACTTAGATTATAGTCTACATGTAATCAAAAGATTTCTCCATCTGATCACTCCGACTCTACTCAGAGATTGTTATTCCCTGTCTCGTAATTATTATATCCTTGCTTTCCTTTTCACATTTTTTTTTTTTCACTTTAAGTTCTGGGATACATGTGTTGAACATGCAGGTTTGTTACATAGGTATACATATGCCATGGTGGTTTGTTGCACCAATCAACCCGCCATCTAGGTTTTAAGCCCCATATGCATTAAGTATTTGGCCTAGTGTTCTCCCTCCCCTTGCCTCCCACACCCTGCAGGCCCCGGTGTGTGATGTTCCCCTCCCTGTGTCCATGTGGTTCTCATTATTCAGCTCCCACTTATGAGTGAGAACATGTGGTATTTAGTTTTCTGTTCCTGTGATAGTTTGCTGAGAATGATGGTTTTCAGCTTCATCCATGTCCTTGCAAAGGATATGAACTCGTTATTTTTTACGGCCGCATATTATTCCATGGTGTATATGTGCCACATTTTCTTTATCCAGTCTCTCATTGATGGGTATCTGGATTTGTTCCAAGTCTTTGCTATTGTAAATAGTGCTGCAACAAATATACGTGTCCATGTGTCTTTATACTAGAATGATTTATAATCCTTTATGTATATACCCAGTAATGGGATTGCTGGGTCAAATGGTATTTCTGATTGTAGATCCTTGAAGAATTGCCATACTGTCTTCCACAATGGTTGAACTAATTTACACTCCCACCAACAGTATAAAGGCGTTTTTATTTCTCCACATCCTTGCTAGCATCTGTTGTTTTCTGACTTCTTAATGATCACCATTTTAATTGGCATGAGATGGTATATCATTGTGGCTTTCATTTGCATTTCTCCAAAGATCAGTGATCATGAGCTTTTCTTCATATATTTGTTGGCCACATAAATAACTTCTCTTGCGAATTGTCTGTTCATATCCTTAGCCCACTTTTTGATGGGATAGTTTGTTTTTTTCTTGTAAATTTGTTTAAGTTCCTTGTAGATTCTGGATATTAGACCTTTGTCAGATGGATATATAGCAAAAATTTTATCCCATTCTGTAGGCTGACTGTTCACTCTGATGATAGTTTCTTTTGCTGTGCAGAAGATATTTAGTTTAACCAGATCATATTTGTCAATTTTGGCATTTGTTGCCGTTGCTTTTTGTGTTTTAGTCATGAAGTCTTTGCTGATGCCTATGTCCTGAATGATATTACCTACGTTTTCGTCTAAGATTTTTATGGTTCTTTAAGTCATTAATCCATGTTGAGTTAATTTTTGTATATGGTGTAAGGAAGGGGTCCAGTTTCTGTTTTCTGCATATGGCTAGCCAGTTTTCCCAACACCATTTATTAAACAGAGAATCTTTTCCCCTTTGTTTGTTTCTGTCAGGTTTGTCGAAGATCAGATGGTTGTAGAGGTGTGGTGTCATTTCTGAGGCCTCTGTTCTGTTCCATTGGTCCATATATCTGTTTTGGTACCAGTACCATTCTGTTTTGGTTACTGTAGCTTGTACTATAGTTTGAAGTCAGGTAGCACGATGCCTCCAGCTTTGTTCTTTTGCTTAGGATTGTCTTTGCTATATGGGCTCTTTTTTGGTTCCATATGAAATTTAAAGTAGTTTTTTCTAATTCTGTGAAGAATGTCAGTGGTAGCTTGATGGGAACAGCCCTAAATCTATAAATTACTTTGGGCAGTATGGCCATTTTCACGATATTGATTCTTCCTATCCATGAGCATGGAATGTTTTTCCATTTGTTTGTGTCCTCTCTTATTTCCTTGAGCAGTGGTTTGTAGTTCTCCTTGAAGGGGTCCTTCACGTCCCTTGTAAGGTGTATTCCTAGGTACTTTATTCTCTTCGTAGTAATTGTGAATGGGAGTTCACTCATGATTTGGCTCTCTGCTTGTCTATTATTGGTGTATAGGAATGCTTGTGATTTTTGCATGTTGATTTTATATCGTGAGACTTTGCTGAAGTTGCTTATCAGCTTAAGGAGTTTGGGGGCTGAGACGATGGGGGTTTTCTATATATACAATTATGTCATCTGCAAACAAAGACAATTTGTCTTCTTCTCTTCCTATTTGAATACCCTTTATTTCTTTCTCTGGCCTGATTGCTCTGGCTAGAACTTCCAATACTATTTTGAACAGGAGTGGTGAGAGAGGGTGTCCTTGTCTTGTGCTGGTTTTCAAAGGGAATGCTTCCAGCTTTTGCCCATTCAGTCTGATGTTGGCTATGTTCGTCATAAATAGTTCTTATTATTTTGAGATATGTTCCATCAATACCTAGTTTATTGAGATTTTTTAGCATGAAGGGGTGTTGAATTTTATTGAAGGCCTTTTCTGTATCTATCAAGATAATCATATAGTTTTTGTCATTGGTTCTGTTTATGTGATGGATTATGCTTATTTATTTGCATATGTTGAACTAGCCTTGCATCCCAGGGATGAAGCCGACTTGATCATGGTGAATAAGCTTTTTGATGTGCTGCTGGCTTCAGTTTACCGGTATTTTATTAAGGATTTTCACTTGGACATTCATCAGGGATACTGGCCTGAAATTTTCTTTTTTTGTTGTGTCTCTGCCAGGTTTTGGTGTCAGGATGATGCTGGCCTTATAAAATCAATTAGGGTATCAGGATGACGCTGGCCTCATAAAATAAGTTAGGGAGGAGTCCTTCCCTTTCTATTGTTTTGAATAGTTTCAGAAGGAATGGTACTAGTTCCTCTTTGTACCTCTGGTAGAATTTGGCTGTGAATCCATCTGGTCCTTGGCTTTTTTTGGTTGGTAGGCTATTAATTACTGCCTCAATATCAGAACTTGTTGTTGGTCTATTCAGGGATTCAACTTCTTCCTGGTTTAGTCTTGGGAGAGTGTATGTGTCCAGGAATGTGTCCATTTCTTCCAGATTTTCTAGTTTATTTGCATAGAGGTGTTTATAGTATTCTCTGATGGTAGTTTGTATTTCCGTGAGCTCAGTGGTGATCTCCCCTTTATCATTTTTATTGTGTCTATTTGATTCTTCTCTCTTTTCTTCTGTATTAGTCTGGCTAGCAGTGTATCTATTTTGTTAATCTTTTCAAAAAACCAGCTCCTGGATTCACTGATTTCTTTAAGGGTTTTTCTTGTCTCTATTTCCTCCAGTCCTGCTCTGATCTTAGTTATTTCTTATCTTTTGCTGACTTTTAAATTTGTTTGGTCTTACTTCTCTAGTTCTTTTAATTGTGACGTTAGGGTGTTGATTTTAGATCTTTCCCACTTTCTGATGTGGGCATTTATTGATATACATTTCCCTCTAAACACTGCTTTAGCTGTGTCCCAGGAATTCTGGTATGCTGTCTCTTTTTTCTCAATGGTTTCAAAGGACTTTGTTATTTCTGCCTTAATTTATTTATTTACCCAGTAATCATTCCACATAGTTTTATTCCTAAAGAAGGTATGTGTACATGTGTGTGCATATGTATATATAGTTAAGTGCAACTATATATATTTAGTTTACAGTTATTTATTTGTGTATATGATATATTCTATTATTTTAAATTTTATTATAAATGTGTATTATCATGAATGTTAATATTTTTTACTTAATATTTTTGCTGTCATTCATTCATATTGATGCTAGTGGTAAGGGTTTATTTGTTAAGACTGTTTTATTATGTTGAATTGTTTTATTATATTATGGTTTATTCATTCATTTACTCTCCCATCAATAGGCATTAAGATTGTTTCCAATATTTTGCATATACAATGCTGCTGTGATCATACTTATGTCATTTTATATTCATGTTCAAAAGACTCATTTCCATATACACTTCAGATGGGATTACTTTATAAGTAATTGTTGTGGACAAGAAAAGCAAGCTCACACCCAGATAAGTACCTATTCTTATGTGAATGAGCTTCTGGCTCTTCCAGAATGAAGAGATCCACCTTGATATGCTGTGACTGGCTGGCACTTTGAACAGTAATGCTCGACATTGGTCATTCTTGCTGGCAACTTAAATGTTCAGATATGGCTAAATCTGCCTGGATGAGTAGGAACCATGCTGTTGGACCCATCAGAAGCCTCCATCTCTGTCACTATAGCTGTTCTCTTTGTGTGCCTGTACTGGCAGTTTTGAGATGATTAATGGCAAATCTTGGTGAATAGCAACTAAGCAAGTAATTTTGTGTACTTGGTGGTCCAGTGTCTCTTCCCTGATGTACTTTTTCTTTTGGTGGACATGAACTAAAAGAAAAATCACCACACTTCCAGCCTGCTTCTATATTCCTGCATCTAACATGGTCTTCCTTGTCTCAGAGCTTTGAGTCTTTTTTCCTTTCAGGCATCTGACAAGCTGGCCAGTCCTTTTGTCATTTGCCATGACTCCCTAAATATTCTCAGTTCACGTCATTTCTCCTTCAGCGTAAATTGCAGAATCAAGGGGCACCTCTTAAACTTCTCTTTGGGTTTTTGTTTGTTTTGCCATTTTTAATTTATTTTGTGTGTTTATTTGTGTGTTTCAATTAATTTATTATTATTATTATTTTTGAGACAGTCTTACTCTGTCTCTCAGGCTAGAGTGCAACCTCCGCCTCCCAGGTGCCTCAGTCACCCCAGTAGCTGGGATTCCAAGCATTCACAACCATACCCAGTTAATCTTTTGTATTTTTAGTAGAGACTGGATTTTTAGCATGTTGGCCAGTCTGGTCTTGAACTTCTGGCTTCAAGTGATCCACCTGCCTTGGTCTCCCAAAGTGCAGGCATTACAAGTATGAGTCACTGTGCCCAGCCCTCTTCAACTTCTGCCCATTGAAAAGATTTTCCCTTGGCACCATCTCTCAAGGTCATGCCTGAGTATATAGCTTTAATGAATCTGACATCCATTTTTGGCTTGCATACCACATACTGAGCTGGTCCATCCATAAAGCATGTTTTGAATTTATTTCCTTATTTTAGTGGTTGTACAGGACCCTTTCATATAGCATAGGTTTGTCTTGAGGGAGAGATCCTGGTATAATAGTGACTTGTGACATGGGATTTTAGGCTTACTCAATTTGTTCTTGCCCTGTGGTCTTCCTCAAACTTCATCCTGGATTATACCATTTTCATCATCCGGTGAATTGCTGCTGGACCCACCCAAATGTATTGCTTGCTAGGTCTGACAGAACACAACTCATCAGGCCAGGCATGGTGGCTCAAGCCCGTAATCCTAGCACTTTGGGAGGCTGAGGCGGGTGGGTCACCCGAGGTTAGGAGTTCAAGACCAGCCTGGCCAACATGGCAAAACCAAGTCTCTACTAAAAATACAAAAATTGACTGGGCATGGTGGCGGGTGCCTGTAATCCCAGCTACTAGGGAGGCCGAGGCAAGAGAATTGCTTGAATCTGGGAGGCAGAGGTTGCAATGAGCAGAGATTACACCACTGCACTCCAGCCTCAGCAACAGAGCAAGACTCTAAAAAAAAAAAAAAAAAAAAAACGGTCCCTTACTGTCCCAAGACATTCACAGTCAAGCATTTTGTCTTTACCAAGACCCGTTAACGCACTGGGAGCTGTTTATAAAGTTTGTCTAATTCTCTACTGATAATCACATGAACTCACTCCTGAACTGTGATTTTTCTCACTGGGAAGCTACATGCCAGCACATAACATCTTTTCTCACCCACTGATATCTCCAATACTGCAGGGTCTGTTGTATCATATGGTCCAAGCACTAGGCCTGCTTGACACTGGTCTGCCCCTCCTGGAGAGTCATTCCTTGCTTTTGGTCTCACTCAGTGCTGGAAATTTGACCCTGTGAGGTTAAAGCAGGAGTGCAAAGTATCAAATATGTTCGCTGCAGAATCTGAATAGCCTTACCGGGTGTTGTGGTTCTTTCTTTGTGGTAGAGGATACAAGATGTGGCAGCTTGCCTCTTACTTTGAAGGGGATATTCCCACACACCTCTGATCACTAGACCCTTAAAAACTTTACTGATGTGGCAGACCCCTAAAGTGCACGTTACAAGTCTAAAAACTGTCTCATATATAGAAACTAGGCAAGGTTTGTTTTGTTTAGTTTTTAGCTAAGGCAACTACCCTCCGCTCTCTCTGCATCCATTCTTGCTTTCTTTTGATTTTGTATTAAGCATCACCCTGATTGGCTGTCTGTCCACTTGGCTTCTGTAGGTGTTGCGTTTTATTGAACATCTTCACAACTCTGTGTGGATCAAGACCTCTCACCTGCTACTCCCACACTCTCAGTTTTTAAGTCATTTTGAACCCCTGGGTTCCAGAAGGCTTCTATTGATCTGTGGCCCCCACATCCTCATTGCTATGATTAATGAGTAAAATTTTATGATAGCATCTTTTACTCAGTGCTGGCCTGCTTAGAAGACAAGCACTATGAAACACTGACAGATTGTCTTATTGTCTTGACCCTGATTGTCTGTCATCAGAATATTATGACTTAGGTGAATAGTGTCCTCTTGGCTTTCTCTAGAAGCATGATACTTCTGGCCTTACATAATATAACCACTGTAGCATTCTTACTTACCTGAACTTTTTACTTCCTTTTTTAAGCATCTGTCATGGTAATTTAGATATTTCAATTTGGTCCAGAGTAGGTCATTACTTTCCCCTAGCTTCTAGAAGCTAAGCTAGCTGCAAATTTTCTCCATTCCTTGGGAGTTTGCCGGAGTTTTAAATTCCTTATCTCAAGAGAGTAGCCCCAACCCGATGCTTCTTTCTTATCAAGGCCTATGTTCCAGATCTGTTGATCAAATGCCATCAACATTCAGTCTGGTATGTGCTGGCAAATTCTTGTGGGTCCTTTGAAGTATTCTGGTACTTCGAAGTATTGTCTCTATTGTCAGGCTTAGTGTATCCATGGCTGGGTTATTGGCTTAACAGGCATAAGTGGAGCTGGAACAGATCTGGGTGAGTATCCACGCTGCCTTGTGGCAGACAAACCTGTGCAGTCTATCCTCATACAGGGGAGTGTTAGCTCTTTCTAGTGAGAGAAAGAGCTGGCTTTCTCTCTTTCTCTCACTGGATGGATTCTGCTGGCTCTAAAAGTTAAGATCTATCTAGAGAACAAACATCTTTGGAGCACTCACCTATGTGCTCCCATCCGTATTTGTCAGGGTCCAAGGTTTTCCCAACAAAGCCCTTGGCCATGGCCTAGCTGACTTAACTCAATCACCTTTGAAGTTTGATGACAATGACTGTACTTTTCTAAATTTGGTTCTCAGGTTTTATACTTTCCTACTGTAAGATATAAGGGCCTCTTTCTATACTACCAACTTTCTAACTTACTCATTTTCAGACTTAGTATTTTATTTATTATTTAGATCTTATGTAAATCATTTAGCTTTTTTTCTTCAATTTCTAAGTAGCTGTGAATTTTACCTTTTTGTTGTACACATGTAATATAACTGAATCAGGTTTAGCTAACATGCCTGATTTAATACAAATTCCTTAAATCTTATGGAGTTTTTCTGTATTCCTTAGTATATGATTAATTTTATAGTATATACCTACCTGCACAGGGAAGATAATATAATATATCACCTACTTTTTGGATGCATAACTATAATTGCCTTAGTTTATGCTTATTATCTCTGAAATTTACATGTATCTGTCCTTTCTGACATTTTGATTTCTTCAACTTTTATTATAGATGAAAGGATACACATACAGATTTGTTACACAGATAAATTGCATGACACTGAGGCTTAGAGTCCCAACTATCCCATCACACAGGCTATAAGTATAGTCCCCAACAAGTGGTTCTATGCATCCCTCCCACTTCGTCCCCCATCTAATGAGCCACTCTGTATCTATTGTTCTCATCTTTGCAATCATGTGTATTCAATGTTTAGTTCCTACTTATGAGTGAGAACATTTCATTTTCTCCTTTTGCATTAGGTCGCACAGGGTAATGTCCTTCAGCTCCATCCATGTTTCATGATTCTGTTATTTTTTATGGCTGTTTAGTGTCCCATGGTGTATATGTACCACATTTTCTTTATCCAATGTACTGCTGATAGACACTTAGCTTGATTCCAGGTTCTTGCTATTGTGACTAGCACTGCAATGAACATATGAGTACATGGGTCTTTATGATAGAATAAATTATTTTCTTTTGGGTACATACCCAGTAGTGGGATTGCTGAGTCTAAAAATAGTTCTATTTTACATTATTTGAGAAATCTCCAAACTGCTTTTCACAGTGGCTAATTTACATTACAAGCAATCGTGTATAAATGTTCCTTTTTCTCTGCAACCTTGCCAACATCCATTATTTTCTGACATTTTAATAATTGCCATTCTGACTGGTATGAGATGGTATCTCATTGTGGTTTTAATTTGCATTTCTCTGATGACTAAGTGATATTGAGAATTTTTTCATATATTTGTTGGCCACTTGAATGTCTCCTTTTGAGAAGTGTCTTTTCATGTATTTTGCCTATTTTTTAGTTGGAATGTTTGGTTTTTGTTTGTTGATTTAAGCTTCTTATAGGTTCTGGATATTTGACCTTTGTCTGATGCATAGCTTGCAAATATTTTCTCCACTATTCTGTAGGCTGTTTTTTGCTCTGTTGGAAATTTCTTTTGCTCCGTGGAAGTTATTCATTTTAAGTAAGTTCCATTTTCTTTTTCTCAATTTTTGTTTTTGTTGCAATTGCTTTTGGTGACTTAGCCATAAATTCTTTGCCAAAGCTGACATCAACATGCATATTTCCTAGATTTTCTTCTAGGATTTTTATAATTTGAGGTCTTAAATTTAAATCTTTAATCTATCTTGAGTTAATTTTCATATAGAGTAAGAGGTAGGGGTCCTGTTTCATTCTTCTGCATGTAGATAACCAGTTATCCCAGCATCATTTATTGAATAGGGAGCCCTTTCCCCATTGTTTATTTTTGTTGATTTTGTCATAGATCAGATGGTTGTAGGTGTGTGGATTTATTTCTGTGTTCTGTATTCTTTCCCACTCATCTATATGTCTGGTTTGTACCAGTACCATGCCGTTTTGATTACTGTAGCCTTATAGTATAGTTTGACATCAGGTAATGTGATGCCTCCAACTTTGATCTTTCTGCTTAGTATTGCTTTGGAAATGCAGGCTCTTTTTGGTTCTAAATTAATTTCTAAGTTTAAATTCATGCTCAAGTTCCTGGTGGTGCAGTGGGGCCCCTATGTATTCATGAGGGCAAGGTGCCAGGAGGGATGGGGCAGTGGCAGGGGCTATAACTTCTATGCACACACTTGTATGGCAGCAGCAGTTGCAGTGTGACAGGGCCCTAAAATTCTTGATTCTAAGTTAGTTACTTTAATTCTTTTGAAAGAATATTGGTTTGTCTTCTTGCATCCTAGCTAAAGTTGAATATTCTGATTTCAATCTAACTCTTGTTCCTTTGTATATAATCCACTTTTTGTTTTTTTTTCTCTTTGTAAGCTATTCAAATGTACCCAGTTCTCTTATTCTTTATTCCTATTCAGTCTCTACTATATGTTGTGCAGGTGAATCTACTGTCTGAATCTACTCTCCTTTATCGACATGTAGGAGTTTCAGTTAAAAGTATTTTACATTTTTGAAAAAATTTTGAATGTTATATCTCCATTATGGCTTCCAAAATTTACTTCTTTCATTTCCGCCCCCCCCCGAACTCCCTGTTCTCTGAGTGTTATCACTTCTACCTCTATTCTCCATATATCATATCTCTTTAAATGTATAATACAATATAAATATATTAAAATATATTAATTTATGTATTTTCATTTTGCATTCCAGACATTTTCTTCTAATTCCTTATTGCATTTATATGTATTACAACCCCATTATTATGTTTAATACCTAACACTTTTGCTTAGCTTTTCCCAGGTTTTAAAAATATATATTAATAATAAACTCCCTTATTTCTTTTAGCATATTTTTAGATAAATTCAGAAGTATTTATCTCTGTATTCTAATATATCTGTCTGTGATGGAATCGACAATCCAATATGTTTTTCTTTTCCTTTGAAATGATTACGTTTTTCAAATGCCCTGTTATTCTAGTCTGTGGCTTTATTTTCTCCTGGAATATCAAATATTTTTTAAAACAACAACTGGCTACATTGCTCATCTATTACTCCTCACGGTACTTTAACAAGAGCTTTCTGAATCATTATATGAATATGAGTAGGTATTATTTATCCTTCAGTATTTTTATTTCACCATCCTCCCACAGCAATGCCTTCTTGTCTCCTATCCCAGGCCAAAGCCACTACCCCTGCCACATATAATGGTTCAAAATAGCCCCATTAGTTGCTCTAAGGATTTTTTCTCAGGCTTTTCTTCTCTTTCTTGGTGTTTCTCTTTCATAGATAATTTATGTTTGATATGGGGAAGGGAGACATAGCAGTTTTACTAGTTCAGCAGATTAGTATAAAATGGAAGGGCAATGGTTCGCAGCCCTTACTATATAGTAACTCATATGTGTAAGTGGGATATATAAACATGTTTTACCAACTTTGGCATTGCCTTTTCATTCTGACTAAGATAAAACACAATCAAGAGGTTAGCATTTTAAGATATTTAGCTGATGTCAACTCTTTTCTCTGAGGGCAGGACATTTAAGCAGAGACCACAGTGAAATAAAGGCATAAACTAGTTAAAGTTCTAGTAAAAAACAAAACAAAACAAAATAGTCTAAATGAATGAATCTGAAAGTTCAAACCCCTGAAGTAGAATGATCTTGTTGTTTTGGAAGAAAACAGAAGGGCCAGTATATGGCTAGAATAGATTAAGTGGGAATAGTGGTATATAGAAAGGGTGGAAGATAGACAACAGTCAGATTGCACAGGGGAGGGATTCACAAACTTTTTCTGTAAATGTCCAGACAGTAAATATTTTAGGCTTTGTAGGCCATATGGTTTCCACTGCAATTACTCATCTCTCCTGTAATAGCATGAAAACAGTCATAGACAAAACTGAAACACATGAGTGTAGCTATGTTCCAATAAAACTTCATTTACAAAAAAAGTCAATGGGCACATGAAATAAAAGACAAAATAGATAGATTGGGCTAAATCAAAATTTAAAACTTCTGTGCATGAAAGAACACAATCAACAGACTATAAAGGCAACCTATCAAATGGGAAAATACCTGCACATCATATATCTGATAAGTGGGTTAACATTAATAATATTTAAGAACTCCTACAAGTCAGCAGCAACAAAAATCAATCCAATTAAAAAATGGGAAAGGACATGAATAGACATTTCCCTTAGGAAGATATACAATGGCCAACAAGCATATGAATTGATGCTCAACATCACTAATCATTAGGGAAATGTAAATCAAAACCACAATGAAATACAGACTCATACCCATGAGGTCCTGGATTATAAAAAAGGAAAGAAAAGAAGTATTGGCTAGTATGTGGAGAAATTAGAATCTTTGTGTACTCTTGATGGAAATGTAAAATGATGAAACTGCTATGGTAAGCATCAGGGCAATTCCTCAAAAAATTAAAAATAAAATTACCATATGATCTAGCAATTCTAGATATATACTCAAAAGAATTGAAAGCAGGGTCTCAGATATTTGTGCAATCACGTTAATACCAGGATTATTTACAATAACCAAGGGGTTGAAGCAATCTAAATGTCCACCGCTGGATAAATAAACAAAATGTGGCATATATATACAATGGGGTATTACTCAACCTTAAAAAAGAAGAAAATTCTGATACATGTCACAACAAGAGTGAACCTCTAGGACATCATGCTATTAAAATAGTCAGTCACAAAAATACAGGCACTGTATAATTCCATTTATATGAGGTAACTAGAATAGTCAAATTTATAAATACAGTAAAGAGAATGATGTTTTCCAGGATCTGGTGGGAGAAGGAACTAAGAGGTGTTTAATGGGTTTAGAGTTTCACTTTTACAAGATGAAAGCATTCCGGAGATTGGATTCATGACAATATAAATGTACTTAACACTACTGTACCATACACTAAAAAATAGATAACATGGTATAGTTTATGTTATATGTATTTTATCACAATTACAAAAATGAACATTGGCAACAGGCTGGATTTGGGTTATTGGTCATAATTTGCTGACTTCTGGTGTAGGGCTTCGTAAGTCATAATAGGGAATGTGGATTTTATTGTAAGTGTAAGGGAAAAAAAAGATTACAGGATGATTTCAGCACAGGAATTGCAAGATGTAAGTGCCGCTTGTAAAAAATCTTTCTGATTATTCTGAGAAGAAGAGAGTGTAATAAAAAATGTGGAAAAATGGAGTAACGTTTCTGTACATTAACAACAAACTTTTCAAAAAAGAAACAAGGAAAACAACCCTATTTACAATAACTATAAAAAATAAAATACCAGGAATAAATTTAACCAAGATGGTGAAAGAGCTGTACACTGAAAACTATAAGACATTAATGAAAGAAATCGAAGAAGACTCAAATAAATGGAAAGGTATCCTGTGTTCATGAATTGGAAGAATAAATATTGTTAAAATGACTGTACAAACCAAAGTGATCTACAAATTTCAATGCAAAAGCTATCAAAACTTCAATTTTTTTTCATAGAAAAATAAATCTTAAAATTTAGTGTGGAACCACAAAAATCTTGAAATGGCTAAGACAGCTATAAACAAACAAACAAAATAAAACAAAGCTAGAGGCATCACACTACCTGATTTTGAACTATATTACAAAAAATCGATAATTAAAACAGCATGGTATTGGCATAAAAATAGACTGATTGGCCAATGGAACAGAATAGAGTGCCCAGAAATGAACCCATGTATGTATGGTCAATTGCTTTTTCACAAAGGTGCCAAAAATACACAATGAGAAATTAATAGTCTCTTCAATAAATAATGTTGGGAAAAATGGATGTTCATATGCAGAAGAAGGAGATTGTACCTTTAACTCACACTATATGCAAAAATCAACTCAAAATTGATTAAAGACTTAAACATAAAACCTGAAACTATAAAACTACTGAAAAAAATATTCAGAATAAAATACCGTATTGGTTTGAATAATTTTTTGTATTTGACCCCCAAATCTCAGGGTCAAATGGGATTGCAAATGGGATTTCATCAAAAATAAAAGCTGGTGTAAAAGAAAAGAAATGATTAGCAGAATGAAGTGGCAAATTTTAAGCTTCAGAGAAAATACGTGAAGCCATACATTAAAAATGGGCAAAGGACCTGAATAGACATTTCTCAAAAGAAGAAATACAAATGGCCAGCAGATATATTTTTTAAAATGTTCAACATCACTAATCATTAGGAAAATGCAAATTAAAACCATAATGGTATATCACCTCATGCTTGTCAGAATAGCTATTATCAAAAAGGCAAACTGTAAGAGATGTTAGTCAGGACATACAGAAAAGGGAGCCCTTATACATTTTTTGTAGGAATGTAAATTAGTGAAGCCAAATGGAAAATTGTATAAAAGTTCCTTGAAAATTGAAAATGGAATTACCATGTGATCCAGCAATCCCACTTCTGGGTATTTACCTTCAAAAATTTGAATAATATATCAAAGGATGTTTTCACTCCTGTGTTCATTGCAGCACTCTTCACAACAGCCAAATTATAGACTTAACAACCTGACTGTCCATCAGTGGAAGGGTGAGTAAATGAAATGGAGTATGTGTACACAATGGAATACTATTTATCCTTTAAAAAGGAAGAAAAAACCTTTTTTGTGATAATACAGGTGAAACTAGAGAACATTATGGTAAGTAAAATAAGCCAGGCTCAGAAAAACAAATGATATATGTTCTCACTTATATGTGGAGTCTAAAACAATTGAACTCAAAGAAACAGAGAGTAGAATGGTGGTTACCAGAGTCTGGGAGTTGGGGGAGGAAATGGAAAGGTGATAGTCAAAGAGTAAAAGTTCTAAATGAGGCAGGTGGAATACATTTAGAAAAATTTTGTAATATATTAAACAGTGTGGTTAATACAGTAAATAATAATATTTTGTACATTTCAAAATCACTGAGAGTAAATTTCAAATGTTATTACCACAAAAAAGATAAGCATTGGCCGGGCGCGGTGGCTCAAGCCTGTAATCTCAGCACTTTGGGAGGCCGAGATGGGCGGATCACGAGGTCAAGAGATCGAGACCATCCTGGCTAACACAGTGAAACCCCGTCTCTACTAAAAAATACAAAAAACTAGCCGGGTGAGGTGGCGGGCGCCTGTAGTCCCAGCTACTCGGGAGGCTGAGGCAGGAGAATGGCGTGAACCCGGGAGGCTGAGCTTGCAGTGAGCCGAGATCTGGCCACTGCACTCCAGCCTGGGCAACAAAGCGAGACTCCGTCTCAAAAAAAAAAAAACAAAACAAAAAAAACAAAAACAAAACAAAAAAAAACCAAACAAACAAACAAACAAAAAAAAAGATAAGCATTGAGGTGATGGATATGTTAATTAGCATGATTTCATTAATTCACAATGTATTCATGAAGTATAGTGTCACTTTGTACCCTACAAATACAACTATGGAAGGAGAGAAATCAGAAAACTATTGGAAAAGTTCAGGTGAGACAGGCTAGTAATTGAAAAATGTTAAAATGTAAGAGTGAAGTTATATTTTTAAAATAATGCATATAGAACATGCTTATGGGTTATATATAAAGAAAGAAAAAGAGAATCAATAATTAATTTCTGGATTTTGGTCAGAAGAAGCCAGTGAATTATGGAATTATTTGAGTTCAAGAAATATGCAGAATGAACAGATTGGAAAGAAAATCAAGGGTTCATCTTGTGTATGCTAAGTGAATGTCAATTTTATATACAGAAGGAGATGTCCAAGGCGTGAGCTGGGACATGTCATTTTTGAACTCAGGGAAAAGTGAAAGCTAAAGGTATACACACACATAGACACACACACACACACACACACACACACACAGGTGGGTGGGAGGAAAGAGTTGGCAGCATATATTTATGTTTTTCAAGTCATGTGATTGAGAAGAAGAGGAGTCTCCAGGAAAGAAGCAGTGAATAAGATAGAAGGATGATCGAAAAAAATTGCAGTGTCCTGGAAATAAAGTGAATAAATGATTCTTTGCTTGCAACACCAGTTAAATGATGAAGAGATGCCAAGTAAGATGTGAACTGATAGGCTATCAATGAGTTTGCAAAATGATAGTCATTGAAAGCAATATTGCTGAGGTCTTCAGTGGATTGATGGGGCGAAGTAGAAAGCTTAATAGGGTTGGCTAAAGAGAAAATGCAAAGATAAAATGTTGAAACATAACATACAGATGTCTGTGATGATATTTTAAGGCTAATATTGACATATTATCCTTTTCATAATTTCGTAGTTTACTGAGTTATAATTTACATACAAGAAAATGCATCTTTTTTGGTATGCAGTTGTATACATGGGCAAATATGGACAGTCATGTAATTACCAGCAATCAAGGTATAGAACTGGTCTATCATGCCTCCAAATTTCAACATGCTTCTTTTTGTCAAGGTAGTGCTGGTAATGTCAAAATTACTAAGTCTCCGGCAGGCGCAGTGGCTCATGCCTATAATTCCAGCACTTTGGGAGGCCAATGCGGGTGGATCACTTGAGGTCAGGAGTTTGAGACCAGCCTGGCCAACATGGCAAAACCCTGTCTTTACTAAAAATACAAAAATTAGTTGGGCATGGTGGCGGGTGCTTGTAATCCCAGCTACTTGGGAGGCTGAGGTAGAAGGATAACTTGAACCTGGGAGGTGGAGGTTGCAGTGAGCCGAGATAGTGCCACTGCACTCCAGCCTGGGAGACAGAGCAATACTCCATCCCCCACCACCAAAAAAACTTCACTAAGTCTCTAGTTTTAATGTAACGTATCTCATAATAAACATTATATTACAGAAATTCAACCAGAAATTAACCTTGTTAATCATTGAATTGCGTTGTGAACACTACATAATGCAATTTTTTTACATATATAAAAGTAGACTGTGAATATACCAAGACAGAAACTTAACAGTAAATGACTGGAGAATCATTTAAATGAGTAGCTCAAAAAGTCCCTAACTATGCTGTTAAAAAGTGGAGGCAAATAATTTATGGGAAGAAGTTCTTTTAAATAATTATTCAGAGACTCTTTCATGTACAGTTTAATGAAACTTAGGAATCTTTTTTTGGTCATTTGTTAGTGATGCATGGATATAAAATTGGAAGGTATTAAATGATAGACTGAAGGAAAAGTATGTGTTGTATTCACACTTTGTTTTACTATTTGTTGTACTCTAGAAGCATATAAGAAATTGTTTAAAACATTGCTTTGTGTAAGTATCACAAAGCTGGAATATGGAAGATGATCTGGGAAATTGTTTGAAATATCTAAAGGTAATAAAAGGTGCTCAGCATTCAGAATCCCTAAAATAACTTCTACCTCCCTTTAAACAGTCTGCCTCCCCCGAAGAAGAGTAGAAAGAACAAAGGACTGATGTTTGGCCATTTTTATAGTGGCGAACTGCATAAACCCACAAGTATATGCATTGTTCACATTTATTTTAAAAAAGAATAAATGAAAAATGTGCCCTATTTAATCATCCGCTCTGGAAAACACAATGACAAGTTCTTCTGGTGCTGATTTCAGATAGAATCCAAGTGCACATTCCTGCTCAGTAAAGAATTTAATGCTTTCACACCACTTTTCTGTCCAAAAAAGCTGACAGTGAAATGAGCACGATTTTAATAATATCCTCCGAATGAAAATGAATGTCAAAAATAATGATGGGAGAGGGTTTCAAAGCTTGGAAGCCCAATTTTAGTGAGAGGAAAACAGCATTTCTAATAAATCTTTGTATTATTTATTTCAAAGTACCTCAGGCAGGATCTTTGTATAAAAATTGAGGCTAAAGATTTAAGGGTCGGTTTCAATAATTCTTAGAAATGAGTGAATTAATATCTGTTTTCTACTCTAATGTGGAAATAAATCATAAAAATTAAAACTTTCCAGAATCCTTCTTTTCATTCTGTATCAAATTTAGTACCTTCCTGCCACCTCCATGCCTCCCAATACACTGTCATAAGCCTTTTACCAACAATCCACTTGCATCTTTCAAAAAATTATCCTTTGAAGCTATTACTTACATCATAGAGTGCAAAGAAATACAAGCATTAGAAGATGAAGAGGGGGCAGTATAAAAATAACAAATTATAGTACGTGAGCACATTCAACTGCATAGTAATCAGAAGCATATAGGTCAACTAGTTGAGAAACAAAAAACTGGAACCATACATTTCAATGGCATCATAAACTCACATTATATTTTTCCATAAAATAATAAGGCTGGGCGCGGTGGCTCATGTCTGTAATCCCAGTGCTTTGGGAGGCCGAGGTGGGCAGATCACGAGGTCAGGAGCTCAAGACCAACCCAGCCAACATGTGAAACCCTGTCTCTACTAAAAATACAAAAAATTAGCTGAGTGTGGTAGCAGGCACCTATAATCCCAGCTACTCAAGGGGCTAAGGCAGGAGAATTGCTTGAACCTGGGAGGTGGAGGTTGCAGTGAGCTGAGATCGTACCACTGCACTCCAGCCTGGGCGAGAGAGCTAAACTCCATGTCAAATAATAATAATAATAATAATAATAATAATAATAATAACAACCTAGGCAGTTTGTGGTTCTATAAAGAAGGGGTGAAATGAAGAGAACCAAGCACTGAGTATGACAGATTTCTAGAATTCTTACGTTCCACCCTTCAAAAGTTGTGCCATTGAAGATACAGGTACCATTTATTTATTGTATTTATTTTCAGCTTATAATTTCATGATTATTACTTCTTATTTTTTATTACACCTATATTAAAATATAGGAAATAATATACCAACTGTTATCCAAATACTACCTAAAATAAACTTGTGGCATTCCTGATAAATGTACCACTTGTTGGAAAACACGGAGATAGATAAGCTTGTGACTATTTTTCCCCGTTTAGTCATTATAGAATTAAGATTTGTTATGTATAAAATCCTTCACTAGGCATTGGAAAATAAAGGTTAATTGGACGTTGTCTTAGTTCTTGTGGCACTCAAGATCCAGTAGGAAAAAAAAAAAAGAAAAGAAACTTTATCAGTTTAGGTTGGATCATTCCTATGATCCCTTCCAACACCAATTCTATGATGTTCTGCTTCAAAGAAGCAAGTTGGAAGCCAGGCTTACAAAATACGTAGTCCTTTGACGTTTTGGATATCTCTAGAAGGACTGAACTTTCATCTGATATTCAAGATCTTGAAAGAGCAATTTAAGGGAAAAAAAGCTTCTTCCCAGAACGTATTATAAATCTATTAGATCTATAGAAATAAAAGGTCACTGAGTTAAGTGAGCCGGGCAGTTTATATCCAAGAACAATATTTGTAGTTATGAATGTAATGAAATCTTTTGCTTCAAGAATTTATTTCCCCAATGTATAGTTGGCTAAATAATTGGCCCTGGGAACGCAGACAAGCTTTCTTATTTCTCAAAAGCAATATTGGCCAGTGCTCATTTGAACGCACGTGACTTTTTGTGGGATGGCACATGCCACATCCCTGTGAAGCAAATTGAGCTTGTGGTAGTTGTCTGCAAGTGGCAGAGACACGGGAAATATTCTGTCACTCAGCATCAATTTAGAATTTAATACCAACTATTCTTGTCAAAAACTCCTAGTACATGAGTCCTAACATGGACAGGGCTTGAATTCTGATGTCACTACCAAATTACTCAGTTTAAGACAAAGGAGATTCAGATATTTAAGCCCTGATGCCTACTGTGGCTTGAATTTAGAGATATGCTTTCTATATTCTGAAAATTGCCTTTGAAAAGTAGTTTCTCTAAATTTATGTTTAAGATACTGGAAGTAATTTAGTATTTTGGTTCTGTTAACCTCCTTTGAAACCACAAATCTGAATTAATTTCAAGTGCTCTTACAAAGGCAAAGTCAAATGAGTGCTTTCTTGAGAAAAGTTTTTAGTATAATAGTAGATGGTGTTATCATTATCAGAAGAGAGAATTTTCTGTCTCATTTGTCAACTTCACATCGCAAAACCCCAGAAGAGTTGTCCTCAAAACAAAATAATTGCCCTTGTTGTTTCTTCTTACAGAGTTTTCTCCACATCGTTAATGGTATGGGAATTAGGAGC
The DNA here is from genome assembly GCF_043159975.1 of Macaca nemestrina. Classification (NCBI taxonomy): domain Eukaryota; kingdom Metazoa; phylum Chordata; class Mammalia; order Primates; family Cercopithecidae; genus Macaca; species Macaca nemestrina. The sequence goes on from NC_092142.1 coordinate 59,561,593, forward strand.
AGGTCATGTGACTCACATGGCTCACCATATAATTCCTTCTGGAGAGCAGGTAAGTTCCCGGTCAAAGAATTCAGGGACACTTGCCTAGACTATTTTTTAGGAAGCAATAACTCTGAAGAGTAAGAGAGATGTATTTGAAATTACTGTAGCCCTATATCTAAGAAAGCTATATAACAGGGTGAAAAATCAGTTAAGGAGAAGGAGACAGAGAAGAAAGACAAGGATTGACGGGGAGGATGAGGAAGAGGAGAAGGAGGAGAAGAAATAGAAGGTGGAGGAGGAGAGCAACCCTACAAATAAAAAAACTACATCTTTCTACTTTGTTCTATGTTGGAATTATTGTGGACATAAGAAACAAAGAATTGAGGAGAAAAGCCTGAGTTGTTAAGGGGGAAAACAAATAACTTTGCGATGAAATAAATTCAGGCTTGAATTTTCTTAGCCATTGGAATTTAGCCAAGGTGGTTAACTTATCTGTGCTAAGCTTTCTAATTTGAAAAGATGAAAATAATATTTGGCACATTTTGGTTGATAAATTCCTAATAAAGTGTTTGGTATCTACTAAGGGCTTGAAAGGAATCTCTATAATCAATAATACCATTATCTATGGCACATAGAGATCATACAGTCACGCCTTAGGCATGAACAGATATTCCTGTATGATGAAACTTGCAGGAATGATGCTCCCAAAGAGAAAAGTGAAGTTCATACTCTTGATGAGCTCTTTACTCCTTACCATCCATTAAAACTCAGGATCAGGCAAAACCTCACAAGAACATGCGGTTTCTTGAATTTATAAAACCTAAACTTTTGATATCTGGGGAAACTATTTACTACCTGATTCAGGAGTTCCCAGAAGCAATATTAAGCAGAGGATCACAACTGCCTGGATACTTTTTGCTCTTGGACAAGTAATCATAACTTGAAAAGATTAGTGGGTCTTGGCACTACATATTTAATCTTGGCTCTTTTTGACTATCACATCACTTTTAGACACTAATTAGTAAAAATTAGCTCTTACTATGGGTATCTTTTTATTTTGGAATGGATATGTCTTTCCACTAGCTTTTTTATTTTTCTTGAATACTATTGACCCTGCCCTCAGAAACAAATGAAATCTTTAAACTAGAAGTGAACCTTAAGCTAATCAATATTAGAAGTTCTCAAGTTTTTTAAAAAATAAATCAATATCTCCAATAAAAGTCTCAAGCAGATGACTAATACATAAAATAGATGAAAGTAAACTTGCTTTGTTTGAAGCAGGATGAGTTTGGTGTTCTATTCACATATCCTTTCTTCACTGCTCAAAAATTATTTTCACTGGTCTCATAGCTGCCATTGCATGGAACACAGCTGTACAGAGAATTGTGGCCCTGAGTTTTGGATTACATGAAGGTTGTCAGGCGGAGGTCGTTAAGGGGAAGGTTGGAAATGAGAATGTTACATAAACTTCATGCTGTTTGCAAGCAGTTGCAGTTTGTCTGTCCAGTCCACTGCCACTGGACCATATGTAAGGTGGATATGTTGTTTAGCCGACCACCAGTGGATTGTAGGAAAGCAGATATCGTGTCTATCCCACCACCACTGGACCAAGTCTGTACATCGGGTGGTTCTCCTGTCCAGCCCGCCACCACTGGACTCTCCCCTGTATGTGAGCCCCTATTGTCTCCAAAAAAATTTCATTTTTAGTTTTTAATAAAATCATGAATGTTTTCTCTAAAGAATTATTTACACCTCGGTTCATGCATCTCCATGGAGGTTATCAGTCATGTTTCCTCTTCTGTCTCATCATCATGACAACCTAGACTGACCTGTCTTATTACACTGTCCCTCTTGCCTGGTGGAATGACAGCAAGACATATCTTATCTTTACTGTGATTTGGTTATATGGATGCTAGAGAGGGCATGATCACACTTCATTGAAATCAAAAGTTGAGCTAGGTGTGGTGGTACATGCCTGTAGTCCCAGCTACTTAGAAGGCTGAGGCAGGAGAATTACTTGAGCCCAGGAGTTCGAGGCTGCAGTGAGCTATGGTCATGCCACTGCACTCCAGCCTGAGTGACAGAGTGAAATCCTGTCAAAAAAAAAAAAAAAAAAAAAAAAAAAAAAAACAAAGAGAAAACAAAACAAAAAAAACCCAAAACCTAATTATTTTTTAAAATTAATAAAACCAAACATAAAACAAAGTTGTAAGTTGTTAGGCTTAGAGTAGCTTAACATAGCATGATGCTTACTGATAATAAAGTGAGCACACAGAGAGTAAGTAATACAGTCAAGAATCCCAGTGGCGTGATTTTACTACTAGATCCAGATGGTCCAAGCTGGAGATCCCACTCCCCCGTATGTTTGAGTACTGGTGTATTGTTAGTTACTTAATAGTTTTTAGGTTTATTTTACTTATTGATGTATCCTTCAGTGGTTCTTGAAAGAGACCTGAGACCCTCTCCTTCACCTCATTTTCTTCATCATTCTCTGACTTAGACATGGATTTCATTTCATTCTAAAGTAACAGCTTTCTATAATGACATGCATTCCATAAAAACTAGCAAGATTTTCTTTAAAAGTCCATATATGGTAATTTCCAGAAAGAGAAGCTATTTATCTTTCCAAAATATTTGTTGTTCAGGAGCTGGAAATGTACACAGTTAACTGGCAATGATGGAGATTAATGCATCATACAAATATAGGAGAATATCGTTACCAGTCATTTCTTCAGATTACACAACATGAACCATGAATCATTTCAAAATTCACTTTGAGTATAATTTCTTAGCAAATGCCAAGAAACCAAATGTAGTGTTTTCAAATTAACCTGGATATCAGAATGGAACAATACTACACACACACACACACACACACACACACACACACCCTCACAAAATGTGTTCCTCCTTGTTACTCTGTATCTTGTGAAGAGACCATGTGTTTTACTTTTTCTTTAAACAATGGAAACAAGCAAAGTGTACTAATTAAGAAAGGGATTTACGTATTCCTACATCTTTAAGACTTCAAAATAATTATCACATGGCCATTCAGATCAAACTTGAGTAAATAGTGAGGTTATTAAGAAGGTCATTATCATTTCTTTATTCATTAATTATTGCTTTAAGTGTCTGTGAACTATTTAACATTTCCTAGTACAGGGTAATCTGGTATTTTCTTGATTCTCTGGATTCTAAGTGTCAAAGGCATCTTAATTCATTTGTTGTTCAACATATGTTGATCTTGTGCATACTACGGGTCAGGTTCTCTGTTGGGTATTAAATGATACAACAACAAACACAAAGTCAGATAGGTTCCTGCCCTCAAGAAACTAACTACAGTATTCCAAATTCATTATAAATCTTTTGCATTTAATTATTGAAACTATTCATGTTCTTTAAAAGCTCAAAATATGGAGACAAGGGCAATACTAATAAAATGTTAATGCTATATGATTTATTCAGATTACTTTAAGAAAATATTTTCTATGTGCCAGGCACTATAATAGATGTTGGGGATACAGTGACTAGCAAAATAATGCTGCTCTTATGATCTAGTGGGAAAAATTAAATAGTTGAATAATTTCAATATTAGACAGTAGATCAAGAGCTACCTCTGCAAGGTCATATATAGGATATTCTGTCAGCATACCTAACTGAGGTGTGCAATTCAGAGAAGCAGCAGCAGCACATGTGTTGAAGAATGACTCAAAGGCAGCCAGGCAAAGAGTGGTCCAAAGGGGAAAAATGATCAAGGTATAGGGGATGAGGCCCCATATTGTAGAAGGTAGCATAGAATACTAGAGATAGAGAACAGTGAAATAAGGATATAGGGATGAGCTATATCCTTATAATCATGAAGGTCTCTGTTAGCTTTCCTAAGATATTTGGAATTGATGAAAAAGGTAAAGGGGAATACTAAAGAGCTTTAAGCCAGGGAATTGTGATCAATTTTTCACCTTAGATACCGGCTGCTGTATGGAGATGGTTTGATATAGAAACTATTCATATGTTGCATAAGATGCACAGAGAGAGAGAGATGCTTTGGAATTATGAGCAGAGTCTTAGAGTAGTAGTTTTAATGCATGCACCCAGACATTCTCCAACTGTGTACCCTTTGTATTATAACATTCTCTAGGTTATTCCTAGGGTATTCCTAGTAGATTAAAAAAGTAGAGGTGTAAAGCATTGGAAATCAAAGAAATCCATTTCTTGTTCAAATTCAAATGTTTAACAAACTCTGCCCTACCATTAGCAATTGCTTCAGCAGAGAGTTAAGATGCCTAATGTAATTAAAGCCATAAAAATAAATATTTCAGCAAATAAATATTTAAATGCCAGCCAGTACAAAACTATTAATACTATATAACTCTGAATATTGTTAAGGTGCTATGAGGATGATCTCATTTGATCGTCTCCACAACCCTATGAGATATAGACAATTATTTTTTAAATCACCTGTTGAATAAACTGAAATTCAGAAAGATTAAGTAAATTGGCCAGTCATACAGCTAATGGGCAGAAAGGCCAGGATTAAGAACCAGACTGGTTTTATTTTTCCTTTAAAAAAGCAGAAATGAGCTTATGTTTATGAAAACTATGGGACAGAAACTCCTGAAATGCCAGAGTCAATTCCTATATTTTTGCCTTAAGTTTTTGATCTTTGATTTATTTAATAGGAAAAGATATTGGGATGGTTTTTTCCATCTCTCTGTACAGAACAAATGCAGGAGAGGCAAACCTCCATATGTGAAGCTATGGCAAGGGAGTCTCCCCACCCCGCACTCCAACACAGTCTGTAGATAAAGTAAGTTTGAGAAGCTAGAAAGTGTTTTTTTCCCATTATCTCCCAAACACTGTCATTTGGCTGCATGCAGATTTCACTCTGACTCTGGCAAATGTGTCCCTTTATCTAACAATAAACAATTATATTGAAAAGCAAGATCGGAGAAAAATATATATAGTATCATTATTAAAACTTTGTGATCATCTTATCAACAAAATTGAAGTTAAACCCTTGATTTATTGTATGTTTTATTATGTCTTCACCCCAGGGAAGGTAATTTGACTTTCTTGATGTTGCCTTCTTTTTCTCTCCTTTCAAAGCTATGATTAAGAGCTAATTTATTTAGATCTGTCTGTGATTAGTTGCATGATTCTGCTCCTTGTTGAAATTAATTTTCAGACACTTTAATTGATAGTACCTGTACTATATTTAATGCATTTTGAGGTGCTAGAATAAAAATGTTGCTTGCTGAAATATTCGCATACTCACTCTGCTAGCTAGAACACTGATGTATTATTCTATATCATCTTTTTTTCATGATTTTACGGAGGAAGAAGATTTAAGTCAATTGTTTGGTTTATTTTCATTTATATTGAGAAAAATGAGAACAATTATTTTACAAAATAATACAGTTGTTTTTAAGGACCATAAATGGGCTTTGTGAAGCTTTTGAAATTATGTAAGCACGTGCACGTGTGCACACGCCTGCACACACACACAAACACACACACACACACACTGATTACTGGGAATGTATCATATAGGTACTTCAAAAATTTTCAGTGCCTGATGTACTTTTGAATGCTACATGTTTATAAAATCATCTATTTGCTTTAAAAAATACCCACTAAGATAATCGGTGTCTAAATCACAATTCCTAGGATTTGTGTTTTGAGGCTTATCTAGGATTGAGATCCAAGGTATAATCAGGCTTACACTATACAACAGGGATTTTGCTAGACATATTAACTAGTTGTCTTTTAACCCTCATGAAACCTTTGTGAGGTTGCATAGACATGACTATTTTCAAGATGAAAAGATTGAAAAGTTAAATTGACATATAGGTGCTGGTTGTTAATTACAGCTTTAGCCATGCTCAAACATTTCAGAAGCTTATATATTTTTATAAATATAATAAGGTCTTCTCTGTTATATTCTTGAGTTTCGTTACATTATTTTTTCAGTTAATATCTTCCTGACTTTTTAATTTATTTATTTTCCATGAGAGATTTGTGTTACAAGCAAAATACATATAGATTCAAATCTATCATTCTGTTTTATTCTTGAATATTGTATTGTTAGAAATTATCAGACTTTCTTTGAATTTCCTGGTCTTCTATTTTGTTCCTCTGAGGAAATATGATGTTACTAACTCATCACTCACTGAATTGTATTAAATATCACATTGCATACTTTTGACATTCATCATAATAATCAAGCAACTTGTACCACCTAGTATTTTATCGAACGATCTTTCATATTATAATGTTACAGTCAAATATTGTGTATTTTAAAGTATTTTAAAATCATTCCACTTTGTGACTGAAAGTATCCTGACAGAAATACATAGGGGAAAGTGCAATGCAATTTAAATGTCACATTTATCCCTTGCAGTAAATTCTACATTCAGGCAGTTGTAGTCTGAGGGAGGTTTTTCTCTGTCAGGTATCAGCTGTGTGTTAGTTCATAGCCTAACTTTCACGAAGACTTTCAGAGGCATAGGAAACATATGACTTTAGAATTTGGGCAGTAACAGGCAGATTTTAAAAAATAGCTATTATTATTATTTACTTAATGTGTTAGAGAGCAACCTCCGTACATTTTTCTTTGGAAGTTGATATTTTCCATCTAGATACTTGCTCCATACTCCAGTGAAAGGATGGGAGCTTTCCTAGATTAGTACACCTTGTGTATCTTTTACTTAGAAAAATTAGAAATGCTTAAAAAAATAAAACAATGTCTAGCCTAAAGCTGCTCAATAATGTCTAGTTTTATTTTCCTTCTAGACCTCTCCCAGACAGGAAGCTTACATTTCCCTGCCACCCTGAAGTTAGGCATGGTCACCTGAACTTCTTTGCCCAATAAAATGTGAATGTAATGAGATGATGTATTTGACTGCTAGGTGAATGCATTTAATCACTGGTGGTGTCCCTTCTCTCTGTTTCTGGGTTTCTTGTTAATGGAAGCATTACAAGTGGACTTGGAAGTGCAATGCTAAGCCATCACTTAGAGGACAGTTGCTCTAAAGAATCTTCCCACTAACCACCAATTCACTATGAGCAGGAAACAAAGCTTTGTTGTGTTATGTCTTTAAAATTTGGGGTTGGCTGTTAGCTTATCATGACGCAGCGTATCCTTTGTTTTAGGATTCACAATACAATCCCAAGATGATGCTTTACCATTAGACATATAATAAGGGCATCAATATACACTAAATTTTAGTTCAAAAACACTCTCTTTTTACAGATTGTAAATTAATATATAAACATCCTTCTCCTTTTTCCTCAACATTTCATCTGCACTTTTCCCAACACTGTCAGTATTTTCCCTGCTATGTGTGAAGACTTTAGAATATGTAGAATAGTAGAATACGTATATTGAATAAGATAAAATAAAATACTGTTTCAATGTTTAAAATGAGAACGCATCTGTCCAATTCGCATGGCCCATCCAACTAAGTAAAATAATGCCAAAGTCACTCAATAAATAAATAGTTCATGGAAACTTTGAATTCATAACTATCTGATCCTAAACTTCACATTATTTGCACTAAAATCATAACCTTTTCCTAGCTAATGAAACCTAGCTCCTAAAGTTGTCATGAGGATTAAATGGGATATCGTGTGCAAAGCAACCAGTCCAGATTCTGGCATCAAGAAATTCTCAATAAATGTTAATTTATCTTCAGAAATACTCAAGATGCCCCTTAAATTTTAATCAGGCACCCTTACATATTAAAATTATCAAACAGCAATCATTATGGTCCTCAGTGATTAGTGTCTTTTCCACAATAGATCATAGTGCTCTTTCCAGACCTTTAAAATTAAATTGCAACTTAATCCGGCTTCCTTTTGTTTCAGCTTGCTGAAATCTGAACCTGTGCCTGAATCTGCATTACAAAATAACTAAAATATGTAGTGGACTTTATTTACATGGGACTGTTTTCTAGTTGAGATTACTCCTTTTGGCATTATGTTGATAAATCATGGAGTAATCTAGTCCCAAATTCCAACTCCATCAGCAAAATCACTTTAAGTAGCCTTGATAAAACACACACACACACACACACGAGATATATAGTCTGAATTTTTCAACTAGTTATATTTAAATGTACACACATCTTTACTTTTATTGATCTGTACTTTTGATATTGATTTTATCTTCAGGATCTATTTCATTGTCTCCTAAACATGGCATTTTATTTATTTTTGTTACATCTCCAGGCAAAAATGCCAATTTCATGGTTTATATTAGAGATTGGTTAATGAAATATATATTTCAGGTGAATGATAAGCAAAAAGTTGTGGTGGATTTGACGTCCATTAGGCAACCCAGGCAAGGTTGACATTTTGTTGTTTTTCTTTTGTAATATTGATGCAGTTTTCCCGTGTTAAGCTATTTAGTACACCAAAAGCATATGAATACAGCATATTTAAAAAGCATATTTACTTGTTTTACTTTTCTAGTACTTACTGAATATTTATCACTGAGTTTCTACTTGTAGATTAGGAAATGCATTTACAAACACTCAGAATATTGAAATTTAAAGTGTTTTTAAACAAAATTTTCTCATGCCCTTTCAGTTTGCACAGATGAAACCTAAGATGCAGAAAGAGACTACATGAAAACAATGTTTGCTTATAGCTTACAACTTGTCATAGCCATATCACTACTTGGGAAGTGGAGTGGAGACAGGTACCTTCAGCCTCTGAGAAGAAATGAGACTTACCCTGTCCTGAACACTTCACATGAATTCTGGACTCTAGCATGACTGAATCTTTCCTCTTCCACTTACTAGCTGTATAAGGAATCTTAAATATTTCTGGAACAAGATAAAACATAAATAGGCAAATCATCACAGAAAACAACTACAAACAAACACACTAAACTAAACGAAATTAGTTATATTGCCTTTAAAATTTCACTTAAACTATCTCATTCTTAGTGTCTCATCTTTCCCATGGGGTTGTTGAGAAATCAAATGTGAATGCATTATAAAGGGTAAAACACTTTTCCAATGTAAACGAGACTTGGCATCCAGATGGACACAAGGGAGTTTAAATATGCAAAGTGCAACTTTGGAATATTGAATTGCAGGACATAAGGATAAACTCCTACTCTAAGAATGTGAACTCTGCTGCTAAATTGTCTGGAATTTAATCTCAGCTGCTTGATTTACTAGCTGTAAACTGACCTTGGACATGCTACTTAATCTCCCCGTGTCAAGGATTTTTCACCCTTGAAAAACATGGGATAATAATACTTCTGAATTCACGAATTTATCATAAAATATAAATAAGTTACTACATAAAAAATAACTAGGAGAGCCAGGCAACTTTGCATGTAGTATGCAATGTACAACAAACATAAACTAACCCACTTTGTGTTGTTGCTTCATTGTTATTATTTTCAGACCTCTAGGAACCTCAAGCCACTTTAAGTTCCACATGGATTCTGACTAAAATTTATACAAGAAAATCTTTTCTGCAGGTAGTTGATGATGTGGGTTTGATTTATTGTTCCTTTAGCCACTGCCCATCCTGTATGATGGTAGCATCTCCACATTTTAACTGAGTTTCATCGTCACGTCCATAATTCGCACTCCACATCTTGGGCCCTGGCTAGGCTCTGCTCACAGCTTTCATCAGTTTAACTTCATATATTTTAGACTTTTGGTAATCAGGCCATGTAGCCACTTTTTAATTTAATCTCTAGGAATTTCTCACATTCTGAACAGCTTGGAGCAGGATATTCTCTGTGACAAGAAGAAGACAGAATTTCAAATGTGAAGAATGTTCTTTTCTTTCCTTGCTCTCACACTGTGGACAGCAACACCCTCTTCTCTCCCTGCCCCCAGCCCATATAGTTATTACAGAATGTGAACACAATTTTCAAATCAAGATTTAACTAATCTCAATTCCATGCAGTGAAACTCACATCATGATATATGGCTGAGCAGAAATCCATTTAATTTGTATTAATCCAATACTCTATTTTGAAAGATCACTCTGTTTGACTATTAACAGTGCTGATAAACTAATAATTATGCACGGGATTGATTAATTAGGTTTGGCTGTTCACAATTTGATTTTACCATTTTAGCTTGACATTTATCGAAGGTTTGTCTGCTGTTAGGCTGATGATTTGGATGATACATGTTAATTGATTTGTATCCATCATTCCCTTTCATTTACTCATATGAACTGTATTTGAAAGCATTGGGTAGTCTATAGTATGCATTCAAGAGGTACTTTGGAAACCAATCTGTACCCAAATCTTTGCTTTATTGCTATAGATTATTAAGCAGTTCCAACTTATAGACACAAAGAATGACTTGGGATTCCAATTAAAATGAGTTTAAATAGGCTGCAAAAGCTTTCCTCGGCAAAGTGACTTCTGCACTAAAAAGCCAAATTAGTGCACATCACCATTCAGGCAGAGGAACCACCATATTCTACACTCTAAGCTGTAATGTCTAATGTTAAAAAATATAATAGAATTTACATAAAATATTAAGTGAATTGCATATTATATGCCTGCACATCGTACCTGTTCAATACATAAAAGTAAAAACATGTTTAGCTTATTATCTTTTGTTAGTACAATATCCATCAGATCATGCTCAATGGTGCTTAAAAGACAAAACTAATATTATCTAAGCCTTAAAATATTCATGTATTCATTTATTCAATAAATCGATTATTTGTCTATTTATGCATTCATTCAACTACTTGCTGGACTCTGCTAGCCCCTGGTTGGCATTTATTAATTATCTCTTTTCCATCCATTTCCCTTTTCTTCCTTCCCAAAAACACTCTATATTTTCCGGTCAAGCAATTTTGTACATTTTCATTTCTAGACGTGGATCCTGATTAACAAGCTAATCAAAATTACCATCACTCTGTCCACAGTGATAGGCTCAGACTGAACTTGATGGCCAAAATTCTCAGTAACAATGTAACAGCTATGGGTATCTCTATATCAAATGCCATAGCACATTCTTTCACAATTCTGGAATTTCCTAGAAATAAACAAGCGAGAGAGAGAGAGAGAGAGAGAGAGAGAGCAAACAAAACTGATTACCGTATTAACAGTTGTTATTAATAAAGGTTAATATTTATCATTTACTTTTGTTTGTGTTTGATTTTGAGACTGAGTCTTGCTCTGTCACCCAGGCTGGAGTGCAGTGGCATGATCTCTGCTCACGACAACCTCCACCTCCGTGTTCAAGCGATTCTCCTGCTTCAGCCTCCTGAGTAGCTGGGATTACATGCACATGCCAACATGCCAGGCTCATTTTTGTATTTGGTAGAGACAGGATTTCGCCATGTTGACCAGGCTGGTCTGGAACTCTTGACCTCAGGAGATCCACCCGCCTTGGCCTCCCAAAGTGCTGGGATTACAGGAGTGAGCCACTGTGCCTGGCCCTTTTCATTTACTTTGTATTAGATATCAACTGAAATAATAAAGTTGTGTGATAGACAACACAAAATCTCAGTAGAATAATAAGCAAGTATTGCTCAGGTTCAGGGATGGTCCTGTAGGCAGCTTCCCTGTTTCTCACTTGGTGTACGCAGATATCTGGAGTTTGGCTAGATGTCAGCTGATTAGAATGGCCTTGATTAGAATGGTAGGAGTGACTCACCTCTAATCTGTGTGTCTCTCATCCTCCTCCTGGGGCCACTGGCTTAGCCCAGGCATGTCCTTCACATGGCAATAGAGAAGGAAAGAGTGAAGAAGCCCAAGGAGCCCTTCTAACCCTCCTTTTGTGTGATGCTTGCTAAGATTCACTTGGCCCAAAGCAAACATGGCTGAACTCAGACTCAGAAAGGGAAGGCACTACAAAGTAGATGGCAAAGTGGATAGAACCAGGATGTGTTGAAGAATTGGGGCCATTATTATCATCTGCAATATATTTAGTTTTTACAAAAGCTACAATACAAAAAAAATGGTTTCTACAGTGACGTCAACTGCTCCTGTTTTTATTTCTCTATCAGAATCTTACAATTTATTTTCTCCTTTCTCTTTCATGGTTATCATTCTGTACCCTTTAATTTAGCTACCGCTGCATATAATCGTTGTACTACTCCTTGGGGCCACTCGAGTACATAGTTTGTGGGGAGAATGATACTTTTCTTGCTTGGACGATTCCTTCCCCTGCAGGAAAATCAAGGTAAAATAGAGAAAAGGACCATATAATAGGATGAAAAGTCTGCATTGTGGAATTATACTTTTTTAATCTTACAGCTTTTATTAAACATTTAGGAGTTTGGGAATGTGTATGCTTCATTCCCCAATT